>NW_026595981.1:371915-404721 GCF_907164565.1 Psammomys obesus
TGTGTGTGTGTGTGTGTGTGTGTGTGTGTGTGTGTGTGTGTGTGTGTAATGTAGGGTGTGCTTCCAAATATTTTGAATCTATGGTTGGTTGAATTCAGGACGTGGAATCTAGAAGCCTGGACTGAACCACCTGCATATTCTGGAAAGAAGGAAGAAAGAAAGGGAGGGAGGGAAGGAAGGAGGGAAGAAGAGAGGAAGGAAGGGAGGGAGAGAGGGAGGGAGGGAAGAAGGGAGGGAGGGAAGGAGGGAGGGAGGGAGGGAGGGAGGGAGGAAGGGAGGGAGGGAGGGAATGAATGAAGGACCATGCAACCTCTGAGCTCTGAGTTCTCTCTGCACCCTCTCCCTGCTCTGTGTGCTCCCAGCCCACAGCAAGACATGGACTAAATTACACCAGTGCCCTCTGCTCACTCATGGCCCCACCAAAAGAAAGTTGTTCTTACTTGAAATTCAAACTAGAAGCTTCCAGGGATGGCATCCTGCACTCCTCAGACCTACAGACACATGTACCTCGACAGTGCTGAACAAGCAGCTCTTGACTGGCCCAGCAAAGGGCTCATCCCTTTTCCATGGGGAGAGGAATAAGCAGAAGCTGTGTCTGTCAGGAGCCACTGTCCACCAACACCAAGGACTGACCACAGCTCCAGTTCTAACATGGCTCCAACCTTCTGTGTTCTTCCTGGGTCTCTCTCTAGACTAGACGATGACCAAGGAGGAGCAAACATCTATTTACCCACCTATCAGAGCCTCAGGACAAGCATGGCAAGGAACCCAGCCACATGGCAGCCACCTGGATTGTATGACAATTGCCCTACAGGTGGCAGGAACAAGGCCAATGAATGCCCCAAGCTCAAAACCCAGCACTGAAGGGAAACATCTTTATCCTGCTCTGAGCTACAGATGGGACCGATAAGTAGGGTTCATAAAAATGTGTTTGTTTGGGAGAGTTACAGAACATGGGAGAGAGGAGGAGGATAACAGAGGATGAGAAAAGGAGGGAATTGTGAACAGGGTAGAAAGAGGAAAAAGAGACAGAAGATTTGGGAAGCTGCCCCTAGGTCATCAGACCACCCAAAGGCCATTTTCTCCAGCCCCTGGCCCTCCCCACGTGTCCCGTCAAGAGTTTGGGGCTTGAATAAGGACAGCATGGAGGTTAGACCTTGGTAGGAAGTCTGCCAGGCATGCACAAGAGCCTAGTTTACACCTAGCACCATGAAAAGGAGGAGAAAGGGGCTGGAGAGGTGGCTCCGCAGTTACACGCACTGGCTGCTCTTCCAGAGAAACTGGGACCCGTTCCCATCACCCACAAGGCAGGCATGCAACCACCTGTAACTCCAGTCTGAGGGGATCCAACACCCTCATCTGGCCTCTTTGGGAACCAGGCATACACATGATACACAGATGTACATGCAGACAAAACACCTATACACATAAAATAAGATATTTTTTCCAGATTAAGAAAGAAAGGGGATTTTCTTTATAGCTTTTGAATATCCAGCCCCAAGGTCACCCTGCAGTCCCTTGCATTAGACAAAGGATGCTCTGAAGCCCTCTTCTCTGACACCAAGGACACTATTGAAAACAGGCCTGGGAGGTGCCCAGAGGACAGACCAAAGAGCACCGAAGTCCACATTACTTCTCCCTGGGTATCTAGCATTTTTCTGGTAGGCACTGTGTGCCAGCACTGGACTGACCTCTGAGGACACGACATAAATAGGTCATTCTGGAGCCTCTGATCCCCTCATGATGGGCCTATGATATTTCTTCATCCTCAACCACCTCCTAGACTGCTCCCATCTCTCGACCTATTGCCACTGCCACGGCATCATCTCTCACGCAGGCAACAGCAGCAACATTCTAACCTATCTTCATCCACCGTGCCCTGACCCCAATCCATCATTCTCCAGGAAGGAAAGACACAGCGGCCCTTCCTAAAGGAAAGACTGAGGACACCCTATAGGATGGCCATAACTTCAAACAAAAGCATACAGAAAATAACAAGTGTTGGCAAGGACATGCAGATCCACAGGGACACATACCGGGCTGATGGCATATGAAATGGTACATCCTCTTTGGAAACCAGTTTGGCAGCTCCTCCAAAGTTAAGCACAGAGTCACCACATGACCTGGCAGTTCCACACCGAAAGAAGAGAAAACAGGTGTTCAAACAAAAAAAACGTGCACATGAATGTCCACAGCAACGCTATAAACAGCAGCTAAAATGTGGGAATGACCCAAATGTGCACACAGGGGTAGAGGAACAAACAGAATGCGGTAGAGCCACACAACAGGCTATTATCCAGCCTTCAGTCGGATATAAAGTAGCAATATAGGGCAGGGCAGGGCAAACCGCAGAAGTGTTAGCTAAGTGAAAGAAGCCAGCCACAGAAGACCACAAATCCTAACACTGAGTTTACTACTAAGACGCCAGGGTCAGGCAAGCCACTGAGTCAGGAAGCGGAGAGGTGATGGCCAGGGGTAGAGGGAGCAGGGATGGGGAGTGCCTGGTAGCTGGGACAGTTGATGTTTGGATGATGAGCTGTGAAGAAGGATGGAGGTGAGAGTCATGAAACATCTAAAATAAACAATGCCACAGCGATGTTTACCAATAGCCATCTAAAATGGTATGTTGTATGTGGCGTGAATTTTACCAGGATAGAAAGCGCTCGCATGCCGGGCTGAATGACACTGACTCTTCCAGCTGCCCATTCTCACAGTCACATCAGACTCCCCACAGCCACCGGTCTCCAGATTTTGTCTGCCTATGTCCTGTTCCCCCCTGGGTCTCTGACTTAAACGTCCTTCCTTGAGATGTCACACAGGAGTGTCTATTCTGGGTCCTGGTCTTCTCCACTGCTGCTGCCTCCCCGCCCCCACCCCCTTGAAATGACCAATTCAGGGCCTGTCTTCCAGGCTGGACTCTGAGTATCAGGCATGGAGTGGTCTGCCTCGTTCCCTCTGAGTTAGCTTCCAGAGTGTCAAGCCAAGGAGAAAGGCCAGGGAGGAGCAGAATGCCCTTGCAAGTAGGGCTTTTGGAGACAAGGCCAAACCAGCTGCAGGGGGCAGGGAAGGGAAGGAGTAAGCCAGGCCAGGGTACAGTGGTCAGCAGAGATGGCTAACAACCGTGTGTGCATGCATGTGCGTGACACACACATACAAATGCAATGAATGTAAATATAAAACAGTCATAGCATAACCATCTTAGCCATTTTAAAATGTGCTTGGTGCCATAAAGAACACTAGGGCCCATTCCCAATGGAGAGATTTACAAAGCACTCCCCCATCTGAGCTCAGGGAACATTGAAGAAGAGGGGGTAGACGGACTGTAAAAGCCAGAATAACAGCGACAGTGAGGCCGTGTCGCCTAGAAAACTCAGGAGCTACGCCCATGAGGTTTCACCAACATGGCTGCCTAAACATGACCAACAAGGAGGACTCCGAGACATGCTGACATGGAAGGGAGAAGCTCACAAGGATTCAACCCTACACAAAGGACTACAGGTGACTAAGGGATGCTGAGAGCCGGAGAAATGCTTCCCCCGAATTAATTAATGCCAGATGGTCAGCCCTGGAGACATATACATACAAGCAACATTACATAGGCAGAGCAGGTTACATTTAGAAATTTATATGTGTATATATTCATATATGTATGCAATATCAAATAAAAAGACTTTGTCTTATCTTTTTATTATCATTTTATGTGTATTCATGTATGTCTTTGTAACACGTACATGCCTAGTGCCTATGAAAACCAAAAGAGGGTGTCAGATACCCTGGAACTAGAGCTAGAAGATAGTTGTGAGTCACCATGTGGTTGCTGGGAATCGAACCCGGGTCCTCTGGGAGGACAGCCAGCCATCTCCCTAAGCCCCTACTTCGCCTTATCTTTGTTCCAACTGTTCAGTTCCTAGTTGGCCCCTGAAATGATTTCTACACACCCGTTTGGGTTTCTTCAGGCAAGTACGGTAGCGAGAACCTCCTCTGTAGCTATGGGGTTGCTTCTGGCCCTCCTCACTCCAACCTGAAGCCTCACGTGCCAAAATCTGAGGACACACTCAAGTCCCCCTCTGTCACAGTGCTTCCATATGACCCACGCAATCCTTCCAGCTGCAAATGGGCTCTCGATGACTCCCGGTGCCTAAAGCAATGGCCATGCCAGGAGGACAGGGTCACGCTGTCTCGTTTACAGAACGGCAGAAAGAAAAGGTCCACACATGTCCAGTCCAGAACGGCTTCTTTTCAAACAGCTGCTGTCAAGTTTGGTCGAATCCATGAGGACAGGCCCCACGCGCGCAGTGGGACAACTAAAAAGCCTGCACAAACACAGTCTTATTTCCCCATTTTTTTTTTCACACAAAAGCATGCATCTGCTACATTTTATTCTGCGCCTCACTTTCATTATGCAAAGTTTTTTTGGGAACCATTAGATCATCACCCAAACCGCTTCTCCATTCTTCAAGTTCAGGAGTCATCTGCAGCATGCGTGTGAAATAACCAGGCGATCAGTTCCCTGTGGACAGGCATTTGGCTGTTTGTAGTATTCTGCTACCTCTGGTAATTGTGTGTGTTGTATGTGAGGGCTGGTCTTGACCTTGAACCCAGAGCTTCATACACAATAGACAAGCACTTTACTGCTCAGCTATGTCCCCCAGCTCAGGACATCATGCGCAATTGCATGCTTTGTATTGCAGAATTGTATGCCTATAGAATTGCACAAACTGAACTCCCAACACCCTGGTAAGAAAGTGAGGTCTGAGTGCCCGCACGGCACACGCAGCAAGCCCCGCCCCCCGCCCCACGGTTAGACCCAAAGCTGCTTTTAACCTGTGGATTTGAGCCTGCCTGATTCGTTTTCAATCAAACCTTTAACCTAAATGCCAGCACTTGGGAGGTGAGAGCATGAGGGTCAGAAGTTCAAATTCAGCCTCTGGCTATAAAATGAGCTTGTTTGTTTTAACAATCTGCTAAAGGAAGGAAGAAAAAAAAAAAGGAAAGGAAGTCCCCAGATATTTCAGTGCTCTTCTCCCACTAAAAGGAGTATTTGTGTGTGTGTGTGTGTGTGTGTGTGTGTGTGTGTGTGTCTGTGTCTGTGTGTCTGTCTGTGTGTCTGTGTGTGTGTGTTTGCACGTCTTTGTAGTTCACACACAGGTAGAGGGCAGAGGATGGTCTCAGCTATGTTCCTCAGGAGCTGCTGACCTCCTCTGAGACAGGGTCTCTCCATGGACTGCAGCTCATCAGTTAAGCTAAGCTGGCTGGCCAGTGAGGCCCAGGGATCCTCCTGTGTCCACCCCTCAGCACCGAGATCACCAGCATGCACCACCATGTCTGGCTTTCCAGTTCTGAGAACCGAACTCAGGTCCCGAGCTGTTGAGCCATCCCCTTGGTTCCTCTGAAAGGCCTCTTACATGACCCACCCTCTGGCCCTCAGAACAAGCACCTCCCCGTGTTGGTTTAGAGATAAACATGATTTTTATTTCAGTCTTTGCACTTTTCTGCTTTATCTAAATTTTCTGTGAGGCACACAGATTTTAAAATATATTACAATTAAAAATTAAGAGTAATAACCTCAGGTTGGCAGGAAGCATCCTACAATGAACTCAGAAGGAGGCTCTGGGACCCCAGAAGCCCCCACTGCGAGCTGCTCAGGACATCAGCACAGGGTCACCGAGCACAGCCGCTGTGTCGCTGAATCCAAGTCTTCCCTCAGGTGGCCCAGACTCTTCCCTCCACCCTCCTTCTCAGGCCCCATGCTGAGCCTCTAGGGGAAGCAGACACACAGCACTGCCTGTCAGCCGCAGCAGAGGGCAATGCCTGGATAAAAGGGCGGCCCACAGTGCCCTCGACTGCCACCTGGGCCTCACCTTCCCCATCAGGAGGCTGGAAGGGGTGCACAAGGAGAGAAGACTGCGGCTTCCTTGGAGCCCCCAAACACACGGGCTCCGCACATGCCTCAGTGCTTGCAGGCCAGCACATTTCCAACAAGAATCAGACAGCTTCTCCCTTTGCCTCCCGCAGGGAGAGTCTGAACAGGTCTGTTTGCAATCTTTGTTTTCACTATTTCAAACACTTTTAAGTATGAAATTACATTACATTACATTGGCGCCATCCATTTTCCAAACTTTCCATCACCCCAACTAAAAACTCTATGTCCACGAAACAATACTGCTCCGCACTCCAGACCCTGGTAATCTGTATTCCATTTTCTGGCTCCGAGTTTGCATAGTCCAAGCCGCTCACGAGTGTGCTGTAGGCTAAATGGCTATGTACCCCAAATACTCCATAGGCATGCCTGTGGTGCAGACATACAACCAGGCAGAACACTCGCATCCATAAAACCGTTTTTGAAAAGGAGGAGGAGGCAGCGGAGGCTCCTTGGGACAGAAAGCGGCCCTTACCAGCTACCACACCCACCAGGGCTTTGACTATACTCAGCCCCTGGATGGTAAGAAATCAGTGTTTGTGGCTTAAACCACTACATTTCTGATAGCTTGTTTCAGCAACCTGAACAAAGTAAAGCAAAATGGGACCACAGGAGCCTGTCTCTGTACTTGGCTCATCTCACTTACCTCATTTACCACAAAGTCTTGGTTTCTTCCATGTTCCGAGACTATCTCATTCCATTTTATAGCTAAATAGTATTCCACTGTCGGTATCGCCCACATTCTGCTCATCGTCCGCCCCCCCCCGACCCCGCCCCGCCAGGCTGGTCTAACTAGCACTGTTTGAGCCCAAGCTTTCAATTCTTTATATCCTAAGAGTAGACTTGCTGAATAAAATTTTTGTTTGCAGCAGTAGCCTCTCTCAGGAACAACGAGAAACGATCCATTGGGCTATCCCCATCTCAGAGCAAGGAAACTGAGGGTCACAGCACCAGCATTGTAGACATTCTGGATCTTACATCTTTGTGCCCGCAACCCCCTGGGGCTTTCTGTGAAACATCAAGCCACCCCTCTGCCTTCATGCAGTTTTGTTTTTTGCTATCCAAGAGTCTCTATCTCTCACACTTTGAAACTACTGCAAGGCCTGGTGCTCCAGCAAGGAGTGGATCACACAGAGGCAGTTCCACTCTCAGCCAAGGCCCTGTGATAAAAAGCACCCTCGGCCAGGGGCTAGAAGACGTGCATACAGTCTAAACTCAAGAAAGCAGGCTTTCCTGGGTGGTGGACAACTGGGTCTCATGATGCATTAGCAAAAGAGGACAGGAAGGACTGTCCAGTCTTAAAGCTGAGGGTCCAGCGCAGGGCTAACCTGTTCTCTCAGACAATGTGCAAGGCAGCCACACGTCTGACAGCCTCGATGTTCAAGACAAGGAGTCCCTGAAGAGAGCATACCACAGCAGAGCAGGTACCCCACGCTGCTGCTCCTGCTGAAGAAAGCCTCACACAGTAGCCTGTGTATGCGAGAGAGCAGCAGCTGAGCTTCCAGCCAGAAGTGCAAGGCTGAACTGAGATCAAGACCAAGTAACCCACCCGGTCAGGAGACAGAGACCCTGCTGGGGTTCCCACCTGCCCACCGCCAATGCACATCAGCTTCCTCAGGCCACCCTCCTCTGCTCTCGGCCAAGCAACTCCCCTCCCAGAACCAGGAATGACCACAGAACCCTGGAGCCAGAGGCAGTCTATCCCTCAGCCAAAGATCAAAGGTGGGGATGAGCCCCCTGAGCCTGATCTGAACGGTCCCTGGGAGTTCTGTTGATTCGAGAAAACAGGCTCCTCTTTCTGTCCAAGTGCAGATGATGAGTCTCCAGGCTGCGGTGAAGCCAGCCCAGGGACCCAGCCTAGGGTGGGAGGAGAGAGCTGACCCCCAAGGACAGAATTGCAGCCTGGATCCAAGCGTGCCTGACCCATCGGATGGTGTTCTTCTCTTTACATTAATCAGAACTCAAAACCAAAGGATTATTACTTTTTCTTTTCTTTTTTTGGTTGGTTGGTTGGTTTTGGGTTGTTTGTTTGTTTGTTTGATTTTCAAGACAGGGTTTTTCTGTGTAGCCTTAGTTGTCCTGAACTCCCTTTGTAGACAAGACTGGCCTCGAACTCATAGCAATCTCCCTGTCTCTGCCTCCTTGAGTGCTGGGATTAAAGGCATGAGACACAGTGCCTGGTTTACCTTTTATTTTTTTAAACATTTTATTTGGGGGAGGGGAGTTGGTTGTTGTTTGTTTGTATTGTTGTTTGTTTGTAATGGCCCATTCTGTTCTGGAACTCACTAGGTAGACCAGGCTGGCCTTGAAGTCAGAGATCCACCTGCCTCTGCCTCCCAAGTGCTGGGATTAAAGGCATGCACCACCACACCTAGATTCTCTCTTTTAAAATTAAAATGTCAGAGAACTTCACCTACACGTAAGTACGTGCACCTCATGGAAGCCCAGCAGCTGAGAAGGTCAGAAAGGGAGTTGGATCCCCTGAACTGGAGTCACAGACAGTTGTGATGGCCATGTGGGTTCTGGGAACCATAACCAGGTACTCTGCCACAGCAGAAAGCACTCTTAACCTCTGAGTCATCTCTCCAGCCCCAAGACTGCTGATTAACTCAGATCAGTTGCCAATCAGGATTGGGTATGGTGGCTCATACCTATAATCCCGGCGCTAGAGATCCTAAAGCAGAGTATGAGGCCAGACTAAGCTGTACAGTGTGGTCTATCCCAAAAGCCTAGACAAATAAAAGCAGCCAGAAGCTGCTGGGAGTGAACCTGTACCACTCCTGTCAGACACAGATCACTTGGCCTCTGCCTAGCAGAAGCACATCAAGACAAGCGTACAGAACAGAGTTCCAGGTGCCACACTGCCGGATCCTGCCCCAGGACGCTACACACGTGTAAGCGGAGGAAGGCAGAGCAGACAAGCCTTCCACTGCCTGCCTGGCCTTCTTTCCCTGACATTCAATACCAGCCACAGCGTGCCCTCAGGCCACCCTGACAGCCTCATTTCCACTACTCCCCAGGTGAAATCCACACTACAGAGCTCTGAGCTTCACCCTGCCTTTCCCATCTCCACTGCTTTGCTAGCGCTCTCTCGCTAGAATGCACTTCTCCACTTACCCTCTCCTGGTGAAAACGCTGTCCAGCCATGGCCATCTAGCCAACAACTGCATGCTGTCTTTCTTGGCAGTTCCCCTGACTTTTGACCTCCCAGAGACCACTTCAGAACCCATACTTTTTTGCCTTGGGTTCCCCCTGACAGAGCAGGTTTCTCTGACTTGACTCAGGAGGAGGGTCTTGTGCCCTGAGCCTGTCACATGGTCCTAGCACACACCTGCACTCCACAAACACCAAAAGGGAAGAACACAAGAGTTGGGTATTTAGAACATCCCTATTTCCGCAAAGGCCTGTGTCTGGCATTTGCGTTTAAGGGAGGAAACAGGGCCAGTGCTACAGTGAGGGCTAGAGGCCCTTTCCAGAGACGAGGTGTGGGTGGGACAGAGGCACAGTGAGGTGGACCCAGGTGCCTCTGTTCCCACGGCTTCCCCCACAGCCTGTGCCCAGCCTCCACATAGCCTCGGGAGACCGTCTCAGCTATCAGTCTGTGCCTTTGCTGATGTCACACTGAAAAGCCTTTCCTGGAACTCCAAGGGTCTGCTTTCCAGACAGCATGTTTCAGTTACCTTTTGATTTATCGTTTCTGCCTTCACATCTTGGGTTAAATATCTTATTAAAACATATGTCCTATTAAAATACAGAGTATGTGTGTAACCGTGGCTGCAATCAGGCCCTGCAATTCCTGTCTAATTAGTGAGGACAACTGCCTGGAAGCCAGGATAGCCTTTAGTTTGTTGAGGCCTAACGTGACCCACCCTTCCCCAACTTGATGCTACCTCACCCATCAGCCTAGACCAAGAATTCAGAAGAAGCCTGGCTGCTCTAGACACCTCAACTGTCCCTTCCATATGTTTGGGTGCATGAGTGTGTGTATGTGCGTGTGTATGTGCGTGAGTGTGTGTACAGTATGTGGGTGTTCATGCGCATGTGTGTGCATGTGTGTGTGCATGTGTATGTGTGGAGTGTGTTCAGGCCACAGGTTTTATGTTTGGAGTCTTGCTATGAGCCTGGTCTCCTCCCCTACCTCAGTACTGAAAAGCATGTGCAGCAAGCAAAGTACTTTGACCAGAGCCACCACATACTTAGTAGGAGGAGAAAAGAGAAGGAATTAGGCATCAGACTATCCCAGTGGTGCTACACAAGCTGGGTGACAGGAGACACTATGAAAAAAAAACAAAAAACAAACCAAAGGTGATGAAAATAATTGATGTACAGGGAACAAAATTAAATGAGGGCCAGGCACCATCCCAGAGCATGTCCAGAGTGGTCCACCCAGCGCATGCCCAGCGTGGGGCTCCATGCATGCTCCCCACCCAGCCTGTGTGCAGAGCAGAGTTCTATCCACACTGAACCCCACCCCCTCGCTATATTTTTCTCAAGCTTATGTAATACAATCTACACAGCCTGCCACAATTCCTGTCACTCTCTGTGAGGGTCATTCCAGGGTTGAGGGAAGAGAAAGATCCAAGGGCAAGTCCACACCGTCCAGCAGCCAGCTCCTACAGGGAGTCCAGCTTGCCTGCAAGCTTCCCTGGTCTGCCCACAGTGCACCAAGCCAATGGAGCCAAGGAGCAGGCAAAGTTGGGCTGTGACTCTAGGCTTTAGGCTTCAAGAGTTACCCTGAGAGCTGCCCTCACTAGGCCTCATGCCTCTCACACTCCACATCCCATGCGTCAAGGCTGAGGCAGCTAGCACCGCCGGCAGGTGCAGGCATGTGGAGAGGGCCAGTGAACAGGGGGAGGGACAGGGCTGGCGCTGTAGGGAAGGCCCCAGAAACTTTGCCAGGGCTACTGGTTTCTCCATGGAAGGCTGAAAAGACAAGAATTATAACATGGAATCTACAATCTTAAAATATAAACTTAAAGAAAGAAAAAAATAAAGATAGGAAAATCTCCATGACTGGTCTATACAGCAAGTTCCAGGGCAGCCAGAGCTACACAGTGAAACCCTGACTCAAAAAAAAAAAAAAAAAAAGGGTGATGGAGAAATGGCTCAGTGGTCAAAAGCACAGGCTGCTCTTCTAGGGGACCTGAGTTTGATTTCCAGCACCTATATGGCAACTACCAATCATCTGTAACTCCAGTTCTGGGGACCCCAATGCCCTCTTCTAGCCTCTGTAGGTACCAGGCATGTATGGAGCATACAGATATACATGCAGGCAAAACACTCATGCACATAAAATAAATTAGAGCTCATAAAAAATGAAGAGAAATAATAAGTGGACTCAGCATGGACTCTAGAAGATGGCAGTGCCAATCCCAGGACTCTGAGTCTCTATCATCCGCTCTGTGCCCCAGAACCCACCATGGAGTGTGTCGCAGAGGTCCGCTGAGGATCTGAGGACTCTGCAGGAACCACTCTCCAGCCCCTTGTTTCAGAGCGCAAGCTTCCAGGGGGGAAGGGACAGTACTGCTGTCACAGTGAAAGCCAGGGGACCCCTGATGCCACTCCCGGTATGCTCTGCGATGCCTCTCTGTGATGAACTAGGAACCAGCATGCCCTCGTGGGGCAGAGAGGGCTCCTGTACCTCAGGAGCCGTCCGCATGCCCCAAGTCTACCTTACAGTGCTTTGTAAGGTTAGCAACAACCTTTACAGTAAAGAAACAGAGCAAGGCAAAGGCAGGGAAGAGACAAGGGAGGGGCGACTCTCACCAAATGGCCTGACCCTTCTCTCTATCCCCAAGGCTCAGCAGAACTAGCTCTCTTAGGTCACTCATGAGGCCACCATTGTGTCTCCAGGGAGCTCCCCAGCTTCTGAAGGGCTCCAGGCAGGGCTTGGCTAACACACCAGCCTTCATAAAACAGTGTGCTCACAGCTGATAAGCTTAAAAGCAAGTGACAATTTCTCAATGCACCCTTGCTCCAAGGACAGTGAATAATCACAGCATTGGCTCCAGGTTCTCCCCGACTGTGTCTGGAAGAAGAGAAGGTCAAACCAAGTTCACTCAGCCCTAGAAACCCATCTTCGTCCCTAACCTCATCCTCTTGAAAAATGGCTCCCACTTGCAAATCCCAGTGTTGAGCTGGGCATAGTGGCACACGCGGCTGTACTTCCAGTTCTTGGGGGACAGGGGCAGAAGGATCATGAGTTCAGGCTAGCCTGGGCTCTACAGCAACTTCCAAGCAAGCCTGAGCTACAATGAAAACACCATGGTTTTAGAGGGGGAAAAATCTGTATTTTTGATCTGGGTGGCATCGACAGAGGTCAGTGTGTATATAGAGCTCTTGGCAGTCTCTCCTTGAGATGTGCACCCTTACCGTGTATACACCACGCTTCCATGCATTAATGGCAGAAGCTACAGCATGCACTGAAGCTTAGATCAAGCCAGGCACTGCAAAGGTGCTTATCTTAGATTCCGAACCCTTGCTATGGCTTGAATTTTCAAATGTCCCCTGGAGGCTAGAGAGGTGGCTCACAGCTACCCATAACTCCAGTTCCAGGCAATCTAATACCCTCTCTTGACCTCCACAGGCATTAGGCACACACACTACACACATACTTACACGTTGACAACGCACACACGTGTAAAGTAAAAATAAATAAATCTTCTTAATGTCCCCAGTGTGTAAGGCTCAGATGTTTGCTAAGAGTTTGACTGCCAACTGATAGGCTCCGGAGAGGTTACTGGAACAAAAGACTTGGACATCATGGATGGATAAGTCTGGTGATGAATCCGTAGCTGGACAGACCTAGGGGGTGGGGCATAGTTGGAGGATATAGGCAGCTGAAGGCATGCCTTTGGGAAGGGTGCCATCCCTGGGCCCTTCCTCTTCATCTGTCTGATTCCCACTACCAAGACCTGGTGAACAGCTCTACTCCATTCTGCATCCTCTGCCTTATCACAGGCTCCTGACAATGGAGGCTGCTGGCCCCCGGCTGACACCTTCCTCCTTTGAGGTTGTTTCTCTAGGGCTTTTTGTCACAACAGCAACTGAACTGACTGACGCAATTGTGCAATAGTTGAGTCAAGAGCAGAGCCACACAGAATGTGGGAACAGACCCTTGTAATTCCAGGATTGGGGAGGCGGAAGACAGGATCATGAATTCCAGGCTACGTGGCAAGACCCTGCTCTCAAAGCAAACGACAACAAAAACACAGCCTCTCAAACTAGGTTCAGAGTCCTGACCCTATACTTCTAACTGTGTTTACCACCGCTCTTGGCCTCTAAGTCTCAGCTCCTCGCCTGAAGAACAGAGGAAACAGCAAATAACTGCCAGAGCTGAGGGACCCTGGGTTTAGTCCGCAGCAGACCCAGAACAAACTAAAATGGAAAAAACAAAAACAGAAACTGGCAGAATTCATAAAGATGCACAGGTTAAGCCCTTAACTCGGGGAGCAGCAAAAAGTAAGCCACAATATACGTTGTCTGGGGCTGGAGGTGGCTCAGTGGATAAAGCACTTGCCCTGCAAGCATGGGGAGCAGAGCTCGGATCCCCAGAACCCACGTCAAAGCTGGGCAGCTGCAGCACCTTAATCCCAACACTTTGGAGGCAAAGACCAGAGACCTCCCAGCCTAGCAACTGGGGAGCTGCCTGGCTCAGCAAGAGGCCCGTCTCAATAAAGGAAAAGGGAACCAAGACGAGGAGGACAAGCAGCCCTGACTTCAGGCCCACACACAGACACACAAAAATAAGTAATTTTTAAAAACGAAAACAAGGGCCAGAGAAAAGGTGCATCAGGTAAAAGTGTGCCTCCAAGAGTGATGCCCTGCCGTGTAGAAGGGGAGAACCAAAGCCTACAGAGCTGACCTTTGACCTTCATGTGAACATGATGGCATGTGCAAGAAGATTACACATGTCCACACACAAACAGATACATGTAAAAATAAATAATAAAAGAAATATTGGTTTGTTACAAGCACCATTCTGCCCAGTCCTGGGACACTGGTGTTTTGTGGTCCACTTTAGTCTGTAAAAAACTATCCCCAAATTTTAAACATTTTCACATCACCACTCTGATTTTCCCCAAATCCCAATGCCACCTGAAAATGACTTTTCTAACACTTTTCTTTAAATTGACTTGCAATTTTTGACTTAAATAAATTTGCTTTTTTAAAATGTTATGTAACTGCCATGCATGGAAAACCAGCATAGCTTGCCAGAATTCATTTTTCAAAATAGCTATTAAAATAAAAAGCACTTTGTCCACCTGAAAACATCTTGCCTACCTCAGTTGCTTTTTATGGACTGGGTAGGCAAGATCCTTGATTTGTAGGGTTGTGGATGAAGAGAGGCCTCGTCTTAAAATGACTTAGAATCTTCCTGGGCCCTTGGGCAGCTCTTGTGTGCACAGAAGTGATTTCGTTGGTTGAACCGAGTGGGCCTGGCAAGCCCTCTATTTGGCAACACCATGGTAGGCAACCATCTGTGCACCATGCGGACTCCAAAGAGATAAAACTGTGTCTAGAGAGAAAGATGTATTAGCTAATAGCAATTGTTCACTGATTCAGACGCCCACTGGCCCCTCTGCCATAATGAAGAGAGTCTGGCTTTGGCTCTCTTGATGCAGCTTGGGGATGGGAGATCTTGGAATCCAGGGCCAAGGACAGCCCAAGTGCCCTGCACAACCTAGGGACAGTCAGGGCTGAGCCCAGTTCCTCATGCCTATGGGTTTCAATATCATGTACAGGCAGGAAAAGGGTTGGAAGAATTATGAGAGGATGAGCAAGCCATCTTTTTCCTTTCTCTCTGAGATCTCACATGAAGATTCTGAGATGAGAAGAGAGTACCTTGAAACCTGCCTCAAAAACGAGTGGCTGGGGTCCCAGGCTCTGAGAACATTTTACTCGGGGAAGCCACCATCTCTTAAGCATCCCTCCACTCATTCAACAAGTGCCCCACTGATGTGACACAGGCAAAGCCACTGGTCTCCATTCATATCCTCAGAAAAGTAACAGCTAATACACTTTTTATTGCAAATACTGGGTATCAGTTCACATAAGCACAGTAAACACATAAAATGCATAATGCATTTTAAAAAGTCATAGTAATGCAAGGGCAGTTGAAGTGGCTGGCTTAGACTGCCCCGTCACAGCATCTTCTGGGGAAGATGGCACAGGAGTCCAGTGGAGGAAGTACCTGCCAATTAAGTCACAAACCACAGGTGCAAAGAGCCTGGGGCAAGAACGCGCTGCCATGTTCCAGGGACCGAGGAAGGATGATCATGGGGCATGGTGGGAGGAGGTGAGGCTGTCGTCGGCTTTCCCCTGAGATAGGATGAAGAACCAAGGGAACGCAGGGCCTTTCTCTGTGGGTAAAAGGCTTGATTTTATGTGACTCTTTGAAACTCCCAGATAAGAGCTAGAAGCGAAAACACAAAATAGGACAGTAAACTAATATCTCCCAAGCCTGTGGTGGTGGTACACACACCTAATCTCAATAGTCAAAAGCCTGAGGCAGGAGGATTGAGAGTTCAGACCACCCTGGGCAAGAGAGTGAGACTGTCTCAAAACTAACCAGTAAGTCAAGAGAAACCAAATCAATTCATTCACACCTTGGGTTCCGTCCATTAAACTCCAAAGGTCTGACTCTCAAATGCTCAGAGACTTTAATGATGGGACATTGGTTAAAAGATCTTTGTTCTTTAAAGCAAGGACAGCTAACCAAGCAGGTGGCATTCAAACACCAGATGTAAAGAAGCAAGAGACAAAAGGTCCCAGCTACCTCCCAGGATGAGAACAAGCTCCCTTGTCTTCCGGGCCAGGAAGTACATGGGTTCCTGCCTGGTATCCCTTCACAACCCTGGGGGGCTGAGAGGCTGGGGCTCCTGGATACCAAACAGGCTCAGACTTTGCATCAGCCACATCAGCTAACTCGCAGGGCTGTCTCCAAATCAAGTCTCCTTCTGGAAATCAGGTCCAAAGTCCAGGAGCAAAGCAATCCATATCTGCTAGCTCACCAAAAGAGACACCAGATGCCTCCAGCAGTACAGCCAGGCAAACACAACAAGTAAACAAAGGAGCCAAACTGAACTCTGACCTATATGATAACATATGCCAGGTAACAAAGCAAGCGAAAGAGCTTGGTAAAACACCAGGACTTATTGACCACAAAGCCCCCAACTACAGGAAACGTCACAGGCTGACAATCCAAACTAAGGTTATGGTTCCATGCTAGGGCGCTTGCTTAGTGTGGGCAAGTGCCTGGGAAAGGAAAAAAAGACAAGGAGGTAAAGAGGGTGAGTTCCTCCAATAAATAAGCCATAATGAAAGAGAAAGAATTAGAGAAAATTCTGAAGATTGAGAAGTACTCCCATCACACTTGGTTGTCTGAACCTTGACCCGAAAACCTCTTATAACAATGGAGAAATTGGAATATGACCAGACAGATTATGAATTATACTGTTGGGCTGGAAGATGGCTCTGAGGTTCACAGCATAGGCTGTTCCTGCAGAGGACGTGAGCTCAGTTCCCAGCACCACGTCAGGCTGCTCACCACTCCAAGGAATCTGAAGCCCTCTTCTTGCCTCAGTGGGTATTCACACACGCACAAACCACCCATAGACATGCATGCATACACACAAATAAAACTGTCTTTTTTTAATTTACTGTTGATTTGGAAAGGTATGGTAATTTTTTTAAGGAGGCTTACAGTTAAAAGACCGACTGAAGCCTGTCTCAAATGAAAGAAGGAAGCGATCTAATGTCTTGGATTTGCTTAAGCATAATCTTAGTGAAACAAGATGGACCATGATTTGACAGCGGCAGGGACCGAGCACTATGCCCTACACTTCTCCTACCTTTGTGAAAGCTTGACACTCCTTCAAGGCTGGAACGTGCTCAGCAAGAGAGTGTTTGCCCAGCACACACAAAGTCATAGGCTTGGTCACAGGGCACTTAGCAGGCCCAAAAAGTTCTTGTTTTTAAACAAACACTAAAGAAAAACAGAATTTTTCCAACAATTCATGCAGAAATAACATTGTATGTTACCCCTCCACAGAGATCCCTCTTGGAAGACACTTAGCTCCTCGCCACCGCCTGCCAGCAAGCATTTGCTAAACGATGAGAGAATCCATGTTTTCCTCCTTGGAATCTCTGTGATGGGAATGGTCCCAAAAAAGCTTTCTCCTAAGAGAAAGCGTTTAGTTTTGTTTTCTTTATGCTAACTGCCTTCTGATTCAGTCACACCCAATGCCACACTGACTTCATATCTTAATTAGCAAACCACTGCCATTAGCTAATAAATCTTCCTTTCTACCAAAGCGGTACTGTCCCCAAAACATCCTCCCCACCACTGACTTCTAATACTAGGAGCTGTGTGTCTCTGCACATCCATACACATGCCAAGCAAGTCTCTCACCAGTGAACTGCATTTTCAGTCCACAGTCCACTTTGAAGTAGCGTCCGCCTAAATTGTCCAGGATGGTCTTGAACTCACTCTGCAGCCCAGGCAGGTTTTGAACTTCTGCCTCAGCTTCCTGAGTAGCTGGGATTACAGGCTTGTGAGACAAGGCCCAGCTTCCCACAACCTCATCTAACACTACAAGGAAGCGCTCTGGGCCTCACCACCATCTTCCTGATGTAGAAGGAAGCAGGCTCTAGTCGACTGACCCATGGTAAAGGGATTCCTTACACTATGATTTCAAGCTACAGTAGCAGAGATGTCAGACCCAAGCTCCTTCATTACAGCACATCAGGCCAGCTCTCCTAAGACAGAAACCTTGCAGATAGCCAAAAGGGGACAGAACCTCCCTCCAGGCTGGTCCAAACTCTGGGAAAGATCTGTTAAGACTGATAAACCAGGCTGGAGAGATAACTCAGGGGACAAATTCCAACTTGCCACCAAGCCCGAGGACCTGAGTTCCATCCCCAAAGCCCATGTAGATGACTGACCCCAGCGCGCTGTCCTCTGAACTCTGTACGCTCTCCACAGCACACAGACACCTATACACTAAGTAAATATAATAATTTGTTAAGACTGATCAATCCCATGATTTCCAAAATGGGTAAAGTGAGGCGGAGCTTCGCACACAACCCTTAGGACTGACCAAGAGACTCTGGGAGAATCTCCCGGCCCCTGGCTTGTGGGACGCCTGTCCCAAGACCATCCTCCTGGTACATCCATCAGCTCCTTCCTGTGTAATACTTCTAAACAGCATGGAAAGGAGAGATGACAAGGGCCACTAGAGCATCCCTGCTGGCCACATGTGACCATTCTAGCCCTGAAGGCAAAGAGCCCAGAGTGCTCTCTGCATATGCCTGTCAATTAGAGGTGCTGGGAAGATCGATGGATGGACCAAGCCTCCTGGAAGGACAGGGAGGGGCCTGAGTCTGAGTGACCCCATGAGGAGAAGGGATGGAATGAAGAACTCAGCAAATTTAACACCCAGCACGGAGTTTGGGGAAGGCTTAGCAAAAGCTGGCAGCTGCCGCCTGCCCCCCAGACTCCCCATGGCCAGCGGGCACCCACAGAGCAAGGGTCAATAGTGTGTGCCACACCAGTTCCAGACACTCAGAGACACAGAAACTTCAGAATAAAGCAAGAGAAGAAACAAAAGGCACTTCACACAAAGATAAAGCCAGTCCTCACTGAGAGGGGAGTAAGCACACGGCCAAAGACGTCGGCTATAACAATGAAGCCAAGGATGAAGGGGACTACCGCTGTCTGCCTGGTTGGCAGACTGAGCTGAGAGCATCCAGAAAAGGCACACAGCCATGACGCAGCCTTGCCCCAGGAGACCTCTCCCCAGCCCGTCTGCTATCTCCCTGTACACACCCAGCCCATGCCCACCTCTCTGCCTCCTCTGTCTGTGCACGCTGTGCCCTGACCGCCATGGCAAGGCTGTTACCACCACACATCTTTCCTTAGTCATCACGGGCACAGGGCCAGGGAGAGACGGGAGCCATTCCAACCATACCCCCTTCATCTTCAAGAGCACGGGAGACTTTCTGGTTACACCTTCACCCCATCACAGCACTTGAGACTAAGCGAACTCTGTGTGCGTTCGGAGTGTGAAGCCGAAGGACTTGAAATTTGTACCACAGCCTCATAGCCAATGGACGAGTCGAGGCTTTCTACCCTACCGCATACTCTGTCTTTGGTCAAGAGCCAGTTGGATGCCTTCCACCTCCTTCCTTACACTCGGGATGGAACCTAGGGTTTTACTCTTGCTCTGCCACTGAGCCATAATCCCAGCCCTCCCTCTTTTTTGAGACAAAGGCTTACTAAGTTGCCCAGGCTTATGCTGAATCTACTCTGAAGCTTAGATAGGCCTTGAACTTGTGATGCTCTGTCCTGGGCCTCCTGAGTCTGTGGGGTCACAGGCTTTGGCCACCGAGCCCAGCCAAATCTGCCTTTCTCTGGAGCAGTTTCCTCTTCTTTCCCCAAAGCAGGATCTGGGGCTAGCCGCTCCTCCGTCCTTCTAGTGCAGGAGGTTGGCCCATCAGGGCCTCTTCAACAGAGTATGTGAAAGGGGGAAAGAAAGCGAGGGCCAGGGGCAAAAGGGTCCAGCGCAGAGCCCTGGGCTCCTGTGGGGGCAGCCTTTCTATTGGACACCACTGTTCTCAACATCATACACCCGTAGTCCACCTGAAGGATCTCTGCCACATTCAATGCCATTTATTTTTTTAAGATTCTATTTTATTTCTACATATGTGTCTATGTTGGGGGATTGCACATGCTCCCCTATCCCCCACCCTCCCCACATATGGGTGCTGGGAACTGAACTAGGATCCTCAGGAAGAACAGGAAGTGCTCTTGGCCATTGAGCCATCTCTCCAGCCTCAACACTTAGGTGTTTTTATTACAACTGTTTCAACTGGATGGATGCATTCTCAGGATTGCCTACAGTTAAATAATGCTTTCATTATTGCCACAAATGGAAAAATAAGTTCCGCTCATGGAACTTAAGAAAGGACTCTAGAAAATAAATATCGCCCCTCTGAGCAGATCCTTTCTTCCGTCTAAAGAGCTGGAGCCAGCCCAGCTCTCCCTGGTTTACAAAAGGAACATAAGCAAGAGTTCTAAAGGTGTCGAGGCCAGACTACCAGCGTGCCGAAGCTTTCCCTTTGAAGGAATCATGAGCGCGGGCAGAGAAGTGAGAAGAACTTTCTTACTGAGTGACTCAATGTTATTTCATACTCAACCACCTTAATCATTTCCCTGGCGCACCATCCTGTGCTGAGGGAAACATCTCATTAATCCACATTTTGGAGAAATGGGAGTAAGAAGGACCACACATGACCAAGACCAGATTCTTAAAGCCCTCCACTTCTCCGTCCAGCACCACCCAGGTGTCTGCGACTGTGAGACCCTCGGGGGACTATGAGGAGCTGCAGTACTGCCCACCCCAAAATTCCTCCAGCAGGACTCCTGAGAGTCAGGCGGTTCCAATATCCCAAGTCCCTGGGACCCCGAAACCGTCAAGAGCAGCTAGTAGGTGTCAAGTCTGCAGCTGGAGGCGGAGCCAGCTCAGCTCTACTCCCTGCATCCCACCCAGCCACCGCCACCACCGACTCCTCTCGCCCCCCCCCCCCCCCCCCCCCCCCCCCCCCCCCGGCAGACGTCTATGGTGTCCCTGAAATAGCCTGAGACAGCAATCTTCAACGCCCAGGAGCAAACTGGAGAGCGAGCAGTTGCAAGAAAGAGTCAAAGAAGGGAATACCCAAAAACAGACACGGTGGGGAGGCGGGGGCTAAGCCACCACCAAACTTGGTCCTTGCCTGCCGGCGCCCAAGCGCAGAGCCCCGGGAGCCAGGCAGGCAGCTCGCGGGCTCAGCCAAGTTGCGGAGAAGCTTGAGCTCACGGCTCTCCTCCTCGCAGGCTTCGGGATGGGCACCTCTGGCCGCGCCAGTGTCCGGTCCAACCAGCCAGGCGTTTTCCCCGTCCAGCCCGGAGCCAGAAGGAAAAGTCGACCCGAAAGGAGACGATTCGTCGCGAGTGAGCAGGGCAGGGGCGCCGGCGCTGCCAGCTTTACCTTTTCTCTTTATTCTGTTTCCGAGATTTGTGCAGGAGTCCAATGAGCACCACGGCGGCTCGGATCCCCGCCTTTCGGCAGTGCATCCTCCCGGCCGGCTGGGACATGGCGAGGCTGCCTGGCGGCGGTGCCCAGCCGCGCCCTCGCCCGCCGCGCGTCCCCGCCGCCCCGGCCCGTGCCGCCCGCCTCGCATGGGCCCCGCCCCGCCTAGGTGCGCCCGAGGGTCAGGTGACTGGGCGCTCACTTCCCGGCGACCTTCAGATCCTCCCCGGGGCCCGCGGGCCGGCCGGCGTCCGCTCCCCCGGCGCGGGCATTCCCGAGGCTCCTCCAGGCTCCGCGGGCTCCCGGCCTCCCGCTCCGAAGCACCGCCCGCCCCGGCCCCGCCCCGCCCCGGCCCCGCCTCCCGGGCCCGGGCTGCCGACACCCGCAGCGGACCCGGCCCGCGAGGCGACCCTGGGAAACTCGGGCGGAGAGCAGGGCACCTGACCCCGGGGGCGCAGGCGGCTGAACCAGGAGGGAGCAAGGATCGGATCGCGGACTGGCGAGGGCGATTGACCGTGCGGGGCTGCGGGGCTCCGCGTCCGGATTGGCACTGCCCTGTGCGCGCCGGCTCTGGCCTTTCCCCCCGAGCCCCTGGGTCCTGGTCCCGGGCCCCCACGCCCTGTGTCTCCGCCGGCCGCCTCAGGCCCCCTCCCCAGGCTGCCAGGCTCTAGCACCGGCCCGCCAAGATACTTCTCCGATGCTGTCACTGGCTTTCCAGCTGGAGAGAAAAACACTCGGACAAGAAACGCGTGTCCGCCACCATTCTTCCTCCGTCCCAGATAAACCGCCTTCACGCGTGGCTGCCGCGGGGCCTCCAGCCCCAAGGTCCCGCTTTGGGCGGACACGAGGACAGTCCCAAGTCGAGAATGGGGGGTGCGGGGGTAGGGGAGGTTGAAGAGGACGAGCAGGAAGGCCACTACCTCCCCTTCCACCACGCGGAGTCCGAGAAAGGAATGTCGTGAGGCACGCTGGAAGGACCGGCCGCGGTCAGCTCCCGTTAACAGTTGCCCTCCCGGCCTCAGCATTTAACAGCACCGAGTTGGTGATCAACCTCACCTGGTTCCTGCGCCCGCACAAACCCACGGCGTCGGACCCCCAGGTCCCCACACACCCTGTGCGAGCTCCGTGCAGATTTTCACACAGAGCGACTCAGCTAAGGATGGGGCGTTGGCCTAACAGCACCAACACAGGGTCTCCCCTCCGTGGTCACTTCCATTTGCTGCGGGGCCTCCCAGCCCCCCTTAGCCCTTGAAGCGTAACTAACTGCCTTGCCCCCTTGGGGGGAAGGAATTGGGCATGGAGGGGGTGGGGGACGACGGGAATTAAAACAAGCCAATTAGTCCATCTTTGGAAGCAGCCCTGTTGGGACCAAGAGGTCCCTTAGCAATTTGCCTTGTTTTTTACACAGTCTAGTGTTCAAGCAAACAGGAAAATACAGAGAGAGGAGGGGCAAGAGCGGAGGGGGCTCCAGATGAACTCCAGGGCCCTGGGCTTCAGTCTGGCCTCTCCAGTGGCTCAGTGTCTAGTGCCGCTAGAGCTGGGGCAGAGAGGAGAAGCCCCAAGGTGATTCCAAAATGCACCTGGTCTATTTATTGCATCCATTAGCAATGGCCTTGGGCCCTCCTGGGTCTCCTGAGTGGTGGGGATCACAGATAAGCCATGGACGTCTATTTATAACCCAACTGGAGTGACCCCAAAGGCCCCACCCTTAGGGTAGGCAGCTGCAAGTATTTCACAGGGGGTGACTTCAGAATCTACATGCGGGAAAGAATGGGAAGTGAGTGTTCTCAAACGGGGAAACAAAAATAGCCCCAGCACAGACAGGGTGCAGGGCCTCCGGAGCCCCTATGTGGCCAAGAGGGCAGCGCAGTCCCAGTGGAAAATCCATCTGCAGCTGCCGAGCAGTGTGAACAGCTCCCACTGCCCACTGCCTGGGAGGTAGTTCAGGTCCAGAGCACAGCGGGCACAAAGGCTTAGCGAGAAGGTGCAAAATCTCTCCACCAACCGGGTTCCATTGGTCATTCTTGTTTGGGGATTCCTGGCCCTCTCAGCTCCCTCAAAGCCTCAATGTGCCTAAAAAACAAATATCTCCAAAACACCAGCTACACCAGCCCCCGTCGATGGAACATGGAGCCCTGTTTTTCCCACCCCATCACCAAGCCTGTTATCAACA
Organism: Psammomys obesus; assembly: GCF_907164565.1. Lineage (NCBI taxonomy): Eukaryota > Metazoa > Chordata > Mammalia > Rodentia > Muridae > Psammomys > Psammomys obesus. Next base: position 395,080 of record NW_026595981.1, read on the forward strand.
CGATTCCTCCTTAAATATGCTACTCCATCGCCCACAGCCATTAAAGCCATGCACCCCACCCAGGAAACAGAAAGGCAGGGAAACCAGTGCCAAAGGACCTCACCTCCATCTCTTCTAGGCTTGCTACCCATCCAGCATCTATTAAACAAGATGAATTCAGTTTCATGCAACAGACAAGTGAGAGACAGAAATGGAAGACTATCCTTGCGCCGTTGTTATTCAAACAGGTCATTGCTAATGCAAAGAGCTAGCACACACCGGACTGCAAATGAGCATATGTCCAACACGTATGCACAGGGTGACCCAGACTGGCCCCGTGTGAGGTCAGTCCCATGCACCTTCACAGCTTTTAGTCTTAATGTTATACTGTCAACTATTTGCTTATACATTTGTTTTTGTGGAATCACCTTGCTTCTTTACTGATGTTAAGACATTTGTATCACTGTGATGGGAAAAAAAAAGAGTTATTAAATTCTACCTCCATACTTATCTTGCCCATTCAGAAAAATAGGTAAGTTTGAAGATTCAGTCATACATTTGCACCAAATCAAGATGTGGTTCTTGAAGAAATCACAGTCTGAAAAAGGGATGAAGGGGGGGCATTTTTCACACTAGTGACTGGAAGGTGTTCTCAGGTCACTTTTGAGTAGGCCACAGGAATAAAGACCTTGAAGGCAGGAGTGGTCACAGAAGGGGTCCCCCTGAGGGTCCCCTCCCATCCCTTACCCCGGCAGCATCCTCACTCACCATCCTGAGAGCCTGGAGTCCTCAGAAACAAAGCCCGGCAGCTGGCAGCCCGGGTCTCTGCCCCTGTGGGGCCTCGGAGGGGACTGCAAGCAAGTCAGTCATCAACAGAGGACAGACAGCTGCACCGCCACTCTTAGGCCAGCAGATTCAGACACACAGACATGCATGCCATGCCCTGAAGAAGGGGCTTTCCATGGCTGGAAACCGGCTGTGGAAACATAGCCTTGTGAAAGCCAGAATGCGACCAGCACCCCTAGTCTCAGAGAGCACCCCCAGCCGGCACTCCCTCCCACCTTAGGCTGACACTGCTCTGAAGCAACGCAAATATGAAAGATTTGGGAGCTTTTGAGGCCAGGGTGGGGCCAGATGTCTACAGATGCAGTGTCCCTCCCTTTCTGCAGGAATAGTTTCCAGCTAACCTCTGCATCATCAAACCGTTAAGGAAAAGCAACCGTTAAGAAATAAAAAAATCTAACACCTTAGTACAGCAACACCACAGTCTTTTTACTTTGAGGGACATGTTTATGCACACATTCCTGGAGAAATCCCTCCTCGGCCTCCCTCTGGCACCTCACACTTGATCGGACCTCATACCTGTGTACCATGAACCGGACTGACTTCCTTCTTGGCAGGTGTACCAGCGCCCCCTCCTGGACGGCAACACAGTTACACTATCACAAGAGGGAAAGAAAGCGGGAGAGGGAGGCAGGAAGGCAGACGGAGGGTGGGAAGAGGGAAAGACTGAGAAGGTCATTCGAGGTGGGAGAGCAGTTTCCATTTTGAAATGAGAGAGAGGAAGAGTCTTTGCCAACACACCAACTCTCCTCTCAACAGCCAACAGCTCCTCACAGAGTTGGCAAGCAGCCCCTAAAAGGGCCCATACCCACAGTGACAGCTATGGGAAGCCATCCACAGGCAAGACTCTAACGGAGCCCAGCTCGTGCTCCCAGAGCCACACTCCTCTGAAGCAGCCATCCTGCGGGCAAACCAGCCAACCAAGCAGAGGCCCCGCCCAGAGCCAGCTCAGATTTTGGAACCATGTCTAGGAGAGCGTGTGGCATTTCCGAGCTCCCGGGGAAGGAAACCACCCGGAGGAAACCCACAGAGCCCGCTCCAGCTGGGCGTTCAGCCCTGCACATCCCTTGGTTGCCCAGAGTCTGGGGAAAGCGCTCAAGGTGTGATGTTAATCAGAACTTTCCAGATATCTATTCAGAGGGTGCCAAAAGAGTTTTTAAAAGAAAGAGAAATGCTTAAAATACTGCTTGAGTTTCTCAAGATATTTCAAAATCATATTCTCTCTCTCCCTCTCCCTCCCTCCCCCATCTTTATCCCCTTCCCCTTCCTCTCTCCCTCACTTGCAGATTTTGGATTTTTGCTAAGCTGCATGACTGATTTTTTCCCCACGCTGGAAACATTTGAATGAAATGCTTTGGAGTCCTCAGTTTCTGATGAACATGAAACAGTGCTTTTTTAGCGTACAGGCATCCCAGTGATCATTCCAGGAAACAAGGGGCTGTGTGGCCAAGTGGCCTTCAGCACGACCCTTCCTCCAAGGGTCCCCTGACCCCCACCTTGCTGATCACAAAACTCTCAGCTGCCAGCTACCAGCTAAGCCACTTGCAACCAGAGTCTCCAGGGCTGAGCGGCGGGTCTCTGGGAAGCTATCTCCATAATATTAGTAGCATTGCTTAGCAACAACACCCTTCGAAGCAAGAACCGGCAGACTCTCCAAAAACTCTCCACAAAGAACAGAGCGGATTCTGAGACATGTCTTATTTATATACTATCTCACATGCCCAGTCACAGTCTGGGCTTGACTGTCTGGAGATGAGGAAATTAGACCTATGGGACTTTGTGTTTGTTTGTTTGCTTACTTACTGTAATGACCTTGGCTAGACATTTCTTTTAAATGTCTTATGGTGGTGTCCTTTTCAAAGGCAATCTCCTGTAACCTTTTCACGGTGATTCAAAACTGTGCACATCAACATCAGCTACTTCAGTGAGCCACGTGCGGTGATGAGCTGACAGGTGAGTGGCCATTTGTGCCCACACACGGTGGCCTCAAATAACTCTGATATGAAGACACTACATCATGGGGTCAACAGACCACACACAGACAGACGGATCTGAACTGGAATTAATCCCATCTCCAGTTTTCACTAGCTGCGCACCTCAGGCTAAGAACTAATTCTGCACCCCTCGTTTTCCACCCACATAAACGAGGATGGAGACAACAAGTGCCATCCTGAGCCTATGGCAAGGACGAGGTGGCCACTGCATGGAGCAAGTAAAGACTTGTATCAAAATGTATAAAGCAAATTCTATTCCAAACAGTCAAGTCTGAAAACGGCAAATGTGCCACTCAACAAACTTTGATAGTTATTCACCCAGTGAAACGTCACTCAGCAACACAAAGAAACAAATGCCCCAATAGGGGTGATGGCAAGGGTTCAAAACCATCATGCAAGGTACAAAGACCCTTCATGGTTCCATTCATAAGAAATTTTAAAGAAATTCAGGGTGCAAAATTACAGTAGAGCCCAGGCACCTGACTGTGGGAGGCATGTGGTTGTTGGTTAGTTGCCGTTTTTTAGTTTTTTGTCTTGAGATTGCTGTAGGTCTTTAAATAACTTCGTTCTTTGAGATTATAATATAATTACATCATTTCTCCCTTCCCTTTCCTCTCTCCACACCCTCTCGTGCACCACTCTCCTTTTGTTCTTTCAGATCCATGGCATCTTCTACTTTAGTTGTTACTGGGGTGTGTGTGTCTGTGTGTGTGTCTGTGTGTCTGTGTGTATCTGTGTGTGTGTGTCTATGTGTCTGTGTGTATCTGTGTGTGTGTCTGTGTGTGTCTGTGTGTCTGTGTATATCTATGTGTGTGTCTGTGTGTATCTGTGTGTGTCTGTGTGTGTGTGTGTGTGTGTATCTCTAAACATGGATACAATCTTCTCAGTTTGTATAATGTCGCTTCTGTGTGCGTATGTTTTCAGGGCTGACCATTGCTGTGCTCCTCCCTGGGGAAACCAGTTTCCAGTGCTGTCAGCACTCCTTACTTGCCTGTAGGGCCGCGGCCACGTGAGCTTCCCCTTCCGTGTCAGCATGTCTGCTGGCCTCGTTTTTGCTCAAGTCATGCGTGGGCAGCCATGTTGGTGTAACTCTATGGGTGTAGGTTGGGTTTTCTAGGAGTGCAACCCGGCAGCAGGCGCCTGGCTCCTCCGACCCTGACATCTTACCAAGCCTGTTCCCTGCGCCTTGGGTGCAGCAGGCCTGTGCAGACTGGACGCCACAACACCACACTTTGATTGGTTGTGGTTCCCAATCAAACTATTCAGTATCAGGGTAGGACAAAGTATCAATTTGACCAAAACATAAAATTACAATTTGTGCCTGTAGGTAAGGACAATTTCTACTTCGAAAGGAGCAGAAGTGAATAACAATCCACAGAATAGAATCCACAGAAGTGTCACATGGATCTGGGGAAAATGACATGTAAAGGCCAGGATGACGCTGAGGAAATGGTTCACTGAGTAAAGTTCTAGCTGAACAAGCATGAGGAGATTAATCTGGATCCCCAGCACCCCCATAATAAGCAGGACACAGCAACGTGACCCTGCAGCTCTGGGAACACAGGCGGGCTCCCCGGAAGGTCACTGGCAGGAAGCCTAGTTCAATCAATGAGCTCTGGGTTTATTGAGACCCTGTTTCAAAAAATAATTTAGAAAGTAATTGAAGAAGACAACAGACATTGACCTCTGGCCTCTAAGGCCTACATTAACATCACATACACACACAAAGAGAGAGACAGAGAGGGAGACAAAGAGAGTGACAGACACATACTTTTTTTAAATTAAATAACAGCATAGCTGAATTTGTAGGTGCACCCAGGAAGCTGAGGCAGAAGAGATGGCTCAGAAGAGCACTGGCTGTTCCTCCAGGACATCTGAGTTCAGTCCCCAGCATCCACATGGCAACTCACAACTATCCATAAGTGCAGTTGAGGGGATCTGACATCCCCTTCTGGTCTCTGAAGGCAGTGCGTGCACATGGTTCCAATAACATGCAGGCAAGGCACTCGCGTAAAGGGAAAGGAATAAACCTTTAAAGATAGGGGAGGGAGGGAAGAAGGACTGTAAATAGATGGTTAGTGAAGCAGGGAGAAGGCCCAGGAGTTGATGACACTATGCCATTTGCTTTGTGTCACTGAGCAACTTCACAGTTAAAAATAATAATAATAATAATAAAGAACTGGGCATAGTGATACCTGCCTTTACTCCTAGTCCTAGGGAGGCAGAGACAGGTGCATCTATATCAATTCAAGGCCAAGCTAGTCTACAGAGTGAATTCCAGGACAGCCAGGTCTATGTAAAGAGACCCTGTCTTAAAAACAAAAACAGAAACAAAAAACAAAACAAAACAAAACCTTCATAGTAGGGAAAATGGCCAATAATGGTTATCTCAGGAATTCCAACTTCCACTGTTTCCTTTGTAGTTTTCCTTGACTCACAACTTTTATGTAAAGACTATATATTAATTTTTCAAATCAAATAAAAACCAGGTCCAGGACCATGGCTAGAGAGGTACAGCACTAGCCCGGCATACACCATAAGAACAAATAAATATCAAGAACACTAGATAAGAATGCACACAAAGGCACCTTGCCGGTGACCTGTAAGTGATCATGTCCTTGTTGCATCGGGCGAGTGGTGTGACTGTCTCTGCTGGTCACTGGCAACCAGAGGCAGGCACCATTCCGTTTCATACACACACACACACACACACACACACACACACACACACACACACATGCCTACCCTTAGCAGCTCTCTGCCACCCATTTGCCCTCCCTCCCATGTGGGAGTCCGTGTCTCCCAATTCTTACCAGTGTAGCACACACAGAGATGGAATGCAGGACAAATGGTACAAGCCAGAATCCATCACAGTGGGACCACTGGCCACCTTTGATTAAACCTTACAGCCAAGCCGGGCTCAGTTGTGCACGCCTGTAGTCCCAGCACTCTGGGAGGCAGAGGCAGGTGGATCTTTGTGAGTTCAAAGCCAGCCTGGTCTACAAAGTGAGTCCAGAACAGCCAAGGCTACTCAGAGAAACCCTGTCTCAAAAAAAAAAAAAGTAAAACCTTACACTTATAACCAGACATGGGTCCACCAGCAAATCCACAGGCTGCTGCCACCACCAACCCGTCCCTGCTGGATTCCAGTTTATTACCCAGTGGTCTGGACTACTCTCTTTCTCCAACTGGTCCCTAAAAATCTGGGGCTGGAGGAAGTTGCCCCTTATTCCTGGGTGGGATCAAAGCCTTCTGCTGAAGAACATGCTTCCTCCCCTACAGACTCTGGACTCTAACTCACTGATGTGTTGATAGCTCCCTTGCACCCTGGCATGAAATCCTTTTAGCCTAAAAGGCCAGCACAAAGCTCGGCTCTGCTGCTGCCACCGAGTTTGCCGGGGCAGGCTGACGAGAGATGCACCCTGAGCAGCTGCACCTCTGGGCTGGGTAAGTGCTCTTCCAAGCCTGCTTCCCCAGCTCCTTGGAAGTTCCTCCAGCTGTCTAGCCTGTGTCCCCTCCGCTATAGTCAAAGCCCTCTTTTCCGTCCTTGGGGATTAACTGCTTGTAGTTGCGTCTCTCTGACCCTCCCCGTGTCAGGAGGGGCCCTCAGAAATCCGCACCAGCTGGTCGCTTTCTTCGGCTTTGAAGCCACACATGCTTTGCTTCCGTCCATTCTGCACAGTACCCACTCCGCACCGGACAGCTTCACGGACGGCACAAAAAAGTAAAACACACCCCAAACAGATCTGGGGGAGGGCTATTTCAAGACTGTCCTCAGGGAAACAACAGACCTCTGTTGACAGAGGAAGGGCTGTGAGGTTTCCCTTTCATAAGAAGAAAAGGAGTGGGGGAGGGAGATTCATTCATCAATTTACCACCGTCCACATTGGTAAGCTGCAAATACAGGCAGAGGCTTCTCTTTCTGATCCCCCTTTCTGCTCAGGGAAGGTCAAGCAAAAAGAACAGGGCATCCTGGCCCAGGCCGCCGGGTTCTGTCAACTTTGTTTCGCAGTGCCTAGGCACCAATGAGACCTGTGCCTTCCGTTCCCTACTGTCTGTTGTTTATTTGTTTAGTGACAGGCAGACACACAGGCAGAGACAGAGACAGAGAAAGGAAGGAAAGATATTAAATTCTTCCCTCCAGAGGTGGGTATAGTGGCACTCACCAGAACTTACAAAACAGAGGCAGACAGATCTTTGTGAGTTCAAGGACACCCTGGTCTACATAGTGAGACCCTGTCTCAAATAAAGCAAACAACACAAACAATTTTTCTCCAGCCACATGGGGTCACAAAGGATGGGTGAGGTCACAAGAATGACAAAAGATTTCAAGTTTCCCGAAACTCTCCTTTCGAACGCATTAAATCCATTTCAAGGTTGAGGGGGCTGGTTACACTGTTCTTTGCACACTCTATCCGACATTTCGCCAGTAGAATAGTCTAAGGTCAGTGCCCAGGCAAGGCCAGCAGTGACCTCCATGTGAGCTCATGTACATCCATTATGAGAATGGAGTTCCTCAATGCTGAGGAAGCAAAACCTTTGCTTTTCATAAAGAATCAGGACCTGAGACAGCCTGAGCTTCCAACCCCCAAGGCAGGAGGTACAGTGAAGGGCACAGCCAACCAGCCTCACACCAACCCCCAAGGCAGGAGGTACAGGGAAGGGCACAGCCAACCAGCCTCACACCAACCCCCAAGGCAGGAGGTACAGGGAAGGGCGCAGCCAACCAGTACAATAAGTAGAACAAAAAGAAACACACAAGAGAGCTGGGTGACTGGAGGGTTTTTTTGCTTCCTGTATCATTTTTGAGGGAAGGTTTCACGTAATCCAGACTGGCCTCAACTCACTACATAGCTGAATGTGGCCTTGAACTTCCTTCTACCTCCACTTCCACAGAGCTGGGATTGCAGGCACCTGTCACTCCCTTAACGTGTTATTTATTTCTGAGACAGGGTTTTTTCTGTGTACCTCTGGCTGGACTTCCCCCTGCTCCTATTTCCCAAGTGTTGAAATCTCAGGTGTAAGCTACAATGTTAGCACAGAAATAGCAGGTTCTTCTGGTTTCTAGAAAGTAGGACCATATTTTGAAAATAATTTTTTGACAAAATAGAATGCTAAGGCTGTATCTCAGTGTTGTTAAGAGTGCTTGCCTAGCATCCTAGAGGCCCCGAGCTCTATCCCCAGCATCGGGGGAAGGAAGGGAATGGGGGAAACTGATTTACTTCACAGTCACAAGTAGCAGGCCAGATCCCTGCCTCTTAGCCACACAGATGCTGACCAGCTGGCCTGTACATGGGCCTCTTCCCCTTCCTGGGGGAAATGAGAAGTCACTGGTACAACCCAGGGCTGTGAGTATGATACCACATACGGGAAGGCCCCACAAAGGCGTTCACTGACTTCCTGACCTCCAAGCACAGGGAAACGAGAGGCTTAAGCCTTGTGCTGGTCACTTTTTGTTTTTTGGTGTTTGTTTGTTTGTTTGTTTGTAACCAACTCAACATAAACTATACACACCTGAAAAGAGGAAACCCTCAACTGAGAAAATGCCCCCGTCAGACCAGCCTGAGGCAAGCCTCTAGGGCTTTTTCTTGATTAGTAGTTGATTCGGGAGGGCCTGGTCCACTGTGGTTAGTGTCACTCCTGAGCAGGTGGTCCTGGGTGGTGAATAAAGAGAACAGGCTGAGCAAGCCATAGGGCGCAAGCCAGCAAGCAGCACTCCTCCATGGCCTCTGCTTCAGTTCCTGCCCTGAGCTCCTGCTCTGGATTCCAGCCAAGATAGACTTGAACTTATGAAATGTAATAAACAGTTTACTTTTTCTTAAGATGTTTTTGTATGTGTATGAGTGTTTTGCCTACATATAGATATATAGATATAGATGGCTGTGAACCACGGGGAGAGGCTGGGAACCAAACCTGGGTCCTCTGCAAGAGCAACAAGACCTCTAAATCACAGAGCCATCTGTCCAGTCATCACATATACACTCACACAAGCACACGTGCACACGCATGTTTTGGTGGCCGAGCCCAGCCTGTGGCACCATTTTGAAGACTCTGGAGCTTTGAGAAGGAAACTGCTAGGGGTGCTGTGCCTGGGGGTTACAGCAAGTTGTGGTTCTGAGCTGTTGTCCAGTTTGGGTCAGCCACCGTCACAGCTCCGGCTGCTCCTGCTGCCATGACCCCTGGCACAAAGGACCACGCCCTCGGAAGAGCCCTTCCTCCCTTAAGGGGCTTCCGTCAGGCATTGTTACAGTGATGAGAAGAAGAACCAAGCCAGTGTCCACATGTCTCCTGTGAAGCACACCGACTTAGTACTTTTCCTACACAAAGTTAAATTTTCAATTAAATGTTTTTAGATTTCAAATCGGGGCAGGTGACACGGCTTAATGAATAAAGATGCTCACCACCAAGCCCGACCACCTGAGTTCAATCCCCACGACCCACAGCGTGGGAAGAGAGAAACAATTCTTATAAGTTGTTCTCTGGCCACCACCTCTCTCTCTCTCTGAGTCTCTCTCCCCTCTCTGTCTCTGTCTTTGCCTCTTTCACTCACATACACACACACACACACACACACACACACACACACACACACACACACGCTATCAATGGATGTAAACACGAATAAAAACAACTAAAGAGGTAAATACAGTGCTGAGATGTAGCTCAGAGATGGTATGCCTGCACAGCATGTCCAAGACCCTAGATTCAAGCCTCATAACTGTAAGAGAGACATGCATAGGTGCATAGATACTTTACACACATACATCATACATACATAGATACATACATACATACATACATACATACATACATACATACATACATA
>NW_026595981.1:404731-414855 GCF_907164565.1 Psammomys obesus
ATACATACATACATACATACATACATACATACATACATACATACATATATACATAAAAAAATCTTTAAAAAAGACTGGAGTTGTAGTTCAGTGATAAAGTGTTCACCTATCTGAGTTCAATACCCAATAGTAACACAAAAAAATTTTTTTAAATACAGAATAAAAATAAAAGTAAATATAGTGCCCCATTCCTCTATTTTGGTTTGTTTTGACTCCAGGTCTTGTTATACAGCTCTGGCTAGCCTGGGATTCACTGTGCAGACCAGGCAGTCCTCCTGCCTCTGCTGCCCTGCGTGCTGAGAACGCACGTGAGCATCTGCATGCCTGGCTAACCCCCGCCCCTTCCATGTGAGCTGTACATGGGACCACATTCTGAGGGCACAGAATCACCTAACACCAGACAGGCACTGCCCTAGTCAGACGGTCAGGGTCAAGGCGGTCAGGGTCAAAGCCAACAGTGCCTGTCATGTTGACAGTGTGTACCTGAGCATGTTGAGGTCTTCCTCTCATATCTGTTATTCCCAGTCTCTTCACAAGAAAGGTGTGAATAAATCACAGGGCAAACGTTTTCTAACATTGTGCCATGTTCACCACAAAATCTGACCGACTCCCCAGCCACACTGCAACTAACTAAGCAAACAAGGAGACAGAATATGACACAAAGTCCAAGTGGGACCCTGGGACAGAAAGATGAAGGGTCAGAATAAACTACAGATATTAATAATAACAATACATCAGTACCACTTCAGCAATTGTAGCAAACTAGACCTAGGGGAAGCTGGATTACAGGGTACGGGGAATGCCTGTGTGCACTTAATTTTCCTGTGAGTATTAAACTGCTGTAAGTAATTAGGTCCACCAAAATAGTAAATAGAATGAAAATTAAACCCTGCTATTATATTCCAGCTAACTAAACAGCACGGCCTGAGCGGCGGCTCGTTCTCTAGTGAAAAGGGAGATGAAGGGAGCTGGGCAAACTGTGCATGCAAGCATGAGGACCGTGCGACCCCCAGGGCCTACAGGGGGCGAGCACTGGTGATTGCAATGCTGTGGAGGCAGGGACAAGATCCCTGGAACTTGCCAGCCCAAGAGCTCAGTCTAATCAGCAATCCCCAGATCCCTGGGATAGACCTCGTCTCAAAAAGCAAACAGAAAAACATTGCAGGACATGGTGGTGCAGAAGCTGGGATTTCAAAGCCAGCTGGTCTCCAGATCCCGTCTGAAATTAAAGACAACAGATGAACCGTGCTTGAGAAAGAAAGACGCTCCCGGTTACCCTCTCGCTTCCACTCACATATGTACATGCACATATGAACACACATGAACATGAGAAGGATAGAGTTAAAACACATTTGGTGACTATCTTAGGGCTGTATTGCCCTGAAGAGACGCCATCCATGACCATGGCAACTCTTGTAAAAAGAAAATACTTAATTAACTGGCTTACAGTTTCAGAGGTTTAGTCCATTATCATCAAGGCAGAAATCATGGCAGCATCCAGGCAGACGTGGCGCCGGAGGAGCAGAGAGTTCTCCATCTTGATCCGCAGGCAGCAGAAGGGGGCTGTGTGCCCCACTGAGGGTAGCCTGAGCATAGGCCTCAAAGCCTGCACCTCACAGTAATGTGCTTCCTCCAACAAGGCCACACCTCCTAACAGTGCCACTCCCTACGGGCCAAGCGTTCAAACACAGGAGTCTGTGGGGGCCGTTCCTAGCCCCCACCACAGTGGCACAGCCCTAAATCCCAGATGCTAACAAGGCTGAGTCAGTGGGATCCTCAGTTCAAGACCTGCTTGGGCTACAAAGTGAGTTCAAGACTAGCTTGGGCAATTTAGTAAGAACCTGTCCCAAATATTAGTTTTAAAATATTAAATTGGAAGGGAGGGAGGGGGAAGGAATCAGCCAGGCTGTCTGGGGAGATGTTAGATCAGTACAGCACTGAGCTCTACTCCTCAAGGACAAAACAGGATTTCTGGCCATCAGTGTTGGACAAGGCTGCATCCTGGCCTCACCTGAGGCCACCTCTCCAATTTGCACATTGTTGCATCAGCTCGGTTGTCACTACCTTTCTCTCTTCCTCGCTCTCTTCCAGAGCTCAGAGAATGGGTAAAGGCCCTGTGGGTCGGTGTGCTGCCCTGTCCCATGGTCACTTGTGCAGAGATCGATGACACATCCTCAGGGGTCCACAGGCCAGCACAGGTGTCCATCACAACCACCCAGGCACAGCTCTGAGAGCAGGACCTGCCTGTTCTGAAGCAGGAGGGTCACTTTGTGCCCACCTCCCTGCTGCTGAGTAACCAAGACCACAAGGCCATTCTCCTGTGTAGGAGCACACAGCTGCCAAACAGAAGGTAATACCCTTCGTGGTACCATTTGAATCTTGCATGACTGTCAAGAAGGACACATTTTTCTACAACTTCCATAAGTCAAGTTAAACTTCATGAAAGCCTTCTGAAGTCTTGGAGGAGGTGCAACCCCATGGCAAAACCCTGGGCCCCCGAGTTCAGTCTCCAGCACTGCAAGAAATAATCAGCCTCTAAAAGTAAAATCACACAGAGAAACACGACACAGTGATTCCGAAAGCAAGCGAGGGAGAGGCAGCGGCAATCACAACTGTGAGTGGACAGTGTGAGAACATCCTCAGGCTGCATTTCTGCTCAAGACGCAAAACCGTGCTGTGTGGACCTGCATGTTCATACTGTCTATCAATACATGCTGAGAACAAGACCGCGCTGTGTGGACCTGAATGCTGTCAATACATGCTGGAAACAGCCTCATACACCAGCTTAAGAAGGGAGGGGTGCGGGTGACGAGAATAAAAGGGAATCTTCCCACCATATCTATCTTTATTGCTTTGGGTTTGAACCATATAAATACATCTGCTGTTCAAAGTAAGTTATAAATAAATAAACAGCCTCAGTCAGCACGATGACAATGCTCTCAATGGCATTGTGGGTATATTTAGCAGTAATCTTAAAGACATAAATCCATATTCTTTAGGCCAGTCCTTTCATCCTTGGCACATGTCCCTGTGGACAGTTCTTGTCAAAAGCCTCACAGTGGCCATTGCAGAGGTGCTTCTGGGAGTGAGAAATCCCAAGTGCCCTAAGTGCTTGCTGAAGGAGGGTCAGCTCATTTACTCAGGGCTGGAGACAGGCTGAGCAGTGGTCTACCAGCCTGAGGGTCCTCCATGCCAGCCCCTCACATACAGTCAAACGTGATCTCTCACAGGGTGCTGTGGGATGACCTTCTGCAACCTTCGGATGACTAGAGTGGCTGACGCCCAGGTGAAACCCACCAACATGCAGGCTGGCCAGCCACCAACCATGATGAAGGTTGCAGGGTCCTCTGAATTCCAGCTCAGTTCAGAACAAAGCCAGGAACCTGAGTTTTCACAAGTGTCCACACCGTCCCTTTGGCATTCACTGGCCTACGTCAGTACAAACCAGCAAATGGTTCTAGGGTGAGGGGGGCAGGTCTGTGACAAGGGCTGCTTGGCTCACTTTATCCTTCTGGTTAGGGCATAGCCTGACCCATGTGGCTACAGTTTTGTCCATGGCACTGACATGGAAAAGTAAGTTCTGCTGGAATCAACTGTCTTGAGCCTGTTTTCTAGACAGACCAACAACCTACATCAGCCAACGGCAGTTACATGTGACTGGAGTCTAATTCTCCTGTGCCATGGCTGGGAATATATAATACACCAGGGCTGGGGAGATGGCTCAACGCACAAGGCGCTTGCTGTGCACACGCAGAGACCTAAGTTTAGATCACCAGTGCTGAGTCAACACCAGGCATGGCAACGCATTCTGAAACGCCAGCATGGGGGGCTGGGCTCAGGTAGGGCCTGGGAGGTCTCCAGCCTCCAGTGAAGCATCAAGCTATAGTGCTGATTAATAGCAAGCTCCAGGCCAATGAGAGACCCTGTCTCAGAAAGTAAGGTTGCGAGTAATAGAAGGCACCTGACATCAACCTCTGGCTCCAAACACACCAGCATGGGTGAGCACAGCTACACACACCCACGTGTGCAGATGTACACATAATCATCATCATCATCATCGTCATCATCATCATCATTAGTTTGTTAGATGATAATGCATTGCTATTACACTGCTGTAATGCAGTAAATTAATATCTGATAACAGTTATAATATTAACATGCATTTTGTCACCTAGTTTATTGAACAACCCTTACAGAAATTGGCACTACGGTCCCCATTCTACAAATGAAGAAGGTGAGAAAAGGTTTAACCAGTGTGCCAGGGTGTGTGGCAAGATAAGGAGCTGGGTGTCCCCCCAGGAGGAGGCTTTGGGGTGCACCAGGTGTGGTGGTGCAGAGGTGTCATCTCACCCAGACAGAAGGCCGAAGAGGCTCACACCCAGGCTGCCTGCCTGGGCGCCTCAGGGAGGCGCTGTCTCAAAATAAGTGAAGGCACACCTGGGGTTTGGAGATACAGCTCGGTAGTAACGTTCTTGCCCAGCAGGCGCAAGACTCTGGCTCCGTCCTCAGTATGAGACACGGGAGTGGGGCAAGAGCCTGAGAGATGGCTCAGTTGGTAAGACGCTTGCTACAAAAGCATGAGGACCAGAGTTAGATCTCCAGGACCCTCACTAAAAGCCAGACATAGTGGTGGACATTTGGAATCCAGCAGCGGGGGAGGCAGGAGGCGAATTCCAGGACCTCACCAGCTAGCCACCAACTTACTTGGCAAGCTCCAGGCTCTACTGAGAGGCCCTGAGACCCTGTCTTTGAAAAATAAAGGTGAGAGCCAGGCACAGTGCTGCACGCCTATAATCCCAGCACTCAGGGAGGCAGATGCAGGTGGATCTCTGTGAGTTCAAGGCCAGCCTGGTCTACAAAGAGAGTCCAGGACAGCCAAGACTACACAGAGAAACCCTATAAACAGATACATACATACATACATACATACATACATACATACATACATACATACATACATACATACATAAAGGTGGGACCTGGAGGGATGACTCAGCAGTTAAGAGCACTGGCTGCTTTTCTACAGGACCCATGAGTTTGACACCCAGCAACCCTGTGACTCCCAAAAAAACAGTCTCTATCTCCAGTTCCAGGGTATCTGATGCCCTCTTCTGGCCTCCATGAGCACTGCGTGAATGTGACGCACAGACATACATGCAGGCAAAACACACACACATAAAAATTTAAATATATATATTTTTTAAAGCCAAGGTAGACAGCTCTTCAGTAGAAACACCAGAGATTGACCTATGGCCTACATGTAATGTTAGCACACACACAGATCCATATCCTTCCCACAAACCAAGAAAAGAAACTCTCGCTTATAGTGTACTTGGATATCAATTAGGATGGCAAATCTCCTGCCACAATAAAATTCAGATTCTTCTCGGCTGAAGGTGGGGTTACATCCCAGTAAACATGGTGAAAGATGAAAATACTGGACATTGAAATACACTGAGCCTGCCTGAGCCTGCTCAGCAAGACGTTATAGAGCACCCAGGGTTATCCTTGTGGCATGGGGGGGTGGTTGGCAGCAGCTGCCCAGCATTTTAGGGAGGTTCACAGGGCACCTGTCACTGGCTCATCACCACTAGCCCACTGGTCTTAACAAGCCACGTAAATTGGGCTCTAAACCACCGAGGTGAAATATAGAGACCAAAGCCAAAGCTTCCTTGATCTGCAGCCTGGCTGGCATCAGGATCTCGCCAATTGAATCTCCTGCAAGCTCATGGGTGGTAGAGTATGTGCTTAGCATGTGTGAGGCCCTGGGTTCAATGTCCAGAAAGGAAGAGGGAGAAAAATCAGAGTATAGGGCAGAGAAGCTTTGTCTCTGTGGACTGAAAGGGCCCTCACACCAGTGCCCACGGTCCTGCTTCCTGTCTGTGCCTGTTCACTGTTCACTGTCTCCCTTTCAGCACAGCTCTGGCTGCCCAGGTCAAAGAGGAGGAGAGCTGCTCTGACAGCAGGAGGAAGGGAAGTGGGTGTTGTCAGATGGGGAAGGGGCCCCCACCTCAGTTAGCCTCAGCCACCGGGAGGAGGGGCAGGCGGGGTGAGGAACAGCCCATCATCTGAGCAGCACAGGAAAGCAAGTAATTATCTTTGCGATGAAGCCAGCTGCACCAGGGAGCAGAGACAGAGGGTGGGAGCACGGTGAAGCAGCAGAGAGGGAGGGTGGGGAAGGTGGGCAAGGCATGTCGTACACAAGACCTGTGGTGTGCTCGTCTGCCCTAGCCAGGACTTTCACACTTGTCACTTCTCAGCGACAGTAAACCCTATGACAGCTCAGGATCCTAGACGTGCGCAGTCCAGTCCTACACATCCCCTCCTGGCCACCAGGTGGCAGCAGTCCTGGAACAACACTGTCCCCCTCTGGCAATAAGAGGGACTGTTTCCAGCCTGACCACCACCAAAGTGGTCTTCTGCCTACCTTCACATCTGCCAAGCTGTTCCCACCCCAAGGCCTTTGTACCTGAGGTTCCCGGACCCAGGATGCGCCCCCACCCCCACCCCCACCCCGGATAGTCTCACACCTGGTCCTTCTTCGTCTCTGGCCCTCTCAAATGTCACACATCTGATGAGTCACTCACCAGGGCTAGCATGGTCATGCACACTTCGTCCAGGTAGCTTGCCTCCATGCACACGGCAGACCTGCTCTGCAAAGCCCCCAGGCACCAGACACCCCAGTTTCCACACCACTCCCTTCACACTCTAGGGGACCCCTTCAGACAACTCCACCTTCATAGAGCACAGTGTAACCTCCAGCCCTGGGCCCACTCTCCCCAGCACCACAGCCATCGAGCCTCCCTTAGGCGTCCCTGGGATGCCCAAAGCTGCTGTGCCAGTCACCACAGAAATGGTAGCTTCCCGTTCGTTCACCTCCTCAGCACCACCTCAGACACCCCTAAAGACACTTACACAGCCCCTACGTGCACCCTTCCACATTCCTCCACTGGGTTCTGGAGCTTGACTCTCTGCTTTGAGAACAGCTTCTTATTCTTCCCAACCCCCATCCTGGGTGTTCTCCTGGCTTCAAACCCCTAGAAAGTTCTCTTTCAGCTGTCACATGCTGTCTCTTCAGGGGGGTGTTCCCACTCCTCCCTCGTCGTTATGGGCATTGCCTCGTGCTTTGGGGTGACAGCTGACAGTCTCTGCAGCCTGAATTCTTGGCAGGCAGACACCAGGCACTATACCCATCTGGCTCCTCTACCTCCTGGAACAGGGCTGGTTATGGCAAAGGGACGCACTGGGCACCTTTCGTGGTACTTTTACTGTGTTAGCTCTCCTTACCCTAAGCATCCCTGTGAGACAAAGAATCTTGTCATCTTCACCTTCAGAGTGGGGTGGTCAGGGCTCGACCCTCAGGTGACCTCAGCAATGAGTGACAGAGCCAGGATTCAACAAAGGAATCCCAGCACCTAAAGTAGGGCAGGCTTAACGTAGGTACCCAATGAATATTTATGAGAAAGTGGACAGCCTACATTCCTCCTGTCTCTGACCTTGGCATTGACAGCTCCCTCAAAGGCACAAAACACTGGTGTGCTTGCTTCCTCAGCGCAACTCTGACCCAGTTATCACAGCCGAGCTTTTTCCCCTCCCTGCCTCCAGCCCGAGACTTGAGCAGAAAACAATCCAGCCATGACCAGTGGAAGAGATGCTACTGAGGAGCCTAAGGTTTTTGTTTTGTTTGTTTTGTTTTCAGAACATGGGTCTATTTAGAGCACAGCATGGGGAGGCAGGCGGTACAGTAACAGAAATACTGCTCGCCTCTTTTTAGTTTTCCTTTCTGGTTGTTTTTTGAATCAGGATTTTATTACGTAGCCCAGGCTGGCCTTAGACTTATGACAATCCTCCTGTCTCCATCTCTTGAGTACTAGGATTACAGGCATGTACCCAGCTCACACGCCTAGGTTTGGAAAAGAAGGGGGCACGGTAAGTTTTTAACTGAAATTAGACACTGGACAGAGGCACCCCTGGAAGATTATGGGTGTTCCCTCAGAACCATGGGTGCCTCGACCCGCTTTTCCCCAACTGTCTTCTTCTTATTCATTCCTACTGTGGCTGTATTCTGTTTGCTCAGAAGACAGTTACCTCTGCACTCTGCAGCTGCCTCACTGATGCCAGGGCCACTCGGAAGCATGGCCGCCCAACGACCTTCTACCTTGACTGGGTTTGAGCTGCACACCCTGCACCAGGAACACAGAGAAGGGTGTGCAGGCGCGAGTCCCTGCATTCTGAAAGCTCATGCCATCTGTGTGGTGCCCCTCTCTTGCAGACAGTGGTGCCTCAGTGGGACTGAGAACAGATTGTGAAAAACCAGGAAGAAGACAAAGGCAAGATGGTTTTCTCTCTCTTTCTGATCATTTTTAAAAGTGTATGAGTGTTTTGCCATCAGATGCCACATGCCTGGTCCACAAGGAGTCCAGAAGAGAGTGTGGAGTCCTCTGGGGCTGTGAGGTGCCTAATGTGGGTGCTGGGAACTGAACCCAGGTTCTTTGAAAGAGCAGTACTCTATTCTAAACTGCTGAGCTGTCTCTCCAGCCCAGCAAGATGCTTTTCAACTGGATTAAAATTCTAGCAAATTCCTGGGCTCATACCATGTGGGTAAAACACGGAGGACCCCTTGACAAAGCCACATGTCATCCCATTCCAATGAGTTATCCCCAAATCCACGACGGCACAGGGCCACATCCTCTCTGAACAATCTCTGGAAACTAGAATGGTCCCAAGGGAAAGTGGGGTACATCCAACTCCCAAGGTGATGAGGCTTCCTGTAGGAGTTCTGGGTTCCAACAAAATGTCAGAGGTTGGGTAGAGGAACCAGCCTGACCCTCTCCCTTTGTCCCCCTCTCACTCAAACATTCTGAACCCAGGATGACTGCCCCCACATACAGCACTTTACACATGGTAAGTTTTCGTATCCCAGAGCAGCGGTAGCCCTCCATTCAACTCCATCCCCACATGTCCCTCATCCAGCCTCAGCATCCAGCCTCAGGACCAGCAGCCTGGGTGGAGTCTGCTTCTGGAGTCTGTCCTTCCCAGAACAGTAAATCTGAGAATGACCACGTGGGCCTTCCAAGCAAAGGAGGATCAATACCAGAACACAGAGGCAGAAAACTCCTGGAATCCCAGCTCCAGCTTGTAGCAGTCATGAGACCAGGACAGGTCCATCCTCCCAGAGGCGTGGCTTCTCCCATTTTAGATGACGGGGACTGGGTCTCAGTGCGGTCAAATGTTTGCCTAGAATGTGGGGGGTGCTGGGTTCAATTTCCAGAATCACACACACGATCTTCCTCATAGCTGGGTGTAAAACACACACTTTGTAACCCCAATACTCAAGAGTTGATACAGAAGGATCACCACGTGTTCAAGGCCAGCCTGAGCTACAAAGTGAAACCCTGCCTCGAAAATGAAACGATATAGAAACAAACCCACCAACAAGAAGAGCGAGAGGAGCCGCCTCCCAGTACTAGCGAGAACAGAAGGAGGGAACATTGCAAGCACTGAAAAGCCACAGCCGGTTTTGTCCAGGTTGTGATGGGATGTGGCTCTAAGACTGTTTGTGTGTACGTGACCCTGAGTGACCTTACACAGTCAAGTCTGAAGTGTGTGTTCAGGATATGCCAGGACTCTGACACGTTACACTAAAGCTGGATGTTGGCTAAAGATTAGGGCCCTCCTAAGGTAACAGCTCTGTGCGTGTGCCAGGCCTCTGGAGGCAAGGGCTGTGTGAGAGCTCCCAGCTGCAGGTACCAGCTTCTGCTGCCACCTAGTAGGACTGAATTTGCACAACTCAGATGCCTGTCCTTGGGGGAGCATTTCCACAGCGGGTGACAACAGGTCACAGAGTGGGTACAACGTCTGGGCTCGTCTGGCTCTTGTGAGCTGACCTGAGAGCCTGGCCTTCAGTCTCAGGCTGTGTTGCCCAACAGAACTGTCCGTAGTGGTGGAAGCACTCTATAGTGCTCCGTCCAAATGGTCAGCCCTGAGCCCTCTGTCCCAGGAAGCAGGAGGCATATATTTTGTTTGTTGAGGTCCTAGGGCCTTGTATGTTCAAGACAAGTATTCAAACACTGTTTTGGAAGGAAGGAAGGAAGGAAGGAAGGAAGGAAGGAAGGAAGGAAGGA
>NW_026595981.1:414865-424877 GCF_907164565.1 Psammomys obesus
GGAAGGAAGGAAGGAAGGAAGGAAGGAAGGAAGGAAGGAAGGAAGGAAGGAAGGAAGGAAGGAAGGAAGGAAGGAAGGACATTGACCTTCACTAGTAACTGACCAAAGGAATTAGTCAAAAACACATAACATAAAATTATATTCAGAATCTTGGCAGTTTTAGCTGTTTTAGCTTGTTTTAGCCAAGACTGAAAACTTTAAAATCTAAAGATAAATCACTAGCTAAATTAATCATGGGACCCCATTATCACAGGGTAAGTAGCATTTTGAATTACGATGGAGGTGTGCATTGTTTGACTTGGGGTTTTCTTTTGTTTGCGCTTTGCTTTGGTTTTAAGACTGTGTCATGCAGCCCAGGTTAGCGTCAGGTCCACTGCGCAGCGGAAGTTGGGCCTAACATTGGTCCTCCTGCAGCTACCTTCTAGACTGCCCGACTCCGGGCACGCACCACTGTGCCTGGTTTTACACTGCTAAGGATCAAACCCAGGCCTTCTCACAGGCTAGGCGAGCACTCTGCCAGCTGAGTGCATCCCCAGCCCTAAGCCTCCTTCAAGAGATTGCTTAATGTTGACATGACATTACATAACACTTTTTAAAGTCTAAAGACATAAGGCTGTTGGGAAACATCAAACAGTGGGAAACAAGGTTCTGTGGCTTGGCAGGCAGGACCCCTGGCTCCTATCCCCTGCACCATAAGTAGGAAGATTAATATTTTGGTGGTGGGTTATGGGATTTTTTAAATCATCTACAGTGAGCATGTACTATTTTATAATCAAGAAAGTGCTATTTTTAAAGATGGGGAAGGGCTGTGCCCGTATGGGAGAATACTTTCGAGCCAGCTTTTAAAACAGGAGAGAGAGAACACAGAACGCACCCAGGCCTACAGAGAGGGACTCAGAGGAGGCGGACACTGTGACCTGATGGTTGCACAGAGAAGGTTTTCATCGTTTGCTCAGGATTCTGTTAGTCCCCGTGGAATAAGTAAACAAAATGTGATCTTGCCGGTCAAATTTGAGCTTCCACAACTGAGAGAATGTGAATGGTAGAGGGAATGGAGGTGGTTAAAAGCCCTCTTGGCTTCTCTGAAATAGCACACAGCTGTGGCCGCACGGCTTCCCTCTGGTCCCTGCCGTGGGGACCTCTCACAGATACACAAAGGGTCAAGGGGCACACACTGAAGCAGAGTCTGAGATGTCAAAGCATAAAGTGACCCCGGGATTGCTATGTTCCCGCACTATTCCAAGCATGGACACACACAAAGGTACTTCCTACCTAGAATGACACTCCAAAAGGTTTTGTGTTCACAAATGAGGAAAAGGAAGCACAGAGAAATTAAGCGACCTGTTCAAAGACTCAGGGCTGGCAAAAGGCAGGGCCTACCTCTGAACACAGACAACACGGCCAACAGGACACATGCCAAAAATTCAAAAGGATGTCACATATGTCATTTATTTCTGATACAGGGTCTCTTTATTATATAGTTCCAGCTGTCCTGGAACTCACAAGTAGGCCAGGCTGGCCTTGACCTCACAGAGAACCACCTGTCCCAGCCTCCGGAGTGCTGAGATTAAAGGTGTGCATATGGGAATTTTTAATGCAGTTGTCCTCAGAGAACAAGGCCAACTCCCACAGACCCAGGATCCAAGGATGCTGAAGTCTCTTAAACAAAACAGACGAGTATTCACCAGGAGCGCACACACAGCCTCCTGCGTGCAGCCTGTCGTCTCTGGGTGACTCATGACATCTAACGCACGGCAGTGCTGTGTGAACAAATGTTACACTGTGTTGTCCAGGAGAAGCAACAAGCAGGGCCTGCACCTGCACAGCACAGGCGTGCTCTGATGTAGTGTTGCTGCTGGGTATGACGGTGCACGTCTTTAATCCCAGCACTCGGGAGGCAGAAGCGGGTGGATCTCCATGAGGCCAGCCTGGTCCATAGAGCAAGTTCCAGGCCAGCCAGAGCTACCTGGTAAGGCTCTGTACAAAACCATGTTTATTTTCCGTCCATGACTAGTTGAATCTGTGGATAAGAAACTCAAGAACCCAGGAAGATCGGCTCCATACACAAAACCACAGATTACTTCTAGATAATCGCACGGCCCTGAAGAGACGACCCAGCCTGTAAAGGGCTCACCAAACAAGCATGAGGACTTGGGTTCAATCCCCCGCCCTGTACAAAAAAAGCAAGGCTCTGGGGTGCACACAGGTGACTGGGCACTGCGGAGGCGAGTACAGAGAACTGACCACCGACTGAGCAGGACTGGCAAGCTCTGGGTGCAGTGAGAGCTTCTCTGCGGAGAGAAGCAGAGTGGAGGGCAGTTGGGAAAGACGCCTCACACCTCACACGGGAACACTTGCCTCCGTACAACACATGCACACAATAAATTCTGATATATGCGGCATGGAGAGGGTTTCAGGTTTCGGTTTTTGGGGGTTTTTGGCTTTTCAAAACAGGGTTTCCCTGACTGTCCTGGACTCACTCTGTAGACCAGGCTGGCCTTGAACTCTGAGATCTGCCTGCCTCTGCCTCCTGAGTGCTGGGATAAAAGGCATGTGCCACCACTGTCCATCACATGATGGATCTTGAAGCCTCTATATTAAGTGAAATAAACTGTATAGGAAAGTGCAAATATGACGGTTTTACTTGTATGGAACCCGTAGAGACAGAGGAATGGTGGCCACCAGGGAGGAAAACGACCGGTAAAGAGTTACTATGTGGTGGGGTCAGAGTTCAGTCTGGGGTGATGAAGTAGACACTAACGCACAGCAGGGCTCAAGTGCTGGAGGCCACTGGGAGGTGCATTTAAAATGGCTACAGAGGGGGATGTCGCTCAACTGACACAGAGTTCCAGGCACGCAGAAACCTATGATCTCAGCATTCAAGAAGCAAAGGCAGGAGGATTTTTTTTTTTTCAAGGTTTTTCTTGACTACATAGTGAGTCTGAGGCCAGACTGGGCTAGGTGAAACTTTGTCAGAGAGAGACAGGGGCAGAGAGAGAGAGAGGGAGAGATATTTTTCTATAGTATATATTTTATTAAAATATAAAAATAAAAAGCATTGGTGAAAATTAGAAAAAATAATAGCTGCCAGCTGAGGGCGCAGCTCAGTGCTAGAGCACTTTGCCTAGCATACATGAGGCTAAATGTGGCTTTGGTTCCCAGAGACACATCCAAACAAAACTGTTAGCAATGACCAATTCTGGGTCTCAAGTGTCCAGAGGTCTGGAACACCATTATCTGTGGGAGGCAGGGAGGAACGAGGGAAGGAAAATGGCCTGAGTTTGGAGGAGAGATGGAACCAGGCTCTGCAAGCATCAAGGCCCTGGCTCAGGCTTTCCCATCTTCCCTCCTACTCCTGTTTGTGCTGCACAGTGGTTGCTATGGAAACAAGGGGCACCTTGGGCTCCTAGTGCTCAGCCCAGGTGCTGCTAACTCTGGGACTAATCCCAGCATGTGCGTGAGAGAGCCCCCAACCCTCGGGGCTCTGTGTACACACACTTCTGCCCCCGTGCCCCCGTCTGTCTAGTGACTGATATGCACACCTCTGTCCTCAGCAGGCAGTGAACACATCCTTCCAGCTTGCCCTGGTGGGTCTGGGGGGAGTTCACAGTCCTGTGGGCATGTCGCCCAGGAGTATCGTATGCCACCAGAAACACCACGACAGGCAGTGTTTGCCGAGCACCGTGCGCTAGACACACCATCTGACTTAAGCTTCACAGCAGTGCCAGCGTGTGGCACTGTAAATACCCACTGGTGAAGAAACTGGAGCCCAGGAAGGGCCTGTGGCTCACCTAAGCACACCCAAAGCGTGTGAGCCTGACCACTGAATCTGCACCGTGGGAACAGACCTTTATTTCTTTTTAAAGATTTGTTTCATTTAGCCGAGATGCACCCTTTAATCCCAGCACTCAGGCAGCAGAGGCAGGCGGATCACTGTGAGTTCCAGGGCAGCCTGGTCTGCAAAGTGAGTTCCAGAACAGCCAGGGCTACACAGAGAAACCAAAACCAAACAAAACTGGAACAACTTCTTTCTTTTTGTTTTATGTGTATCGGTGTTTGCCTGAATGTTCATCTGTGTATCACGTGCACACCAGGAGCCCACAGAGGCCTGGAAGGGGTGTCAGATCCCTGGGGACTGGAGCTGCCGATAGTGGTAACCTGCCATATGGGTGCTGAGAACTGAACCCAGGTCCTCTGCATGAGCACCAAGTGTGTTTAGCCACTGAGCCATCTCTCCGCCCTTTAGCTGGACCCACCTGAACTACAAGTACCATGTCTGGCTGTGGTAACAAACACTAAGGCTTCCTGAACCCTACCCAGGGAGCTAAAGGAGAGTCCCCCAGACGGAGCACATGGAGCTGCATTTTAACCCATACCCTGGACTGGTCTGCCCTGCCACCAGAATAATCAGCCACTGGTCATAGCAGAGAGGGAATGGGGCTGTCCTTCCTGAATTCTGTTCCTGAGCCCAGAAATGGACCTGTGAACCATCTCACAAAGCCCAAGGCTCCTGTCTACAAGAGGCATCTAAAAGCAACTAGGCACCCAGGCCCAGCCAGCTGCTGCCAGCACACGCCTCCCCAGGGCAGGGCCCCATAAGTCAGTTATGTGGCTTTGTGGCCTGCCAGGCACGGATTTCCGCCCACTCCACCCTCTCAGAATGAGCCAGGCGTGGGGTGGAGGCTTACACAGTGGTAGCCTGCCTATTCACAGATCTGCCAGAGACAGGGAGGGAAAGCCACCTGGTCCGGGCAGCAAACACTACAGAAAGCTCCAGCTGATTCCGACCTAGGGGATATACAGAAAGCTCCTCCTGGCTCTGACCTCAGGGGATAAGGGCACAGACAGAAGCTTTATGACAGCCACAGGAGATACAGCACTCACTGTGACCCTGACTGACGATTCTCCCTGCCCCAGGATGCTGAGGAAGGGGGTTCTGGGTACAGTGGGAGTGGAGTCTCAGCTAACCCAGGAAAGAAAGGGTAGGGGCATGTTTGCAAGAAAACAAAACCAGAAACTGACAGAGGTAAAATAACTAACTTGCCTCAGGTCATCCAGCAAGTGTGGAGACAGGATTTAAACAGACTGCCTGTCTCCAGGGGCCAAGAAAATAACCGTGGTCGGTGGCTCTTCTGCACATACTTGAGAGTGTGGAGTCATGGATGTCCACCGTGACTCCAGGAGTTCAGCCAAATCTGGGGATGGTTTTCACTGTTGCAGCTAGGGTTATTGGCAACACATGGGTAGAAAGCGGAGATTTTGGTAGACATCCTACAGGGCTCAGGACAGACTCCCATGGGGACCATCCAGACCAATATGAAGAGTCAAGCCACCTGACCCTCTGGCCACTGTCATGCTTGTCTGTTCCTGGAGACAGCAGTTCTCCAACTGCCCACAAATGTCACAGAAAAGGTGCAGATGCCAAGTTCCACCAGGGCCCTCTGATTTCATGAACACTGATTTTTGTTTGTTTTTTGCTTGTTTCCCAGAGACTGGACCTTACTTTGTAACACAAGCTGGCCTTGAACTCAGGTCCTCCCACTTCAGCCTCTGAGTGCTGCGATTTCAGGCTTGCAGCCCCACACCTGGCTGGTGATGGAGATGCAAGCATTTGGAGACCACTGCCTTCTGAAAGAAGGCAGGGATCCCACTATGCTGTGAACCTAAGACAGCTGACGGTCACTCCACGAAGAAAAGTCGCCACAAGCTCCACAGAGTCTGACTACCAGTCCTGCCATCAGAGACGGGGACCCACCTCACCACAGCTCCCCGGGACAAGCCCATGTGGGGTCAGCGCTGAGGGAGTCTGCATGTATGCCTCCCACTCCTCGGAGCAGGACAGAGTGGCTTTCCAGATAAGGACTTAGTCACACTGGTGGAGACGGGGGGGGGGGGGGGGAAATCTCCCGGGCGCCCCCCCCTGTGGGGGGGGAGAAAGGGGGGGGGGAGGGGGGGGGGGGGGGGGGGGGGGGGGGACTAACTTCCGAGCGTCCATCACTGTCTGGGCAGAGATAATGGGCCTGAACGAGGAGGCAGGAGGACCTGCATGAGTCAGAGCTTCTTGACCAGAGCGGGAGGAAGCATTGGACATGGAAGAGAGAAAAGGTTAATTAGGAGGGAGCCAGTCTGGAAACAGAGTAAGACATGACCAGCAGCTGCTGAGGAGGAAAGGGCTGGAAAGGGGAGAGGGGACCTGAGGATAGGGACTGGGGAGTCAGCCACACAGAGAGCAGAGACTAAGGAATGACGCATCAGGGGCAAGGTCACCCGCAGGTAACCCCAGGCCTATCCAGGTGCTTTCTTAGTTCATAAGTTCGTCAAGACTTTGCCAAAACTCCAGATCTACAATAACTTTAAGGCAGCTCCTGCAATAGGGAGGTGAGCAGGGCCTGTAGCTCCAGCCACTCCAAAGGCTGCAGCAAGGGGATCATAAGTTCAAGGCCAGCCTAGGCACCTTAGCAAGATCCTGACTTGCTATCTGTGGGGCTGATGCAGGCTGTCTAGAAAACTTCCAACAAAAACCAGCACAGGTGCTGAGAAACCCTACACAGAGCGGGGTCCAGGCTGGTCAACCAGGGGAAGAGAAGAGACAAACCCCGAGGAGCCCTCTGCACGCTGCAGGGCTCCCAGGAGAAAAGGGGATTGGTTGTGTTGAGGTGGAGGGAAAGGCTTGGGTTATGCAATGGCAGTGTCAGAGATTCAAGATGCAAATAATGGGCAATAGTGAGCAAGCAGAACTATACTCTAATAAGCTAAAGCACCCTTAAAAGGTAATGAGCCCCCAACACTGGAGACCGCCAAGCTTGGGCTAAGGGGCTAGCTTCAGAGGCAGAGGGCATTCATGCAAGGGCCAGTTGGTCTCATTTGCCAAGCCCTCAGCCTCCAAGATTTAGGCTCTCTCCTGATGACTTCCTTCTTCTCCCAGGGAGACCTAGCAGTCCAGACAAACCACAGAATGTCCACCTCCTTCCTCCTCTTCCGTAGGATCCAGACCCTCCCACCCAGGCCTGCGCAGAGCTGAGGGACTGAGAGACTGGCCAAGAACCCCAAGTGGCATAGCACAGGCTTCCAGAGAGTGAGCAGGGAAGGGGGGACCACAGGGAAAGTTGATCCCAGACTGGCAGGCCACAGACGAGCCATTCCACCCTCCTGCACCCCTGTCCTCACCTCCCTCGCTGACTCCACTCCACGGCTCCGTGTTAGGCACCCTCCCGGGGATCCAGGGTAAGCTGAGCCTTTCGTTGCTGTCCCACACCTCAGGAAAGCCCCAGTCCCCAGAACCTACTGCTCATCAGTAGCCACCCACCAAGCCTGCTCAGGTCTAAAATCAGAACATGGACTCACCAGAGCTTCCTGGGCATGATGGGACCAGTCAGGACGAGACTAGGAGCGCATAGATCCCTGGAGTTTGCAGAACTTGCCACCTAGCAAATGGCACCTCCAGGTACATCCCCAGTGCCTGGCAATGAAATCAGGACACAGCCCAGTTGCCAGCTAAGCACCCGCCTGCCTTGCTTCTCCTGGTAGCCACTCACACCGCCCCAGACTCAGATCCCAAAACAGACATGTTCGTGGTTACCATAGGAACTTGCTAAAGCCAAAAAAGGCACCACACAGGCACCCACATGGGCCTTCTAAGCTCATGTCCACTTGCATGGGTGAGCACAAACACACACCTACCTACATACACACACACATACACACACACACACACACACACACACACACACACACACGTCAACACTCTTGGGGGCTCAGGACCTATACTGAAGAAATCAATGATCCAGGTTCGGACACGGGGCGTAGAAGCAGACGGGTTCCCTGTGGTTCGTTGCATGCTCAGGGCCCCAGCTGCCAGGCACAGGGAGCTCACGTGGAGCTTACCCACCGAAGGCACTCCAGGAGCTGAGGTAGGCTGAGGGCCAGAGTAAACAGAACCCCACCGTGCCTGCAGGGTCACAGGGCGGTGTCCTCGGCCTCCCTGCCACACACCAGCTCCTGCAGCCCCCACACCCTCCTCCTCGATTCCCTTCTACCCGCTGGCACCCATCAGTTCTGGGATCCCGGACGACACAGGGTAAAGAATAGGAAGGGCAGAAGTTTCATGCTCAGAGTGCTATTGCTTCCCCAAAACTGACCCAATTCCTGAGTTCCTCATCTCCACAAACGGGACCCGCATCCACCCAGGGCTAACTCTCTCTAGTCCTACCACCCCACTCTGGCCTGCAACCTATGTAGCACCTAACCCTGACCACTCCCTGCCCCCTTCTGAAAGCCCTCTCATTGTGCCCAAGCTCTCCCGGAGCCCAGCCACACTCCTACCGGCAGCCCAACCAGGTCCCTCTCAGCCAGTTCTCTGTCTGGCGAGAACAGCCTCCAGGCCCTCCCACCCACGCTGCCTCACACCTCAGTGCCTTCACTATGCAGTGATGCAGCACCGAGCCTCTCTTCCCACGCTGGACACTGACCTCACACACCCTCAGAGACAGCCTGGGCCGTTCCTAGTTCTCTAGAAGGGGAAGGCAAGTGGAGCCCTTGGTACATCCCATAGCAACTGTCTGTGCCGTCCCTGTGGGGCCAAAAGCTGCCGTGGGCAGACTGTCTTCCCATCCCTGTTCTCGACCCCTCACCATCTCTGGCCTGGCAGTGGTTTTGGAATGTAGGGGCCAACAGATGTTGGTTAAACTGACTCAGTCTTCTCCCCACAAAACTGAGCTCCCCATGTCTTTGACAAGCCCAGGAAACTCTCCACAGATGGTCTAGGTGTATAGGACTGGAGCTAGGATGAATCAACCGCAGAAAGCTCTAGAATATCTTTATGGTGGCCGAGAGACTCTTGTAATTCACAATAAATAAAGAACTGCCAGCCACTGGAGAAACGAACCTGCTGATCATGGCCCTTGACCAATGAAAGGAGCCATGAAGTCGGGATCAATGGTCGATGGCAGAGAAACGGGCTCTCTGGAAAGGATGGAAGCACATGTTGGTACCCAGAGAGTAAAGCCCTGGCAGCGCTCGCTCTCCCCTCTGATGACATCGTGACTGGCTGGCACCACAAGAACCAAGAGAGCAGATGTCTGCAGACATAATCACCTACATTGTACATTGCTTTTACAGACTGGCGGCGGAAGCCTTGGTGGGGAAATGGGTGTGGTGGTGCATATCCTTAATCTCAGCACTCAGGAGGCAGAGACAGGCAAATCTGTGGTCTTGAGACAACCTGGTCCATATAGTAAGTTTCAGGCCAACCAAGGCTGCATGGTGAGACCCTATCTCCAAAAAGGAGGGGTAGAAGGCTCTCTGTCTGCCAGAGATATCATTTCTAATGGCCAAGAGTGAGCCATCAATCACACAGCTGGGTTTTTTAAGATTAATATTCAATGTAAAAATGTATGTTGCCTGCATGTATATATGTACTGTGTGTCTGGTGCCTGGGGTAGCCAGAAGAGGGCACTGGATCCCCTGGACCTGGAGTTAAGGGCAGTTGTAAGTCACCATGTGGGTGCTGGGAACTGAACTAGGGTCTCTGGAAGAGCAGACAGTGTTTTTAACTGCCGGGCCCTCTATCCATCCAACCCCCAACTGCATTCTTCCTCCTACAAGGTAATAGACTCAGATTTGGGCATTTGAGCACGATATCTCTCAGCAGTGGAAAAGATCTATCCTCAGCCAAGCTCATGAACACTTGGTCCCTGTGGCTGCCCCTGGACACAAAAGTCATCTCAGGTGACTAGAGTCATGCATCAGACACACACACACACACACACACACACACACACAGAGAGAGAGATTGGAGGGGCTCCTCCGGAAGAAGTAGGCCCACTATAATTCAGTTACTATGTCTTTGTCCCAAGCCAGCCCCAGAGCAGGCTAAAGATGGAAGATTCCTACATACTGACTGCTTTACATGGATCCATCCTTCTACTTCTATGCTTTCCCTGCACCTGCATCCTCCACCTGCCTCCCCTCCATCTGTATCCCTCCACCTGCCTCTTCCTCCCCTCCACCTGCC
>NW_026595981.1:424887-438206 GCF_907164565.1 Psammomys obesus
TCCATCTGTATCCCTCCACCTGCCTCTTCCTCCCCTCCACCTGCCTCTTCCTCCCCTCCACCTGCCTCTTCCTCCTCTCCACCTGCCTCTTCCTCCCCTCCACCTGCCTCTTCCTCCATCTGTATCCCTCCACCTGCCTCTGCCTCCCCTCCACCTGCCTCTGCCTCTTCTCCACCTGTATCCCTCCACCTGCCTCTGCTTTCTGCCTCTGCCTCTGCTTTCTGCCTCTGCCTCTTCTCCACCTGTATCCCTCCACCTGCCTCTGCTTCCCCTCCACAGGCATCCTTCTATCTGCTTCGGCCTATTTATTTCCTTGTGATGGGCTAAGCATACACAATTTCATCACAGAGTGAACCTATACTGAGAACATCCTTTTGTGCCTACCCAATGTCCAATCTTGGGGATCCAAAGATGAAGGGCACAGACTTAAATTATGCATCTTTACTTGCTCAGCAGGGAGAACCTGCCATCATTCTGGTCTGCCTCCTCCCACCCCACCCCGACCCAAAAAAAGTACAAGAGGACATAAGCCAAGACTGGAATGTGGTCTAGTGGTTGAGAACTTGTCCTGCAGGTACAGGTTCTGGGTTTGATCCCCACCACTGACACAATAGAGGGGCATAAACTATGCACCTGGCTAGCATGTGAAAGCTAGGGAGGCGCAGGCCACTCATGATCCAGCCCTCCCATCTAACAGACCCAGAGAAGTCAGTGAATTGTCCATTTGTTACCTGGGCTTGCCCACAGTTCAAGCTTGTTTCTCCTGCATGGCACTGTGA
The DNA here is from genome assembly GCF_907164565.1 of Psammomys obesus. Lineage (NCBI taxonomy): Eukaryota > Metazoa > Chordata > Mammalia > Rodentia > Muridae > Psammomys > Psammomys obesus. The sequence goes on from NW_026595981.1 coordinate 425,667, forward strand.
CACCCCCTTTCCATGCTCCTCTGTGGTCCCATGTTCTTTAAATCCCCAACAATAGCTAAGTCCTGGCCTCTGAGGACCTTCTCACATAGGCATCATAGGGCCCGCTCACTCTGAGCATCCAGCAGGGAGGAGGGAACCTGGAGGTCAGTGCTGTGAGGCAGATGAGTATTTGTGGCTAAGGCTTCTAGATGCATGACCACTGATCAGCAGATACAGGCTGAGAACACTCAGCTCTACCCTCATGGATCAAAATATATGCATGAGTCAAACTCCACCTTTGTGCCTTCCTCTCTGATGACCTTGAACAGGATTTCCAACCTCTCCAAGTGTCTGTCTTCCCAGCTCCCAAATGCCAAAAGCACAGAGGCTGCAAAGCTTTTGGACAGCAGGTGATTAAATCTCAGTGCTCAGTGCCGATGGGGCAGACCTTGTCTTCAGAACTCCCTGCCTCAGGGACACCTCCAGGACTATCTCTGTGTCAGTGACACCAGGTCCCTGGGGAGTGAGCAAGGAAACCAAGGAACACAGGCCACAGTCCAGGACTGTCTGCTGCATAGCAGAGAACAGGCTGCAGAGATGATACGTCACCCAGCAAAGGCAGAAGCAGAAAGTTTTAGATGCTGGAGGAGCCCCTGAAGCATGGACTTGGCTGCTCAGTTGACCTGCCAGAAAGCAGAACCACAGCCTGAAAACACATCTTCAGAATCCAACACAGGACCTACATTGCCAACTAAGGGAAGAGGAAGATAAGAACACCTTTTTGGTCCCAAAGCAAGTAGTAACTGGATATGACCTCTTATGGTAACTTGTCATCTTTCTACTGTGAGAACAAACATCCCCCCCACCTAGAGAAACAGCATCTCTTTATCCAAACTGATTAGACTGTGGCTATATAACCAACAAGGGTTAGGCCGATTAGATTCTCTTTTTGAAAAGCATTGTTGATAAGTCTGGGCACAGGGCAAACCCTGAAATCTCGGCACCCAGGTGAAAGCAGGAGGATCAGAAAGGAGATCAAGGCCAGCTTTGGACACATGGAGAGTTTGGGCCAGGACAGACCGGGCTATCTCAAAACGAAAACAAAGTTTACTGAGGCAAACTCCACCTGTCATTTTAAGTATAACTCAATGTTTCTCAGGATGGTCACAAGCTGTGTCACCATGGCCACTGTCATCATCTTATCTTTTAAATTTCACTCTCCCTCCCTCCTCTCCCAGCAGACAACAGACCCCTAAATACTTAGAACCCTTTAACTTAGTTTCTAGGAACTTGCCAATTCTACACATATCACGTAAGTGGAAAGGTATAAGAACATGGCTTTTCAGAGTCTGGCTTCTTTGGGTTTTGTTTTGTTTTATTTTGTTTGTTTTCAGTTATTTTTGGTTAGTGTGTGTGTGTGTGTGTGTGTGTGTGTGTGTGTGTGTGTGTGTGTTCTTTAATGTAGCTTGGTTTTGTTGTTTGTTTTGATTTTGTTTCTTTGGTTTGGTTTGGTTTGGTTTGGTTTGGTTTTTTGAAACAGGGTTTCTCTGTGTAACCCTGGCTGTCCTGGAACTCATTCTGTAGACCAGGCTAGTCTTGACTCAGATCAGCCTGCCTCTGCCTTCCAAGTGCTGGGATTAAAGATGTGTGCCACCCCCCACACTCAGCTCTAGCTTGTTTTTAATTCCATAATATTCCATTTGTTTTGTCTATTCACCTGCTGGGAGATATCTGGGTGGTTTCCACTCGGGGTTATCACTAACAGTGCTGCCATGAAATATTAGTGTGCAGGGTTTTACACACAGCCACAGCCATGTTTTCACTTCCCTTTAGTGTATATCTGTGAGTACTGCTTGCTGGTCAGGACTCCCCGCTTTCACCTCCTGAGGAACTGCCAGACTGTTTCCCAAAGCAGCTGCTCCAGTTTATATGTCTGCTATCAAAGTTCCAACCATTATTGTATTCATGATGATGGTGAAGACAATTGCCATTGCAGGGATCATGCAGTAATGTGGTTTCCTTTCCAATTTTTTCATTATTAGGAGCTGAAGAGTTGGCTCAGTGGTTAAGAGCACATGCTGCTCTTCCAGAGGACCCAGGTTCAGTTCCCAGCACCCACATGGCAGCTCACAACTGTCTGTAACTGCAGTTCTAAGAAATCCAATGCCTTCTGGTCTCTGTAAAAACCAGACATGTACATAATACACACACACATATGTAGACAAAACACTCAAATATATATAATAAATTGTCTTTGTAGTATTGTTTTTTAAAAAATCATCTGACATATACGTAAAGGTTTATGTCTAAACTCTGAATTCTATTCCTCTGATCTATAGTACTAGATTTATGTCAACATCATGCCATATTTCAAGTACAATCCTTCAAATTTGTTCTTCTCTCTTAAGATTACACTTGGACTTCCACAGATCTCCAGTGCCTGGTCCAACCCCCTGAGATTCTCTTGGATTCACTAAGGCGTGCTGGGGGAGGTCCTCTCCCATCTTTACCCTAATCAGGTTACATATTGAAGCTTTCACTTTGTTGTTATTCCCTTTGAGGCAGGGTCTCATGTATCCCAGACAATAGCTAAAGATGACCTTGAGCTCAGGAGCCTCCCCCTCAACTCCAGATCTTCCAGCCTCTACCTCCTAAGTGATGGGATCACAGATGTGTGCCACCACATTCCATTTAAAGTGTTTGTTTCCTGGAGCCAACAGAGCTCAGAGCTGGAAATTCGGTCCCTCACCCTGCAGGACACCACTGTCTCAATGCCATGTCCCCCATGCCTACACTCTGACTGTCCCCCACTCTCAGCAGGGACCCCAGCTCTTCACACCACCCTATCCCTTCATCCTCTACAGATTACAAATAGTTGTACCTAAACAAACGGGGCCTCCAAAAACCACTGCTTCCATTGTACTAGACAGGTCAAGGCAGACCCCAAAAAACACTTCTCCATGCCAGGCCCCTCAGCAACCCTGCCACCACCTCACACCTCATTCAACATGCAGATGCACCCTAGGAAGCTCCGGAGACGCCAGGCATGTTGCCAAAAGGTAAAGGTATAGGCCTGTAATCCTGGCTGCTGGAGAGGCTGAGGCAAAAAGATTACAAACCCAAGGTGTCCCTGTCTCTGTCCTCCAGATACATGACCATGGCTATCCGAGCATCTCTGATGATTCAAACACACTCCCTTATAAAGGGGAGAGAGGGTGCAGGAGGCGGTGAAGGATGGGTTTGTGGTCCATACCCTCCCTGGAAGGGTAAACAAGCAGCTAACAGTTGTTAGGGAAGGAGGACCTTTCTTAGGTGGCATAGTGACCAGCAAATTCTGCACACGCGTGTAGGTAAGCCCTCAGCCATGTTCCTGTGAGTCAACCCCACTCAACCCATTGGTCCGCCAAGCCGCACTTGCGTGAAGTTTATCTTTGGTGCCCTTCCTGCGGGCAGCAGGCCTCTGTTCACCCCTCCCTGGGAAAACTTACTGCAATATAACGCCAGGCTGAGCAACTTAGTGAGACGCTGTGCCACGTTTTACAAAGTCAGAAAGAACAGGGTTGGGGAGATGGCTCGGTGGTTAAGAGCACTAGCTGCTCTTCTAAAGGACCTGGGTTCAATTCCCAGCACCCACAATGGGCGGCTCACAACCACATGTAACTCCAGTACCAGGGATCCTATGCTTTCTTCTAAGCTCTGCACATACACACGCATGCACACACACAATTTAATTTTTTTTTTTAAGTAAAAACAGGGTCATCAAGATTGCTCATGGTAAAAGGCACTTGCTGCCAAGCCTGATGACCTGAGTTTAATCCCTGGAAGCCACATGGTGAAAGGAAAGAGCAGGCTCCAGTAAGCTGTCCTATGACCATCACAGGAGTGCCATGGCATGTGCTCTTTTCCCACACACACAAATTAAATAAGTTAAAAAAGACTGGGTAGAGCTTAGTGGGAGAGCACTTGCCTGGCATGCCCAAGATCCTGGGCCCAATTCCTAGAACCACAAGCAAGATAAAGCAAAAGGAAACGAAACTGAAGTTCAGCCTGCTGCCTGGACAGCTCGCCCTGCGCTGGGCTGCGCTGGTGCACACAGCATGCTGGACAGTGGCATCCTGCCGAAGCCTGAGGCACGGTTAGAGACCGAGAACACTTCACAGCCTTTCCAGCTTCAACGCTGTGGAGAGACACCTATCCCCAAGCTCTGCTCACCACCCCTCCCCCACAACCTCTCATCTTTCTGGAACTGGCAAAGCAGGCCTTTTATCCTGCGCCCTTTGCACACCAATCCTCAAGTGTGGCTGGCTTTGCCCAGGCACCTGTACCCAGGGAAGTCAACACTGGCAACCAAATGGTTCACTTTAGCCAAACTGGAGCAGAGACAACCAGAGAAGCCGCCATTAAGGAAGGACAACTTGTTGATGTGTGTGTGTGTGTGTGTGTGTGTGTGTGTGTGTGTGTGTGTGTGTGGTGTGTGTGTGTGTGTGTGTGTGTGTGTGTGTTCTAAATGAATCCAGTGCCTGCTAAACCCTTGTACAAATTTTCTGCACAAACTAATTCACATGTGGCAGAACCTTCAGTAGTAATCAATGCCTTTTTTTTTCTCTCTCTCTCTAGAATTTTCCTCCTTTTTAATTCATTCAGCTGGAGCAGACCCAAGAACTGAGAGGACATGGAAGGTTCTTACAGTTGAGTGTGTCTCAAGAGAGAAGGCCAAGGATAATGACCAGATAGTTTACAGAACAGAAAGGGGAACAGAATGAAGCGGGTGAGGGAAAGGAAAATAGCAGCTTCAAGATGGAGTGGCCTCTGCTCACCCTCCCAACACAGACCAGCAGCCATGTGTCAGACCCAGGCCTACAGCTCCCAGGCCTACGGCTCCCAGGCCTCAGGCTCCCAGGCCTGAGGCTACCAGGCCTACAGCTCCCAGGCCTACAGCTCCCAGGCCTGAGGCTCCTGTGTGGAAGTTTCAGGAGCCCCCAGGCTGGGCTCACCAGGACGACCAGTCAGTAACAAACGACCCTATAGCCAGCTGATCCCACCTACATACCAGCAGTGTTTTAAGACTTTCTAGGGGCTAGAGAGATGGCGCAGTAGTTTCAGCACCTGTTGGCCTTCCAGAGGACCCAGATTTGATTTCCAGAGCCCACATGATGGCTCATAACCATCTGCAACCCCAGTGCCAGGGAATCCCACATCTCTGCAGGCTTCAGGCACACACAGTGTGCAGAGACAAGCATGCAGACCAGACACCTTACACATAGAATGAAATAACAATAATTTTAAAGAGGTCCTAGGACATCGTGTCATAGTTTTTCAAACAGACAGAAAATGTCGGAAACATGCCCTCTTGGAATTGGGGGCTTCACGTAAAATTTTAAATAAAAGAAAATGCATCTTTCTTATCAGTAAGTGTGTGGCCCGAAAGTCATAACCACGAGTCACATTCCCACCATGCCTGTCCCTGCTGCTGCCACTCATGCCTCTGCCTTTCCCTGGTCAGCCAGAACTCAGGAGGCCCATAGTGCAGAAGCCCTCCAGCCAAGCCTGGAATCTGACAGTACTCCGAATCCAAGCGTCACACACAGCATGGACAGACCAAGTCTCGGGGTGCGGGGATCTCAAATCTGCCGTCATCTCTGACCTCTAAGGAAATGGAAAAGGCTACTTACTTGACCTTCAGACCCGCCAGCATGGTCTTGTCGATCCTGCCAAGAGAAAAGCAAGGGCTCAGTCAGTGTGGGGAGGCAGGTTCCCTTCTGCATTCACAGGGAAAGCTGCTACAAGACGCATTTTCCTCCAGTCCAGGAAAGGAAGTCTGGGTTCCATGAGGGTTGGACCACATACTTCTATGGGAAGCTCCCCTGGATGGCTTTAACTGTCAACCTGACATGACCAGAAACTACCTAAAAAGAGAATCTCAGTTGAGGAATCACCTAGATCAGCTTGGCCTGCAAGCATGCCTGCAGGAAACCGTCCTGACTGATAACTGATGCAGGAGGCACCAGCCCACTGTGGGCAGCACCGTTACCTAGGCAGGTAATCCTGAACTGTGTAAGAAAGTTAGCTGAGGACTGGAAAGATGGCTCGGCAGTTAGACATGCATAATATTCTTTCAAAGACCCATGTGTAATTCCCAGAACCCACATTTGGGGGCCACAACCAACCACCTGGACCTCCATCATCTAACACTCCTGGCCTCTTTGGCCCCTGCATTCATATGCACAAACTGCCCCCCCCCCCACGCAGGCACATACAGTTAATTAAAAATAATAAAACAAAAAATAATTATGCTAAGCCTGCCTGCCAGGCAGCCAGCCAGGAAGCGGCACCCTCCATGGTTCCTGCCATGCTTCCCTGACGGTGACATGAGCTTCTTGGTCAGAGACAGTGCTGTGTGCAATAGCAAGGCGGCTGCCTTCAAGCTCCTGCCTTGACTCTTCTTGGTGATCCTTCCTCCCCTACAGCTGCTTCTGACAGGGTTTTCACAGCAGCAAAAACTAAACTGGAACAGAAAGGTACTAGGACTCTCTGTATCTTAAAGATAGACGCTGGGCTTCAAAGGGGCGAAATCTCTAGCCAGGTCTGACTCTAGACCAGTGGGCTCTCAACCTTCCTAAGGCTGTGACCCTTTAATACAGTTCCTCACGCTGTGGCGACCCCAACCATAACATTATTTTACTGCTGCTTCTTAACTGTAATTTTCCTACTGTTATAAATCATAATGTACATGTTTTTGGAGATGGAGGTTTGCTAAAGGGGTCCCAACCCACAGCTTGAGAACTAGTGCTCTAGAACTTCAACATTCACAAGCACCCCAGCCCCAGCGATCCTCCCGTTCCGGGAGGTGCCAGTCCAGCAGGCAGGTCCCACCCTGGGACAGGGGCCAACAGCAGACTCCAAGGACAATCTCAGGTTGGTTCCTGCTGGGAGCAGGGAAGAGCACACTCACTGCAGACCGACAGACACCGCGGCGCCCCTGCCCTGCCTGCACCACCTTCTCTGGCAAAGGAGGCAGTGTGTGAGCTTCTATTTTTACCCCCCATATGCCGGCCCTTATGGCTGGAAAGGGAGGTCCCTCCCCCCAGAGAAGCAGTGGGCGACGTTCTCCTGTGTACGTCTGTAATGGGCTGCAGGTCACTCCTCCCAGGTCACCACTGTGACTAGTGCCACCACCATCACTTAACAGTCATCACCACCTGTGTCCCCGTCACACCAGTGCCAGCACCATCATGGCAGTCATCAACATCTACGTCACCACAGTCACTATCCATGTCCTCACCACACACTTCATATCTCACCAGGGTCATCACCATCACTAACAGCGTCATCAACAGCCATGTCCCCATCACAACACCAGTGTCATCACCACTCATGTCACCACCACGATCAATGCTGTAACCATCACTCACAGCACCATCACCTCCCATGTCACCGTCATGACCAGTTTTGCTGCCATCACTACCGCCACCGTCACTACCATTCTCATTATCAGTGTCTCCACCACCACTGTTATCACCATCGGTGTCACTAAACTCACCACCACCTCATGCTCGGCACCCCAGCCAGCCAGCTAGCTTCCTCCCTATAGGCAGACTCTCAGGGAAAAGGGGTCTACATAGCAAGGGCGTAGCTGCCCAGACGTCTCCTGTTGGCATTAAGCTCTGAGCTGCGCTAGGGCCCACCCCAGCAGAGAGCAGGGTGCCCTCTCTCTGAGAATCCTCCAGTGCCTCTCGGTCCCTGACAGCAGAACCAGCTGCACCCAGGGCGTGAGGACCCTGTGCCCCTCAGGCTCTTTCCCTAAGGTTCCCACCCTGAAGGCAGACCCACCTCCCCTCCCACCCAGCCTGACAGAGCCCCATATCTATCCAGAACTCAGGACCCTTTACCCTGCTATCATGCTCAGAGCCAGAGCTACTCAATGGAAACCCACACAAACAGGCCCATGTATCCTGGGAATCTCTCTCAGTTCATCTAACAGTCCTGCACTGGCAGGAGGTCCCCGTTGGCACATGGAGAATGGGGAAGCCCATGCTCCCAGAGCTCCCCAGCAGGTGAGATGGTGGCAGCTCTAAGTCCTGCCCTCAGTGTGCCCTCCCAGCCTCTGCCTGGTCAGACAGGTCACCCACCACAGCAGACCTTGCTGGTCCCTGAGCCCATATCTCTCCCACACAGCAGCTGGTCCTCCAGGGCTCCCATGCTAGAGTATGGCCCTGAGAACTTACAGTTTGGGCAGGGCTGTGGGGCTGGGGCTGGTCCTTTCAGGAAGCCAAGTCCGCTCTCACTATACCATGACCGCCTTGATGGTGCTGGCTCTCTGCCTTGACAGCAAATGGAGCTTTTGAAACTCCATCTGAGATCATCTTCACTGTCTGGAAGGACCTGGGCTCCAGGATTCTGTGTCTTAGCTCCAACCAACTGTGCATCCCCTAGATGACAGCTGTGCCCAGATCATTACCACACTGCAGTCCAGCCCTCTTTCCCAACTTCCAGCCAAACAAAAGATCCTTGGAGTCCCTACAGACTCAACAAGTTTCAAGCCATCATTGTATCAGAAAGACCCCAGTTATCCCACGAGCATCCCCTGAGCATGTTTGACGTACCAAGAGGACACCCTTACACCCGTGATGGATAAGATAGAGTTGGGACCCAGGTTAGTGGACAATGTGGCCAGCACACAGAGTCCTTGGACATACGAGGGCACCCTCCCTACTGCTTTCTTTGCCTCCGAGCAGCCCTGGACGACACAGCTGTGTCCTCAGCCAGCTTTTCTTGGGAGATCTGGGGAGGTCTCATGCACAGAACTGCTCCTTGGGGCTGGACAGGAAAATGAAAACACTAAGGGCTGGAAGAGAGCTCACTCAGTAAAGCGCCTGCTTTGCAAGCTTACCACCTGGGGGCTCCAGAAGATACAGTTTAAAAAAGGCCAACGGTGGTGGCACACACCCATCCCTGGGGAGGTGGAGAAGGGAGGGGTCCAGGCTCTCCGGCCAGCCAGCCTAGGCTAAACCAATGAGGACCAAACCAGTGAGAAACCCGCAGAAATAGATGGATAAATAAGTGGGCTCTCTTCAAGAGCACCACCATCATGAATGACACAGCAGCCTCCCAGAGCAGGAAACTCATGACCGGCTATCTACTTCAGACACTGTCCTTTACCCTAGGAAGGCTACAGCACCTAAGACAGAAATCTGGGGGAAACTAGCCAAAATGTACGAGACGGCACCAGATGTCTTCTTTGTATCTGGATTCAGAACCCACTTGGGTGGCGATGAGACAACCGGCTTCCGCAGGATTCGTGATTCCCTGGATTATGCAAAGAAAAGTGAGGCCAGACAGAGACTCACAAGATGAAGCCTGACTGGGGGAGAAGAGCTCCCCCAGGAAAACATGGAAGGGAATGTGTGATCAATGAACAGTCAAGGAGACTGCGAAGGCAAGGGCTGCTGTTGGCAAGAAGGGGAGCTGGGGCAGAGATTCTGTGGTGACTTGCTCTGCCGTGATCGTGCACATCTCTATGGAGAGGACTAACAGACTGAAAATCTTAAAAGTGAATAACCAGTTAATAATAAATGGTGAACAGTGCTTAAGGAACACACTGAAGGTGTGTTTTGATCTCTACATACATGCTCACTCATAAACATGTGCCTGCACACACACACACACAGACACACACACAGAGACCCTGGATAAATTAAAACACAGACTAAGACCTAAGCTTTGCAAAGTGAGCTTTCTGATGGCAGGCCCTCTTCATGTGCCATAGTTCATACATGGGTCTGGGAGAACAAGATCCCATTACCTACACCTTGGCCTGCAGAGACCCCAGGCCAATTCCACACATCCCTCCCCCAGCAGGAAGCAGACTGTGTGAGTCAAACCAAGGCCCAGCATCAGGACAGTAGTCCTGACGCCAGCACTGGGGAAGGCCTGTGAGCAGACCCCACACTATCATTCGAGGACCCTGTTTTCACTGTCCTATCTGCCAAACACAGAGAGCCCAGGACCCCTTCCTGCAAGAGAACGGTTGGCAAAGTCTTCTCAAAGAGGGAAAAGGAGAAAGAAAAGGATGAGCGGGGAGACAGTCCCTGACCAGAGAGACAGAGCCCATCCCACCCTGCTGTGTCTCCCCAACCTTCCTGCCACCCCACCAATGCCAGCCATCATTCCAGCCAGGACTTCAGACACCCTCAGTATGACAATGCCCTGGGCCCAGAAGCTGAGCGGAAACTGATAAGGAAAGCCATAGGCTTCGTTCCCAGCTGAGCTGCATGCACTGGCGAGGTGAGCCAAGCCTTTGACTTCAGGCCCTGCTTCCAGCATCTTGGGAGACAGACAGAGGCTCAGAGGCAAAGAGTGGCTCAGAGGATACACAAAAGGCCAGACGCAGGGCTGGACGGAGCGGAAGCAGGTCAGAGACAGTGGCCAACTCGAAGACTCACCCCTAGAGAGGCAGCAGCCCAGAGGTCTCCTGCCACAGAGTCACAACAGACAAGCAGGAGCAAACATGGACACAGGACACCAGAGGAGCAAGGTAGGTACTTGCTCTGAAACAGAGAGCACATGTGTTCACACTCAAAGGCACGTCCAGCCAGCCAAGCACACAGCACACATGGTCACATAGATCACAGCCACCTCACACACGCACATACATACACACAAATAATCGAGATGTGCATTCACATACAGGAGCACGCATTCACCTGCAACCCCACAGTCATGCCCACATGGTCGGCCACCCTGACCTTCTGGATCTCTTGTGGACCTTGCTTCTGACAGGGAGGGAGAGCTTGGCCTCCGATGACCCCCTCAGGATCCTCCACGTGCTCCCCACAGAGCCAACAAGACCCCTCCTCCAAGTCCACTCTCATCTCTGAGGTAGCCCCTTCTGTCACCCACCATCCAAAGCCCCCAAAGGAGACGCTGCGCTTCCTGCCAAACATGGTGGCAGCAGTGGAGCCCTGGGTCCCAGAGAAGCCCCCGGGGGCTGTTAGAAAAAGCTGACAATCGGCAGGGTGACAGCCTCAGCGCAGGGTGGGGCGCCAGGCAGGGCACCTCCCTCCTCGCCCGTCCCCAAGTTGAGCTTCCGGTGGGTGAGGCTGCATGGCTAGAGGTGTGTCCTGCACTCCAGGAGGCACCGCAGCTGGCAGGGAGGTCACAGAGGGCAGCTTCCCCACACCCAGAGGAACCCACAGCTCCGGAAGGGGCTCCGCCAGCAGATTGCACCACGGCCCCATTTGGTAGCCGGCCCCACACGGGCCCAGCTTCCTGGAAACCAAAAGAGGCCCAAGGATCCCATAGCCTGGCCTGAGAGGGAAGGAGAGACCCAGGCGGAAGCCTCAGAAGGGTAGGACCCTTCACAACAACCCCCAGATGCCTGAACAGAGAACTCGATGTTCACCAATGCTCAGCACACACTCAAAAACCCACCACACAGAGATCTCTGCATACATCAGTACACACACACATAAGTCTATATCCACACATGTGGGCACAGAGAAAGCACACATGGGCACATGTACACGCTCATACATATGCCAAGGACACACAGGTCTACTCAGGCACAGGTACCCTCACATTCAAATCATTAGACACATGTGCAAGTAGATTAACACAGACTTACAGAGGTAAACGCACAGCTATGGATGCTGCCTAGATACACGAACATGCATGAACGCAGTCGGTGTTCGTGAGTACACAGGAACATCCACACCCTCAGAGTGCTTGTGTGCCTGGAATATGGCATCGCATGTGCACACATGCACGCATGCACACTCTGAACTGCACTTCTGGGTCACCCTGAGGGTCTGGACCAAGCTGGGAGCACTCCCGAGTCCTGTGGACAGAGCTGGGAGAAGGACAAGCAGGTTCATCTTCCCAGCGGGAAAACAGGATGGTTCCCACAGTCATGCCCACAGTGGTGATGCTCTGTGATCACAGATGCTACAGAGATGACTCTACGTGACAAATAATTCAGAAGGACACGGAACTTCTCTAGTTGACTCTGATGACCTCTGACCCCTTCTCCACAGTGCTCCAGGCAAAGTTTTGGTTCAGGCTGTTCCTTGTGTTTGCTTGTACCCCAGAAAGGAAGGTTCAGCATGGGTGAGTTCAGACCTTGCTGGCTCCCACTGGGTACTTACTGCAGCTCATCCCTGTACCTGCCCCATGCCCAGCGGTTTCCCAACAGGTCCCAAGGACACCAAGATGCCCCACCTGCCCTAATCTCCTTGAACCTCCCTTGAAGAGAAGAGTGTGTGTACTCAGCCCAGTGATTGGGTGATTTCTGCCTGGGCCTGTGTAGCCCCAAACCTACTCTACTGGTCCCAGCAGCCAGCTCAGAAGCTCTTAGTAGATCCAAAGGTGCAACCCACGTGTGTCTCCATTTCTCTCTGCACCTCGTCCTAAAGCTGAGACAGAAGGCTGGGCCTGTGAACAAGCAGGAGGCTGGAGCTGCAGGAGGATGGCAGAGAAAATGGACAGGCACACCAAGTTTGTTTGTTTTTTAATTCCCGTGTGTGTGTGTGTGTGTGTGTGTGTGTGTGTGTGTGTGTGTGTGTG
>NW_026595981.1:438216-439966 GCF_907164565.1 Psammomys obesus
GTGTGTGTGTGTGTGTGTGTGTGTGTGTGTGTGTGTGTGTGTGTGTGTGTGACAAGCAGCCAAAGGTGACCACACAGTGACTGAGCATGCACAGGTGCACGTGGAGGCCAAAAGGTGGTTAGGTATTGTCCTCAGAAATGCTGTTGTCCATCTCCTTTGAAATGGGGTCTCCAAAACGGGGTCTCCCATTGGTCTGGAGCTCGCCAATTCTGGAAGCTTGCTGGCCAGCAAGACTGAGGTATCCCAGGTCCCTTCTCCACAGGGCTGGGTTTACAAGCACATCATCATACCTGGCTTTTTACACGTGTTCATCACCTGTGCTAGAGACTAAACTCAGGTCCTCACTTTGCCTACTTCGTCATCTCGCCAACCCCAGAACCAAGTTTAACAGCAAGCTCCTGTCCAAGCTCCTGTCCAGCTATGTCAGAAGCCAATGACCCAGCCTGAACTAGGACACTCTTCTCCTCGTTTCTCTGGTTCTTCCTCTCTCTCACCACTGAGAAAATCCTAAGAAAAAGCTTGATGAGCAAGACAACAAACAGCCCATCTGTCAGCTCTGCCTGCTTCCTTAGCCAAATCTGAGACTTCCCCTGAGACACCAAGCGACCTCACTGGGTACAAAGGCTCCAGGGCGAGCCAGACAGTTCCCAAGGGCGGACGCGGTGGGTATCGCATGAGTCTACCAAGAACAGAATACCTTCTGCAAACGTCTCGCTTTCCATCAGTTAGCAGAGCCAAAGGTGAGGCTAACTCTGGAGCACACATCGATATGTTTTCATGTATGTGGTAAAGAGGTGGTGTGACAGTTGCACCAGACTTGGGCACACCCCGCCACCCACATGAACCATGTGTGAACACTGCCCATCACACCTAAGCCAGGGGAAGAAGCAGATGCTCTTAGACTAGGCCCCCCAGTCCATGGAGACATGAAGGTTTGAGGACGCCTATACCAAGTGTTCCACAGCCAAGTAGGACACAGGCCCAGCCCAAACAGCAACAGGGTGGACTTTCGGCTTGAGACTAGGCTAATCTTTGTTTCCAGAATATCCAAGAAGCCACAAAGAACACCTATAGAACTCAGCCATCCCTCCAAGGAGCAACAGCATCCTGGGGCATCCTGGATTCCTGAAGGACATTCGAATCCACGGGCATTGGAAAGGCCAGAAGAACCTAGAATCCCTTCATCCCCAGGGTAAGAACTAGACAGACAGAGGGACGCTCCTGTGTGACTTCATTTCAGTACCTGAGCTCTGGAGGCAGGTAAGCGCCATTCCAGAGCCATCTGCACTGGCCCCTACTCAGCCCTCAGCCTCCCAAGCCCTGAAGATGGGTGACCTCACCTAAGTTACTTAACCTCTCTGGTTTGTTATCTTCTCTGTCATACAGGAAGGGTGCTACCACCCTCATGAACAAAAACGCTTGGCACAGGCTATGGGAACCATTATAATTACCACTCATCATGACTTCGCCCCCTGCCTCAGTCCCTTTCAGCTTCCTGTCCCCACTTACTCTGCCCTTTTGGTTCCTCTTCTGTGGGGTAGGCAGAAGGAGGCCACCCAGCTCTCTGGGAAGGATTGTAAGCCAAGCAAAAAGGGAAGCACTACGTGAGCCTGCCCAGCCTGCCTCCCCACACCCACTCAGCCACCACAGCCAGCACCCTCCCACACCACCACTGACCTGATGAGAATGAACCAGAGCCAAGGTAGCACCCACTTCTGGGAGATCACTGTAAGCCAGCACTGACCTGACC
>NW_026595981.1:439976-580379 GCF_907164565.1 Psammomys obesus
TAGCACCCACTTCTGGGAGATCACTGTAAGCCAGCACTGACCTGACCACCTAGCGTGGTTCAGCCAAATACACTGAGAAAGAGGCTGTAATGCAGAATTCTGCAGCACCCATTGTATAATGGATGACTAAGGCCTTGAAAGCAGTGTATGGCTCAAGGTGGAACAGTAATGGCATGGGAGAGAGCAAGAACCAAGGCTTCCTAGCACCTGGCCAGATGGGCTCTATCCCTCCCTAGTGGGTTCCTACACACACACACACACACACACACACACACACACACACACACCTAATGGCCTACTTTGCATCACATGTCACAAGGTATTCCGGAAAGACCATCCTAGGGGACAAGACTTGTCCCCTAGGACCTCAGCTCTGAGACAAAGCTCCAGGTACCTCACCCACCCCGTAGGCTTTCAGGGAGATGGAACCAGAGAGCTGACTGGGAGTAGAGAACAAGCCAGGTATGTGTCAGCAGTAGCCTTTGTCTGTAGGGCTCCCAGGACAGGGGAGAAGGAAGGAGCAGTGCAGTCTCCTCTGCTACCAGTGAGGACTAAAGAACGAGACAAGCTCCTTCCCGGGGCCGGGGACGGGCAGCCACAGAAAACTCCAGAAACAGGTGCCCCTGGAGAAGCAGCACTGAATGCCACGGCCATCCTGCCACAACCCGTGTCAGGAGATGGCAGCCGGCTGAGCTGTGCAGCTCAGCTCTCATCTCCCCGCTCCACTGTAAGCACGTCATCTACCCTCATCAAACTGCCCTGCAGAGGCAGAGAAAGACTTGGATCTCTAGGGGAACGCAGGCCACTTCCCTGCATGCCTCTCAGGCCATGACGGCCTATCCCATTGCACACGTTCGGAGAAGGAAGGTAATGACAGAAACAACTGCAAGAGGCCACTTGTGGACACTGGGCTTCAAGAGCAAGACTCACACCTACTGTGATTGCACAATCCCTATCTGCTCTGGACAGCTGGCTTGCCAAGGAAGTCACCATAGTCAGCTGTCGGCTACGAGGTCACGGGGTTTATCACAAACATTTTAAAGTAACAATAACGCAACACTTTTATCAATCAAATAATGACTTTTAAAACAAGCAAACGAAAAAGCCATCACACGAGAGCTGGAGAGTAGTTTGTGGCAGAGCGTTTTCACAGCACGTACCAGGCCTGGGTGCTAGCTGCACAAACCAGAACCAGTAGGATCATGAGTTTGAGGCCAGCCTGAGCTACATAATAAGACGGTAAAGCTAGGCCTGTAGTGCCATGAGCTGGAAGGCTGACAGAAGGACAGCTGTGAGAAAAGGCCATCCAAGCCATAGTGTGAGACCCTGGCTCAAAATAATGATAATAAAGTGCATATCTATAATCCCAGCATTTAGGAAGTGGAGTCAGGAGATTCAGACCTTCCCAGATGGGTCCAACTACATAGTGAGATTGGTGTCAGCCTGGGCCCCATGAGACCCTGTCACAAAATAACTAAGTAAATAAAGTTTAAAAAAAAAATGGCTTACTATAATAGGATCCCACTAGTTTAAACAAATGTGCAAAAAAAAAAAATTGTATATGTGTGTGTTTGAGACAGAGTTTCTCTGTGTAATAGTCCCAGCAGTTCTGGAACTTTGCAGACCAGGCTAGCCTCAAACTCAGAGATCCACCTGCCTCTGCCTCCTGTTGAGATCAAAGGTGTGCGTGCCATCACACCTAACTAATTATGCAAAATATTTATTGCTCCTTAAACAATTTCTGGAAAGAACCTTAAGCAGGGATTCAAGAGTGGTTACGTCAAAGAATGGGAATGGAATTGTCTATCGGGGCTCTAGAGGGTGCAGACTTACTAAGTGTTCCTTATGCTGTGGTGGTGTTAACATTGCTATATCATTAGCACACTTTTGAAGAAAAATATTAGATGTTGGTGTGTATGTGTGCATGATCTGATGTTGCATGTGCATTGTGTATGTGAGTGTGTGTATTTTCACGTGTATGGGTGTTGAGAGGTGCAGCGTAAGTGAAATCCCAAAGTGTCTTCCTGGCTCACCCTCCACTTCATTTCATTCGACTGGGCCTCTCACTGAACCCCGGGTGTGCCGATTCTGGCTAGGCCAGCCTACCCTGGAGATCTGCCTTGCATGTGCATGAATTATCACCAGGCCAGCTTCTACATGGGTTCTCAGGATGGAAACTCTGGAGACTTCCATGGTAGGAGCGTTGTCTACTGAGCTATCTCTCTGGCTCTTGATTTGTTTTTTGAGACAGGGTCTCTCACTATAGCCCAGACTGGCCTAGAATTGATAGCAATCCTCCTGCCTCAGTCTCCAGAGTGCTAGGATTACAAGGAAGATGAGAAGGAGAAAGAGGTTGCTATAAATAGGGTAATTTTTTTTCAAACCATCTTAAACTCAAGGTGCAGAGTTCAAACTGATCACTGAGCCCTGCTGCCAGCTCCATCCTTCCCTAAGAGGGAGTCTGTCCTTACAAAAAGGGAGGACCAGGGTCTCTATGTCTGATTCCAGGTGTGTCTGCCTTTTACTCTGGTCTTCCTAGTTAAGAAAATATAAAGGAGCCCAGAACAGAGGTTTTCTAAAAGGAATTTGACATTATGAATAAAAATCTTTCAAAAACATACAAACCAGGCTCAATGGGGTGGCAAAGACCTACAATCCCAGCTGCAAGAGAGGCTGAGGATTGCTTGAACTCAGGAGTTTAAGGACCAAGCTGGGCAACACACTGAATTTCAAACCAAGAGAGGAAAAAAAAAAGTTTCTGGGTGTGGTAACTTTCTTCAGATCTCTATCACCTAACACACACGCCTTTAATCCCAGCACATGGGAGGCTGGAAGGAATATCGATGTGTGTTCAAGGCCAGCCAGAGCTATGTAGTGAGAATCAGTCTCAAAAAATAAAAGAAAGATAGAAAGGAAAAAAAAACGAAAGAAAACGCATGCCACTGGTACACCTAAAACACCAGTCCGTTACCTGGCTTGGATCTGGATGTTGCTTTTATAAGCTTATGTTGAATTATGTTGAATTGGTGAGAATTCATTAATGTGTAAGCTTAAGCTTTGTACACTACTATGGGAGTATATTACACTTCAATAGAAGGTTTGGTTTATTTGGTTGGTTTTTTTTTAAATATGCATGCCCTTTGACCTAGCAGCTCTATTTCCTGTTCTGCTCCCTCCAAAGCAGGCATGCTCAGAGGTGAATGCCTCGTTGTTCTCTTCTGGTCTCCATCACACAAGTGTCTTACCCATGAACTGATGGAAACAACACCTCCTAGAAGCAGCACAGCTGGCAACACAGAGGACCGCCAGGGTACCACACTCACACGCAACGAAGGGCAACGCCTGGCCGGGCTCAGAGCCAAATAAAGGGAGCACAACCCAACCAGACTCTTTTAAGATCCACGGTACTTTATGTGTATGGGTATCTTGTGTGCTTGCCTGGTGCCATGGATCCCCTGGAACTGAACTTACAGACAGTTGGAAGCTACCGTGTGGGTCCTGGAAATTGAACCTGGGTCCTCTAGAGGAAAATGTTAGCATGTTCTGCTGAGCCCTTTCTCCAATCATACTCTGCAGGCTGAGTGCTCGAAAGGAGGGTTATGGGACAGGAGTTTTTCACCCTCTGTTTTTCTAAGCTTCCTTACAGCTAGGAGGTCTGGTTTTTATAACCAGGAAAAAAAAAATTAGTGAATACCCTTTAGTGGAAGCCTAAGGAGACAACTCCAACGTTAGGAAGTAGGTCTTTGAGTATGTTGAGGTGCAGCTAGAGCCCAGTGATAGATGGCCCTGGGTCCGATGGCCAGCACCAATGCACGCATCTGTCAGTCACGTTCCAAATGTACCAAGTGTGAAAATTAACTGGACTTGAGGACCCTGGGCTCAAACTCTAACCCTGTGGCTTATCAGTAATGTGACCTTAGGCAAGCTCCTCAGCTGGCCTCTAATGGGTCTGCGGCTCAGACACCCCATCTGCAAGGGACAGATAACAGTACCCTCTTCTCAGGGGCGCTGGGGGTCAAAATGAGACCACACATGCTAAGCCTTCAAGGCCAGGCCTGCCACAGACCTGCAGACTTGTGGGTTGATGTGACTGTTGAGATTCTTTCCCATCACTAGGCATGGTGGCACATGCCTGTGATAGCAGCTACTGCAGGAGCTGAGGCAGAGTTCTATTTGTTTGTTTGTTTGTTTGTTTATTATGTAGATGAGTGCTGTATCTGCATGTACACTGCAGGCCAGAAGAGGGCACCAGATCTCACTGTAGACGGTTGTGAGTCACCATGTGGGTGCTGGGAATTAAACTCAGGACTTCTGGAAGAGCAGCCAGTGCTCTTAACCGCTGAGCCATCTCTCCAGCCCCTGAGGCAGGAGGATAGTGTGTTTGAGTTAAAAGCTTGGAGTACATTGTAAGCTCCAAGCCATACTGGACGATGTAGCAATACCATGCCTCAGAAAGGCAAAGGCAATCTGAGCTAACACACTCAGAAGCGGGGCCAGGGAAGTGTCCCCAGATGATTCTAATCCAGTAAGCGATTCTGGGGTGACACACTAGCACACTCCCATTGTTAGTAACTGCCCTGTTGGGTTAAAAAAGCCACCCTGAGGGGCTTCTCGCTGAAGAAGATCGCACCTCTAGGCACCTCTAGGTCTTTGCCCTCCGTCTGCTCACTCCATCCAGCTGAGCCCCCCCAGTCTCTTCCACACAGCACAGCATGGGAGAACACTGCTCACCAGGGTGAGGCAGAAGATACAGGCGTGCACGCTCTGCGTGCAGTCTTTGGTAGTGCAAGGAGAGCACGGAATGGCAGCCACATTACCTCTGGCAAAAGGGATAGAGGGATGTAGCAAATCCTCAGTCTTGCAAAGGATGAGCAACACCGTTACCAGGTGTGAGAGCAAGTGCTCCCAGCCTGGGTTCCAACACTAAATGCAGCTGTGGAGAAAACACTTCAACTCCCCCAACCTGGGCATTTTCAGCTATAAACACTAAGAATAAATCCAGTTCATTCTTTCTTTCCTTCTTTTCTTCCTTCTTTCTCTCTTAATTTTTTCTTTTTCTTTTCTTTTTTTTTTTTTTTTGTTGTTGTTGTTGTTTTTTGAGACAGGATTTCTCTTTTGTCCTGGACTCACTCTGTAGACCAGGCTGGCCATGAACTCACAGAGATCCAGGGACCTCTGCCTTCCAAGTGCTGGGATTAAAAGCGTTGTCCAACAACCACAATGTCCAACAACTTTTTCTCTTGATATAGGTTCTTGCTAAATTGACCAGGCTGGTGGTGAACCTGCAATTCTCCGCCCCTCCAACAGGCAGCTTGTTCCATGTTTGAAACAGAATCTCATTACACAGCCTAGGCTGGCCTGCCTTTGGGATCCTCCTGCCTCCTGAATGGTGGAGTCACAGCGTGTCCACCACACCTGCCATGGTGAACTCTTTCTTGAGAGAGCTTCTGATGGCCAGAAGAGCCAAATTTTCTTTTTCCAACTAAACCCTCATCATAATCATGTTCACTTTCCTGATAACAAATTGGAGTCTTGAAGTTAAGAAATTGAGCCCATGTTCACAGGGCTGCTGGTCACAGAGTCCATCAAGAGCCCCATCCTCATGGTTTCACCATCAGCAACTCGGATGAGGCCAACTTGGGTCAATAAAACATAGACAAAAAAGGCCTTTGCCAGGCCACGGATGCAGCTGGGTTCACAGAGTCCTTGCCTAGCACACACCCAAGTCTACATTAATATCCCAGTACTGTATAAACTGCGTGCTGTAGCACATGCCTGCAGTCCCAGCACTCAGGAGGGGGGAGCAAAAGGATCCCCAGTTACATGGTAAGCTTGAGAGCAGCCTAGTTTTACATAAGACCTTGTCTCAAAGAAGAGAAGGAGGGGAGAGGCAGGAAATGGGGCGGAGGGGGGAGGAGGAGGAGACGGGAGGAAGAGAGGAAGGAAAAGAAAGAGTAGGTGGAAGAGAGCAGGAGGAGAGAGCCCACTAGGTAAAGTGCTTGCCCTGAAAGCATAAGAGTCTGGTTCACTCCCCAGAACCATGTTTTGGAAAAAAACAAAAACAAAAGACAGGTGTGGTGGTGTGCACTGATAACCTCAAGGCTGAGGCAGAGCTGCCTGGGGAAAGCCAGGCTCCTGCTCGATGAGTCCAAGCCACTTCTCAGGGAAAGAAATTTAGGTGATGACACTCACAGAACAAAGCATGCAGTGAGGCGGGCCCTGAGCTCCACGCATGGGTATCTACCTGCATGCACACGCACATGCCTTGTGCACCTGTACACGCATGAAAGGCATGTGTACACAAAAAGACGCAGAGAAAACAATGCCTTTTCCGTCCAAGCTTCTCCTCTTCCCTCTACAAGCCCCACCTTTGGAAGCGCTCTTGCTCTCGGTGTCCTCACTTAGCAGATGGGGAAGCCGGGGCGCGGAGAGACCAAGTCATGTGCTCAAGGTAAGCGCTGCATCTCAGAGAACCACAGAATCATACGGTATCACTTCCAGAGCTCGGTAAGAAAAGCAGGATATCTTCTGCATGGTTTTCTTGGGATGTTTGCCCCTTCACCCAGCCATTATGCTGTGCAAAAGCATAAGCTAGCACACAGGGAGAGGGCATGAATAGGCATGAGGAAAAGAGCCGTGTGTGACACTAAGCCAACAGCCGGCATCGAGTGCCAGACATGAGCAATGGAGCCAGCAGGTAATTCACCCTCAAGCCTTAAATTACCCAGATGACACTACATAGAGAAGATATGAGAGTTCCCTGGTGTGGTGAGCCCTGTCCAAATTGCAGATTCACGGGCAAAATGTCAGCGCTGTTGTGAGCCATATGCTTCTGGTGGCTTCGCATGTCCTACTAGATCAGCAGAGGAGCAGCAGAGCCGAAATTTGAACCAACTGAGCTGGCTCTAGAGCTGTTTTTGCAGCAGGCCCTGCTATGCAAGAGGCAGTGCAGAGGAAGGGGCAGAGACAGAGACAGAGGTCAGAGGTCAGAGGTCAGAGGCACACCTAACTTCAGTCATCTGCCCCTCCTTCATCCAACACTTCCGGGTTTTATTGTTGGTCTGCTTGGGTTTGGTTGGGTTTTGGTTTGATTGTCAATCCCTGCTGTGTTCTAGGCTCTCTGCTAGTACTGAGGAGATCTGGGGGAATATGCCCATGCTCTGTGGGGAAGTGGGATAACTTTAAGCTGGTATGTATAGTAGATTGATGTGATTCAAAGGGGACCAGACGGCCAGGGAGGCCTGTTTCAGTGGGGTAACCCTGAATGGCCTCTCTGAAGACACAATGAAAAGGATGAGATGGACACAAAGAACAAAGGGATAAGAAGCAGTGTCAGGAAGAAACCCAGCTCCATCCCTTCTTGGCTGTGATCTTGGGGAAGTGACCTCCACAAGGAAACAGCAATGAGATGCTACTGTCATCCCCACAGGGATGTTCCAGGAAGTAAGTGAGCTACCACGTGTGGAGCCTGGGGCTGGAGCCTGGCACAGGAAGAGCTGTACACCAGTAGTTACAGTTTGAATTCTGCAGAGAGCAAGACAGAGTAGGAAGCCCCAGGCCCCAGAAGCCACTTTGGCTCCTGTAAAAACAACCATAGTAACCAAAGCTATTGGAGAAGGGGGTGCATAGGGGTCAGGGGGGCCTGCCACCTGCTGCACAGATGACAAGAATGAGAGCAGGGTGGGCGATAGAAGGGGGCACGCGTACCTCCACAGAGAAAGCTGACACACGGGCTCTTCCACCCACCCCAGCAGCCATCTGAGTCAGCCCCTTAGACCCACATGTATGTCCAAACCCTCCTCCCCGAAGAGCTCAGGAGGACAGGGCTGGAGGTTGGACATTCGCTTTCCTGGTGCCACCCTAAGGGCAGTGGACTCCCACACATCCCAAGAGGGGGCATCAGCTTTCTCAAGGCAGTGGGGAGGGGGCAGGGCAAGGAAGGCTGGTGAGAAGGCAGAACTAGGCAGGGGGGGAGGAGCTTCAAGAAGCAGAACCCCTGCTGGGGTAAAGCATCACCTGTCACCACACTCTCCAGAACCCTGGAGAGCACCCAGCAGATGCCAGCACATAGACCCAAAGGTACCCCAAACAAGCACAGCACATGCATACACACACACACACACACACACACACACACACACACACTACACCTCAGTCCTTCTGTCTGTCCTGCCACTCTCCTCCTGCTCTGGGTCACTTCCAGCCACTGACCCTGGCTGTACCAAGGACCTGCAGGTGCCCACACCTGATACTATCTGCTGATCCAGACCTGGTAGATCCCAGACAGCCCGGCATGACCCAGGAAGGAGACTGATCTTAGGAGAAAGATGCAAATCCAGAACCAGAAACTGAGAAAGCAGAGGGGCCAGCCAGCCGGGCCTCTGTCATAGGCTGAGGCCTCCCAGCCCAAGCCTGGCTTTGGTATGCAAAGACCTATGGCTGCTCTGCAACATGAGCAGATGGGCAGGAAACCCTTATCCATATCTGTATGCCCTAAGGGGCGATAGCAAACAAAGAAAACGGAGAGAGAATATGATGGTAAGATCAGGCATGAAACAGAACTCTCCACTGGAGAGATAGCAAAGCCCTGAAAATGGTGAGGAGGAGATGGATAGGGTGGCATTACAATTTTTTAAACTAAACTTATTAGAACAAAAGCCACTCTCAATAGCAGAGACCAGACCTATCTTTAAGTGACTGCTGAACCTCCAGGCTCTGTGAAATGTGACCTTGCCTGTAGACAGAGAGATGGAGACAGTGACCTTTGCAATGCCAGCCTGAGCTGTCTGTGCCTGAGCAGGAGGCAGCTGGGCACTTCCCTACAGCGTGCCCTCTCCTGGAGGGAGTGCCACGTTGCTTGGAGATGAGAGAGGGTTGGGCACCGACGAGGGCCACCTGGTACCATGGCAACAGGCCCTGGCTAAGGCACAGCCACAACTTCTTTAGCAGATCATGACAGGACCTAAGCGTTTGCAGTGATACCTCCCCTGTCAAAGGGGGTGCAATAGCCCAGGAGGAGGAGTGAGCACCCAGGAAAAGAAAAGTGAGGAGGCTAGAGGGGCCAGCCCCTGACCTGCTTGGCTCATGGCTGCGTGGCTCTTGCTGCAGGGCTCCACAGGTAGCTTTCAGCAGCTCCTTCCTGCCACCATCCTGTCCCTGAGGCCAGGCTGTGCTCTGTCCCAGACACCTCTAACTCTGGGTGCCAAGGCTGCCTACTCACTTCCTGGCCTTGACCTCCAGCATTTGACCACCTCCTTCCAGTCTGCTCTGTCTCCTGTCATGCTCTGCAATTTCTCTAGGCCTCCCCAGCCCCCTGCCCTGTCCTTCCCTGACTACAGCCCAGACCAGTGCCTACGACCATCTGCCAGCTCCAAACGCCAGCACTCACCCTCCCTGCACTCCTCCTTCAAGCATCTGCTTCCAAGAGACTGCTTGCTCGTCCTCCCCTGCCCACTTTGGGGGTTTTGCACCCTCATGGGTATCATTGGCTCCAGTTCTCAGACTGTGAACCAGATCTATTCAGGCTTTGGGGACTGGGCCACAGCCCCAGAAACACTGACAAGAACAAAAGTCTGACCACTGAGGCTCAGATTCCACAACTGGGAAGGGTCCTGGGGTTGTCTATGCAGGCTCCATCTCCACACAGGCAAATGGGAATCTGTACCACCAGACCCTGCAGCCTTCCCAACTGCTGCTAGCAAGTCCATCCTTAGCCAGGGGTGATGTGTGTGCCTGAATCCTGGCATGAGGGAAGAGGAAGCAGAGCACAGGAAGGTCAAGGTCAGGCTGGTTTAATGAGTCTGCCTCAAAACTGTCTTTCCAACAAAAGCACAGAGTGCCTCAGCTGCTTGGGCATGGAGGCCATCATGGGGCTACACGGCAAAATCTGGTCTCAGATAGATAGATAGATAGATAGATAGATAGATAGATAGATAGATAGAGGCAGGCAGATCTCTGTGAGTTTGAGACCAACCTGGTCTACAAAGCGAGTACAGGACAGCCAAGGCTACACAGAGAAACCCTGTCTCAAAAAATAAAATAAAATAACAAAAAGAGCCAGGTATGGTGGCAAATGCCTTTAATCCCAGTACTTGGGAGGCAAAGGCAGGTAGATCTCTGTCTGGTCTACAGAGAGAATTCCAGGACAGCCAGGGCTCTATAAAAAAAAGTCTAGGTTAGGCTGTCGCACACCAGTGTGTCAGTGCAAAGCATCTTGCCCTGCCTCCTATTCCAGCCACCTCTGTAAAGACCAGCCACGTCCCCCCGCCCCCCGGCCCTCAGCCCCAGACCAGAAGCAGCGTCTTACAAGTGCTGCACACCAGAGCTGAGTGGTGGCTGCCGGGCCCTCATTGCAGAAGTGTGTGGGTCCGCACAGAGTCACCCTTGGGGGAAGGGGAATCGCTAGGGGAATCACCAAGAGAGCAGTTCTGACTGTCAGCCCTTAGGCTCCCCAGAGACCTACAGAAGAAGAGCGGTGTTAAGGAAGGCCTCTGCATCCCTTGCCTTTCTCCTCTCCATACCCTCTGCCCCATTGCCCTGAAATCACTCCCCAAGTAATCCACGGGGGCAAATCCTTCTCCCAGGCATTTCTAGAGTAGGGAGTGGGGGTGAACACACAGAGAGTGAGGGATAGAGCAATTCACACCTAGGACTCAGTGCCAACCAATCGTCACCAACACTGTCACCAGAGAGAGTACTGTGCCACCACGGCCATCCATGCCAGGGCCCTCTGCCTTTAAAGTTCAAATCAGTCTGACCATCTGTGACTCAGCCACACTTGGTGACATTTATTTGCCTGTCTGTTTCTTTGGGGAATTTGGGGCTTGATTCTGAGTGGCTTCTGAGACGGGCTCTCACTTTGCAGCCCAGGCTTGCCTTGAACTCATGGCAATCCTCCTGTCTCAGCCTTCAAAGTACTGGGATTACCGGCATAAGCCACCACACCTCAAGAGAGATCATAGGCAAGAGAGTAAAAGGCTATGGAGATGTCCCTCACAGGAAGACCTTCTGGAAGAGAGAACACTTCCTGTTGAACGCCACCCTGAGCTGACAGAGTCCCACGGGCTGTGCCCTGACCCTTCTTCGCAAGGCGAACATCTGCCCCTGCCCAAGAACAGCAACCACAAAGGCTTCATCCTACCATCCCATCCCAGGCCTCCTCCAACTCCCCAACATCTAGTGGGGGAGGAGGGACCCGAGGCAGCTTCCAGACACCTGAGCAGCCACATCCAACAGACACCCCAGACCAGCCAGCTCAGAACCCTCACTGAATGGTGATGTCACAGCCTCTCCCAAGTCCTGTGGGAAATCACTGCCCAAGACCTCACAGGCCCTGAGTCACTCCCATCCTGCAGGCAGCTGTGCAAGCTTTCTGTTTATTCCTCGCCCACAGTGGAGGGGAGGAGCGCTTTCTTCTCAAAGGGAAACTGAGACCCATGGGGCTCAAAGGTTGCCCTAGTGTCACAAGGCATCCCTGAATCCCGGCCTAGACAACTCTAGTAATCCCGTTAGAGTCAGCCCTGATGGGGGCCATTCAGAAGTTGACCCCTGGATTCAGAGCCCAAACCCCAGTAGCATGTAAATGCCCTTCAGATTGGGTGAGGGTGAAAGAGGGCTGTAGAAGAAAGAACGGTTCCTTACCAGCTCCCAAGTCCAGACATAGCAAGTGTGGACAAACACAAAGTGGAGTCCACAGACTCGCCCTGTCCTGTAAACAGGACCCCGACCCGTGGCTGGCACCGCCACACCCACCCAAGGCCTCTAGAAATGAGCATCAATCAGGCTGCAGGCTGGCCCTGCACCACGGGTCCATGAGAGTCTCTAGAGCAACAACCCCAATCCTACCTCCTCTCTCTGGAACAGCACCAGCCGGCCTGCGGACAGACAGGCCCGGGCTTTTGCTCTTGCCATTGAAAACAAGCGCTCCCTCTCCGAGCCGCAGCCTAGCTCCAGAGTCCTGCTGGGGTTCCTAGCTTCTTTCCTGCTTCTGCCACCTGTAAACACCCACGTCTGACCTCCATCTCGGCCAGCGTCTCTTGGCAGACTCCAACAGGGAAAGGACCAACATCACAAACAAACACACACACATACACACACACGCACAGGCACACGCACACGCGCGCACACATACATGCACGCACACACGCCCCTCTTCACGGTGTGTGCAGTGCCGCACCCGTGCACCAGGCAGGGATTTCTAAGGACTGTCACCCTACCTCCCAAACAGAGTCCAGTGAGCGGAACCGCTCCGCTCGAGGGGCGCGCGGGCTCACCCGGGCCATCTGTGCTTTGCCGACACACACGTCCACTCACAGCATCCACGCCAGTTCCACGCTCAGTCACACCCGGGACTCCTGTCCAGATGCACGCCAGCTGTGAATACAACCCAGCCCCGAGCCACTGACCTTCCCACGGAATGTCAACAGTCAGTCCCGCCGGCTCACCAAGCGCACGCGCTGGCCGGCACGGCGTCCACGGCTCTCCATCTGGACCGAGCCCCTTCCTCCTCCTCAGAGCGGGGTTCCCTCGTAGCCCGCCCAGTCGCGTGCACCGTCACCGCGCCGCGCCCACGCGCACACCGGCCAGCACAAAGCTGCGCCCAGCCGCCCGCCTGCCGCAGCTCGCACACCTGGCGGGCGCGCCCCCGACTACGGAGCGCGCACACGCAGCCGCTGCCCCGCCCGCTGGAGCCCGCGCTCCTGCCCCTCGTGGCCATTCGAAGCCAGGTCCCGGGGGCGCCCACCGCGCAGCTGCGGGACAGGAGTCGGGCAGGAGCCGGGGTGTGAAGGGCACCAGGTTTGGGGTACCGTGGGTCCTGTGTGTCACGCACCCTGGGAGGATGCTCGCCTCTGCGCAGCCAGGGGACTGCCCCCGGCGGCTCCTTCTGAACAAAGGCGCGGGGTGGGGCAGGCCCTGGGGACGGGGAGGCAGGGAGAGCCCACCTGCCCGCAAAGGTTCCTGAAAGACAGGGCACACTGCTCTGGGAGACCGAGGTGCAGAAAGACCCGTGCGTTCCTAATGGGGCTTTCCGGAAAAGCGTGCTATTGGGGAACTTGGAAGTAGAGGCCCATCGGGGACTGCCAACCCCCTCCCCCGAAGCTGGCCCCTGTCTGAGACCTGGCAGCCTGCAGCTTTGGTTCATTTCCTCTGCAGACACCATCCCACCTTCCACCAAACCAAAGATGCTCCTGAACATCTTGAGGGACGTTGAGGAACCGATGTTCCAGGAATTCTCCCTAACCCCCACAGCAGGCGGCCTCTGACATGCATCCACTAATGAGAAGCTCATTCCCTGGAGGCAGCACTCAGGCAGCTAAAGCCCTAAAATGTCCATTATTTGCACGGAAATCTTCCTCAGTCCTATCCGTTGGTCACAGCTCATTCTGTTCTGGCCACAATGTTCTTTCTGCTTCTAGAACATACCTCGCACTTGCTGTTTCCCTTGCAGGGATATATTCTTACATCCTCATCCTGAACGCCACCCTCATCCCCCAACGCCCTCACCAGCACCTTCTCCAAGTGAGTGTCTCTTTTTTCGGTCCAAGACCTCGTTCCACAGCCCCACACAGGTCCCCTACCATCTCCGTGCCCTGTTTGAGACTTCCTAGCAATCTGATCAGCTTGACAAACTATCTCCATGTTTGCACGTTGATGGCTGGCCTCTCACACTGGAGTGTGTGGTGTGTCCCATGCAAGCAGGGCCTTTGCCTAGACTGCTCTGACCCCAGCATCTGACCCAGAGCACAATGGTCAGAGGGGGAAGGGGTCCAGGGAGGCAGGAGTGGGCAGGCCACAGTCTGGGTCCTGAAATGCTACCTGTGAGGGCATTGGAGGACAGGATATGGCGTGGGATCCAGCAGGGGAAAGGAGCTCTCACTGCCCGTGGAGTCCACACACAGACAGCCTTAGAACAAAGAGCATTTCCTTCACTTTGGATCCTGCCCTGAGCACCTGAACCCCAAGATTCCAGCTCTGGGCAGTAGAGACTTTCACTCAACACCAACCTTGACCACCTGAGTTTAATGCTCAGGACACATGTGGCGTAAGGAGAGAATCGAGTCCTGAATGTTGTCCTCAGACCTCTACAATCAGGCTATGGCACACATGAAGGCCATGGCACTCGCTCGCATGTGCATGTGCACGCGCGCAGGCGCACACACACACACTTCATAAATACAATTCTAAAGGAATAATAAAATTGAAAATTGGGAACAAACAAACAAAAAAGACAAATGCTTACTTTGGTCAGTATCTGAAACAGAAGCCACTCAATCAGAACCCGTCAGGAAGCTGCTTGCCTTGCTCAGGTGCCTGAATGCAGACAGGATCAGAAGCCAGCTTTGATTTTACCTTGTCCCTGTCATGCTATCCACCATCAGCCCCCTTATCCTCCAGGAATGTTCCAAGCCCTCAGTCCCAGTGGATCCTGAAACCAAGTTCAGTGCAAAACTCTCAGTGTACTGTTTGTTTGTTTGTTTGTTTGTTTGCTATAAAGATGTCAGGAAAATGTAAATCTCTGAGTTTGAGGCCAGTCTGGTCTACATAATGAATTCCAGGCCAGCAGGGGTATCTTGTGAGACCCTATTTCAAAAGAGAGAGAGAAAAGGAGATTGGAGTGATGGCTCAGAGGCTTAGAACGCTGGCTGCCTTTGCAGAGGACCTAGGTTTGGTTTCCAGCACCCAAGTGGCCTCACAACTGTCTGTAACGCCAGTTACAGAGGCCATGATAACCTCTTCTGGCCTCCACCCGCACCGAGCAAACACATGGTGCACATACAGACAGACACAGTTGTTCACATAAAATAAAAATAAATAAACACAAATAACAACAGAGCTCCCAGACCTGCAGTGGTTCCTATTACAAGTTGTTGACTTTAGGATCGTGTGAAAGTAAGAAGACTTTTGGTCTCTTTCCAGGCTGGAGATCTGCCATGGATACTCTCCTGAGATGCTGGACAGCAGCCATGAGCTACAGCAAGGGTAAACAGCTGATACCACAGTGCACAATGTTGCCAGCATCTTTGGAAAACAGGTATTCAATAGTCACTGGACATAATCAACACGTTATTGTAAAATAGGCTAAGCTGTAATGTTCAGTAGGTCAGGTGAGTTAAATGCATTTAATACCTTCAATTTACAGTGAGTCCGCTGAACACGGCGTTGGAAGTTTTTTGAGCATCTGTACGTAAAAACCATTATGAAGTTGAGAATTTTCACCCTTTTCCCATAAAGCATTTCACAACTCTCTACTGACAGAACTGTCAGCACCATCAGTCTGGCACTTTGTGGGCCATTAATGAAAAGAGTTACCCGAACACAAGCACGGAGACACCAGTGCTGTGGCCTGACAGCCAAGGCAGCGGCTACGTGACCAGCAGGTAGGAAGCGCATACAGTGTGATACACTAGGCAGACGGATGATCCACATATCCCAGCTGGGACAAACCAAGAAGGAACCAGATTCCACTGGCTTTGCAGACTAACCCACCATTTTAGCCTTACGAATGTTTCTGGAACTTTCCGTGTACTGCTTTCAGATTGTGTTTAACTATTTGAAAGTACAGAAAGTGAAACCTCGGGTCAGAGGGCTCACTATGCTAGGTCTGGACCTACGTGCCAGCATCCAGGGCAGCTTGGATCCGCCGTTGCCATCTCGTCTATGAGACGATGCCCAGGATCCTCAGCAGGGTCACCAGCAGTCCACACCCAACCCGGAGGCACCATAAACATGCCGAGAGAAACCCACTCAGCAGCCTCTGTAGCTGCAGTCCCCCTGCCCACGTTCCTCTGTGCCACCTGAAAGGCTCTTATGGGGAACGAGAATACTTTCTTGCAGAAATGAACGTCCGCCCTCTCAGACTCCACCCCCCCCAGTGCAATTTCTAGTCTAGAAAACTAATCAGATAAACAATCTTTCCCTGGCATGGTGGGTTCTCGGGGAATTCATTCAATAATAATAATCATCCATTTCTTTTCTAAGTTTCCCCCAAGCCAATCTCCTTAATAACAGCCTCTGAAACACGGATCAGGGCTGATGATGTTCACCCTGGTAACGTGAGGTTCCTGTGTGGCCCCGCTTTCTCTCTTTGCAGAGAGGAATCACCCTCCAGGACCTCCTGCCTTTGGGTGTTTGCCTTTCGAAAGGGAGTCAGTGAGCATAGAGGCCACTAGCACTTTCTCTAGCAGCTGTTACTTAGTCTCAGCTCCTCCGGCAGTAAGGATGGTAATGCCCAGATCATCAGATGGCTGCGGAGACTCAACAGTTCGTTCCCATAGAGCCTTTAAACAACACACAACAAGCACTAACATAAACAAAAACTGTCTGGGTGTGGTGGTACAAACCTGTGATTCCAGCACTTGGGACACTGAGGCAGGAGGACCGGGAGTCCTAGGCTGGCCTAAGCCTAGGCTATAAAATGAAAGCCTGTCTCAAAACTAAAGATGATAATAGAGAGGGAGATGCCGCTCTACTGGCAGAGCACCTGCCTGGCACGTGCACAGCCCTGGTGGGGTCCCCAGACTGCATACACTGGGCATCTTTTGAGAATAAGTATTCAGTAAGTTATGTGGTGATCCGAGCACTGGGAAGGCGGAGACAGGAGGATTAGAAGGGCTACCTACTGAATCTGAGGTCACCCTGGGCTGCGTGAGATCCCGTCTCAAAGAAAACAATACTAAAATAAAACCAATGATTCTATTACAAAAATAACCATGGACATTGAGCTGTGCCAGTCTCCTCAATCCCCTGAGCGGAAGTCTGTCCAAGGGTGAGATCTGAAGTCCTGACGTGGTAGGAGCTGATTTTTTTTAAAATGGGTGTGCCTGTTTTGTCTGAGTATGTGTCTGTGCACCACAAGATTGCCTGGTGGCCACAGACACCAGAAGAGAGCATCAGATCCCTGAATCTGGAGTTACAGGGGTTGTCAGCCACCACATGGGGGCTGAGAACTGAACCTGGATCTCTGGAAGAGCCACCTCTCTTAAACACGGTGGGAGCCATCTTTCCAGCCCTATTTGTCACTTCTGTAAACACTTGTTCTGGGGGTTGGGGCAGGGAAAGCTCAGCAGTTAAGAGCACCAGCTGTTCCTCCAGAGGTCCTGAGTTCCATTCCCAGCACACGTGGTGGCTCACACCCATTTACAGCTGTAGAATATAACTGTAGTCCCATGGGGATCCGATGCCCTCTTCTGGTGTGCAGACAAAACACCCATATACATAAAATACTAAATAAAGCTTAAGAAAATTAGACTTTCTGTGTTTGTGTGTGTATAGTATGTGTGTGTAGTGTGTGTGTGGTGTATGTGTGTGTGGTTGCCTGAGATCAGAGCACTGTACACCGCTGGAGCTGTAGTTTCAGGCAGCGTCAGACACCTGGTGTGGGGCTGGGAGCCACGGTCAGGTCCTTACTCAGGACTCTTAACCACTGAGCTACTTCTCCAGCCCCCTACTTTTTATTTTGAAACAGGGTCTCACTGAACTATGCATGGATGCAGGGAAGTGCAAGTAGAAATCACAGGACAGCCCCCAGGATCGCTTAGCTCCTCCCACCCAGGGAGGGGCTCGGGATCTGGCTTGGGTCGTCAGCCTTCCATAACAAGCGCTTTTACCCACTGAGCCATCCTGCCTTTTAAAGTGAGCTCCAAGATAACCTAGAACCCCTGCACAGAAGTAGCACATGCAGTTCAGTGCCCAAGTGGGTTACATAGTAATGGGAAGAGGGACTGCCTCTGACATAATCTGATTGGCCTGCTCTTTGATCACCTACCCCTGGGGGGGAGCAGCCTTACCAGGCAACAGAAGAGGACAATGCAGCCACTCCTGATGAGATCTCATAGACTAAGATCAGAAGGAAGGACAAGAGGACTAACAGTGGACTTGGGGAAGGGCATGTGTGAAGAAGGGGGAGGGAGGGTGTGATCAGGAGGGGAGAGGGAGGGGCTTATGGGGGGATACAAAGTGAATAAAGTGTAATTAAAAAATTAAAAAGCCTGAGAAATCTCCACAGGCATCCCATTCTGAAGACTCGTGATGTTCTGAAGCGAGGGAAAAAAATTGCAGGGCCTTGAACTGACTCCACTCACTCTACGCATCACTTCAGACAAACCCTTTCCGGTACCCCAGGAGTGCTCGTCACCACGGAGGGCCAAATTTCTACCTGTGGGTTTATGAGCCAGTGAGGGCTAGCTATAAGGCATGAGCAGGAAGCCTGCACCCAGATGGAGAAGGGCTGGGCATGGTGGCGCAGGCTTTGAACCCAGAACTCGGGAGGCAGAGGCAAGCCGATCCCTGCGTGTCCCAGGCCAGCCAGGGCTGCACAGTGAGAGCCTGCCTAAGAAAAAAGTGAGGGGCTGGGAGAAGAGGAGGAGGGCCATGCGGAAGTTTCCCTTACCTAGAAGGAGACTGCAGGTCAGCCCGGCTGAGGATTCTGTGCTGCTGAGGGCTGTAGAGCCAGTGGAAGGCCGCCAGCGTCCTCTCTTCCACCCGGAACCGCCCTTCCTGCATGTACCTGTGGGAAAACAGGAAAGTTAGGCCTGCTGAGCTTGCTCCTCTGGACACGAGACGGCTATCCCCACGCAGGCCCACTCAGCTGCACCGGCTGCAGGAAAACGCTCTGGTGAGGAGGCAGCCGTGAGAAGTCTCAGCTCAACAGCAGACAAGCTTCCTAGAGGCTGGCTGCCCAGAAGGGTCGCTCGGAAGTGATGAGTTCCCTGTTCCGGGACTTCTGTAACCAGATTCCGTGCATCAGAATAAAGGTCTATCCTGTCACCCCAACAGGGCTAAACCAATGGCGAGGAGAGGGCAGGGTGTGTGTGTGTGTGTGTGTGTGTGTGTGTGTGTGTGTGTGTACGCGCGCGCGCACATGTGGAGACCAGTGTTATATGTCATCTCTCACTCTCCACCTTATGTTTGAAACAGGTGTCTTACTGGACCTGGAGCTCACCGATTGGCTAGGCGTGCTAGCCGAAAAGCCACCACCACCAACTCCTCCTCGGGGTCCACCTGTTTCCATATCCTCCAGGCCTGGGGTTACAGAAGTCCTGGGCAAAGTGGGCACAAAGAGACAGGAGTGTGAAAAAACTTCATTCGACTGTTTGTTGACTCGGAAGCTTACTACCTCTGTCTAACCTAGGCCTAGAGTGTTCTCAGCCTCTGAGACGCACTGCTGAATAAGCTCACCCTTTTTTGTTCTTCCTTAGGTCATAGATAGCTGGTTTAACTCAGCTCTTCTAGCTCAAACTCCTCTCCCAGCTGACTGACTCAATCTGCTTTTCTCTTAGCCTCTGAATTTGCTCTGCTTGACCTCAGGCTAACTTCAGCAATCTTCTGCCTCTACCTGTGTCTAGCTTGTTTTCTCCTTCAACCTCTCTATATAAAACTCTCCCAGTAAAACTGTCTTCTCTCTCTCCCTTTCTTTGCATTGCCCCTTAAGTAGCTTGCCTTTCCTCTCTCTTCTGAGAGTTGGAAGTATCCTGTTCTATCAAATCTTCCTCTGATTCATCACTCTTTCTGCCACCCAATCAGACATTACTTTCAAATGTGGGTGCTTTCTTCCATAAACTAACTTCACCTTCACTGTCTGGGATTAAAGGTTTGTACCACCATGCCTAGAACTAAGCTTTTCTTTACCTGAAACTTGCTCTATACCAAACTGGCCTTGAACTCAGACCTGCTTGCCCCTGTCTCCTGGATTAAAGATGTGTTTGTATTCCAGTCAGATCACACAGACCTAGAAGACCTTTGATGTGATCTCTTGCCAGAGCAGCCATGTTCTGAATTAACATTCCTCAATAAGCTTGTTGACCTTGATTTAACAAACCTACTTTATTTAGGGTTATTAAACACTTCTACCTCCCTTCCAACACCCCAACACCAGGTAGAGGGAAAGAAGGTTAGTGGGGACAGGGGCTGGAGTTCTCTCTGCTACTTCCTGCTGGGTAGGGTTATAGGATTCCTTTGGGGACAAAACGAATATCAGTAGTCCAGAAATCCAGAAGTCCAGGTGATCAGCAAACAGCAAATGCAGCAGCAGAACAGACCAGGAGCAAGCAGTCCTCCTCCAGGCAGCTGCGCCTCCTTCCTCTGGGCTGTCATAGTTATATGCCTCAGAATTCAACCAATTCCACCTGGCGAAGACCACACTCCACGAAAAACACTTGACAGGTGTGGACAACTAAAACCCACAACTTGGAATTTTAACAAAAACATATTTATCATAAACCAAAGAATCCACAGCACAAGGTAGTCTTTCTCCTACTCTGGCCAACCCTTCCTTGTAGAATCATGAATCTATTCATTAATTCAACAAATACTGAATGCTTTACAACCTTCCTAATGCTGAGACCCTTTAATACAGTTCCTCATGTAGTGATGACCCCCATCGGAAAATAATGTAGTTGCTACTTCGTAACTGTGACTTTGTTATTGCTCGGAACCATAATGTAAACATCGGAAATGCCGATTGTGTTAGGAGGCCTCTATGAAAGTGTTGTTCGAGCCTCCCAAAGGTCTTGTGACCCACAGGTTAAGAACCAACGCTCTCAAGGCTGGAAAAGCAAGCAAAGTTCCTTTTCCTCTGGGGATATCGGTCCTGTGGAAGAGTCTCCAAAAGTCACAGAACTAAATATGTCATAATACTGTACTCCTGTAATCCCAACACTTGGAAGGCAGAAGCAGGAGGATCACCCCACGTTCAAGGACAGCCCCATCTGCATATTGAGTTCCAGGCCAGCCAAGGCTAGGTAGTGTGATCCTGACTCAAAAAAGCAAAAAAATTAAGCAACTGCTCAATCAATCATTACTAGAGTTCTCTGCTGCACTGCCGTGAGAGGGCTGATTGTCTCCAGCCCTCCGAAAAACCTGACACCTCTGGAGACTTCATCTACAGATAAATGCAAACCAGGAGAGATGTGGGTGTTACCATAGCAAAAGACCGGTGCTGGAGAGATGGCTGGCAAGTCAAGAGCACTTGCTGCTCTTGCAAAGGACTGAGGCAGGACTCTCAGCTTCACACCGCTAAGAGCAGTCAGTTAACTCCAGTCCCAGAGGGCACAGAGCCTCCCTCTTCTGGCCTCTGCAAGTACTGCATGCACATGACACGTGCAGGCAAAATATGCACACTCACAAAGTAAAAATAAACAAATCTTTTGGGGGGATTGTTTTGTTTTTTGGGTTTTTTTGTTTTGTTTTCTTTTGTTTTTTGAGACAGGGTTTCTCTGTGTAGCCCTGGCTGTACTGGACTCACTTTGTAGACCAGCCTGGCCTCCAACTCACAAAGAACTGCCTTCCTCTGCCTCCTGAGTGCTAGAATTAAAGGTGTGGACCACCACGCCCAGCTCAAATCTTTTCTTTCTTTCTTTTTTTAAGAACAAAAGGCTGAGGACTGAATCTACCCACTCCCTGCCAGTAGGGACTAATTAAATAAATTATGGTGTGTCTCTACAGTAAAGCCATGTACAGCTGTTAAATAAAATAATAAAAGTTTTAAATGAGGGTGTTTGTGTATGCTATCTGCCATCTCCAAGATTCATTGCTAGGAGAGAGGGGGAAAGTCACATGCAGAACATTATAGGTAATTGATGTTAAAAGAGAATTGCTAGCCAGGCTCTGTGGCGCACACCTGTAATCCCAGCACTCAGGAGGCAATTGAATCTCTGTGAGTTCAAGGCCAGCCTGGTCTACAAAGTGAGTCCAGGACAGCCAAGGATACACAGAGAAACCCTGTCTTGAAAAACCAGAGAGAGAGAGAATTGCTTATCTTAAATATACAAACTCTGAGGACGTAAAATGTAATAAAAGTTATTTCCTGGAGTGGGTGTGGAGCAGGGTAGGTGAGGGCATGGGAAAGTGATCCCAGAGGGAGAGCTATTACCTACCCTAAAAGTGTGGTGTGTGTGTGTGTGTGTGTGTGTGTGTGTGTGTGTGTGTGTGTGTGTTTACAGCTGGGCAAAATGCTGTAGGACAAACACTCTGCGGCTGCTCTGCCATTGCTCAGCAGAGCCCAGGCCATCTGCTCAGGAAAGAAATTTTCTAGGGACACCCTGGGGTGCAGGTGGAGCTGGGCTCCATTTCAAGGAGGACTGCCCTGTTCTGCTCAGGGCACTGTAACAGTACCACAGACACAGTGGCCTCAGTGACACGGAGCAGCTCCGCACAGTCCTGCAGTGGAACACCATGGCCCCGGGGCCCGGTTGGCAGATGGCCTTTTTCTCATTGCACCACACACGGCAGAGAAAGCTCCACCCCCAACCTCGGGCTGTGAGATGGCTCAACTCTGCAAAGTGGCCCTTGGACCTACAACATATGTGTCATGGCACATAAGCATGTGTGCATGTGCACTGCTGGAACACTCTCTTGTGCACGCGCGTGTGTGTGCGCGCGCGCGCGCGCGCGCACACACACACACACACACACACACACAATTATAATCTCTTTAAGTGAAAAAAAAAATTTAGGCTTGGTGTTGCACACCTTTAATCCCAGCACTCAGGAGGCAGAGAGCAGGAGGATCTCTGTGAGGCCAGCCTGGGCTAGAGTGAGTCCCAGAGCAGCCAGGGCTACACAGAGAAACCCTGTCTTGAAAATCCCCCCAAAAGTGGGGGTCTCATATGTCACAGGCTGTCCTCAAACTCACTAAGTATCTGAGGAGGACCTTAAACTTCTGATCCTCCTGCCTCCACTTCCCAAGTGCTGGAATTACAGCTGGTCTTCTGAGGTGTCGGGGACCTAACCCAGGACTCGGAGCATGCTGAGCCACACCCACCCATTCACAGGGCGCCACTTAATCACCTCCCACAGCGCTCATCCGTCTGCTATCACCGCTCCACTGGGCAGTGGGGATTTTAACACCAGTCTGAGGGGACAGAGACACCCAGTCTGTGGCAAGGACTTGCTAGGAGTGAGTTGTGGTGAGAACTCAGCAGAGGTACCTGACAAAGCCTGGGACAGAAAGAAAGGCTTTTGAGGCTCTGACAGAAGGAATGGACCGCCATTGCTCCTGTGTTGTCCCAAACTAGAGCTTCTGGCCCTGGCCTGGCCTTTTATTGTCTTCTCTATTACCCAACGGACTTTCAGAAAGGTGGTCCCGGCTGCTGGGTGGGAATGAGAGGCCATCCAGGTTAGACACTCCTGAGCAGAGCCAGGGGAGTCCCAGAGAGGACAGCGCTGGAGATGGTGAACAGCCACAGGAGGACAGGAGGTCTTCAGTAGTAAGGACCAGGCACATCCCAAGAGACTGTCCATCTGATCTAACAGCTGTGTCTTACAGATGAGGGTGTAGGACACAGGCACAAGACCATGCCCAGCTTCCAGCCACACATGAAGCTGCCCGTGATTAGGCATACACAGGCCTCAGGCTGAGTAGGGCCGCTCCGCAGCCACCCTCCACTCCACACCCCCTCACACATCACGCTCCCTTCCTGTGTTCTTCCTCTAGACGTATGTATGGACGGGACTGCCCTGCACTCAGCAAAGCAGCGTTGAAGCACCTTAACCTAAGGTACAGACGGTGAGTGCAATAGTCATATCTATCTACTTTCAAGGATCATTGCAAGGTTGGGGTGAATGGGGGATGTTTGTTTATTAAGATTTGTTAGTTGTTTGATTGTTTTTTGAGACAGGGTTTCTCTGTGTAGCCCTGGCTGTCCTAGAACTAGCTCTGTAGACCAGGCTGGCCTCAAACTCACAGAGATCCTCCTGCCTCTGTCTCCCGAGCGCTGGAATTAAAGGCATGCAACATCAACACCAGGCTTTGTTTTGGTGTTTTGAGGCAGTCTCTTCTATCTCAGGCTGACCTCCAGATGACTAACACTGAAGTTTTTATTCTCTGGCCTCCTCCTGAACAGCGCTGGAAGTTCAGGTTTGATCCAGCACCCCACCCTGTCACTCCTGTTCTGTATGCTGCATCCATACACACAGCTCAGGGCCCTGCTTTCTTTGTCCTCCTCAGACACACTCTGCTCTCCTCACCTGGGAGTACCTGGCTGAACTACCCTCCTTTGTGTTCACCCCAAACCACACTGCCTCTGAATCTGTGCACAGTCTCCCAGCCAGAGCCCAAGTCAGAACTAAGATTCTGGGCTGTGTCACCTGAACTGGTTCACAGAACCGTGATGGCAGCCTGCCCTGTGATGCGGCTCTGGGACCCTGCGGCACCTCCCCACAGCCTCTGCTAGTCCAGCTAGCTAGCTGTAAAAACCACAGTAACAAAGGCAGTCAGCTGAGCTGTCACTGCCTCAGAAATGCTCTGCCACAGACCATCTTCATTAGTGAATTCAATTTACTCTCAGGAAATGTATTTGCCAAACTGGATCTCATGGAATATAAGAAAAACATGGACCATCAGCAAATATCTTCCTGCCCACCCTGCTGTGTATCTGAAACCCCACTCAACAGGCCTTGCAAGGAAATCAGCTACTGCCCAGGGTTTGGTTTTGTTGTTGTTTTGTGTTTGTTTGGGCGTGTGTGTGTGTGTGTGTGTGTGTGTGTGTGTGTGTGTGCATGTATGTCTGTGTGTCTGTCTCTGTCTCTCTCTCTCTCTGTATATGTATGTGTGTATGAGAGAGAGAGAGACAGAGAAAGAGAGACTAGGGATTGAAATCAGACTTTGTGTGTGGTAGTTACTCTACCACAGAGCTAGATTCTTAGCCTAAGGGCTAACTTTTCAATCAACTGCCAGCCACTAAAACCTGAGCAACGGCTTCCCACCACTTATAACTCCAGTTCTAGGGACCCAACACTGTGGCCTCTGTGGACACATACACACAGAGAGACACACTGAGATACATACACGATAGATAGATAGATAGATAGATAGATAAACAGATGGGCAGTGGTAGCATATGCCTTTAATCCCAGCACTCAGGAGGCAGGAGCAGGTGGATCTGTGAGTCTGAGGGCCAGCCTGGTCTACAGAGTGAATTCCAAGACAGCCAGGGCTACACAGAGAAACTTTGTCTCGAAAAACAATAAATTAATCAGTTAATTTGTTTTTTAAAAAATTAAACAATGGGCTGGTAAGAGGGCTCAGTGAGTAAAGGGTCTTGCTGCTAAACCTGATGACCCCAAGACCCACATGTTGGAAAAACAGGCAGACTTCCTCCAAGTGGCACACATGTACCCTCCTCACAATTAACAACATTTAATTAAATATTTAATTTTAAAACTTTTAGCAAAAACTCGTGTCTTTATCTCTGAAAGAATAGTAGCTGAGACTGGTGCTGTGATCTAAACACGTGCCCCTAAATTCCTGTGTTGAAGCCTACCCTCAGGGACATGTCAGGAAGTCAGTCTGGAGGGCTGAGCCCTCGTGACTGGGGCTAGCGGCCTTCTGAAGAGACCCTGGAGAGCTAGCTAGCCCTGCTAGCACAAGAAGAAACAGTAAGAGGGCACCACCTACTAGGAGGGCACCACCACCAGATACTAAATCAGTCGGTGCTTTAACCTTGAACAGCTCGGTCTCCAGGACTGTGAGACATAAGTTTCCCCTGAACAGACTAAGAGAGCAGGCACAGCCAGTGACATTTGGACAGGCTGAAGATGGCCCCTAGAAGGGGTCGCGAAGGCATCGGATTCTCCTAAAACAGCTGAGGAAACTGAGACTTCCCCGCTTTGGAAGCAACCAGTCCAGACTGCAGGAGCCTTGTGACAGGGCAGAGCCCTAACTCCAGGGCAGGACTTTTTCCTGAGCACAGTCTACAGTTGCCCAGAAAGACACAGCCAAGAGGCATCCAACACACGCAGTGGAGACACGGGATTCGGGCAATTGTGAGCTGGACCTAGTACTTTGGAGCACAGTTCCCAGAAGTTCCTCTCAGGAGTCAGGAAACGATGTCAGGCCCGGAAATGCAGAGCCTGGAGGGCAGTTCCTGGGGTGAGCTGTGCCTGAAGCCATCACTCCCAGGGAAGCTCAGGAAAACGAAGCAAAGTATTTTTGTTCTGGGTGTTGATTACTTGGTTGGTTTGCCTTAGTCACTTTGGATTTGGGATTTTGTTTTGTTTTCTCTTATAAATAAGATAATTACAACTCAGGTCTGGGAGATGGTTCAGCAGGAAAATGCTCTAGCCACACAACCAGACATCCATAGTTCAATCTGGTACCCCTACCTCGAGAAGGAAAGCAAGAACCAGACAATTAGCTGGCATTTCATGGGCCAGGTAGCCTGGAGAACTTAGCACAACGTAGCAATAAAAACAAGAAAGACCCAGCTGGAAGGTGAAGACTGACTCCTGAAGCTGTCCTCTGACCTCCACAGGAGCATTGTCCTTGGGTAAACATTCTGTTAAACAGCAGAGTTGCTAGTGTAAGTTAGAAAGTTCCTTGTTTCCAGTGCTGGGATTAAAGGCTCACACCACCAACAACCACCAGATCTCTGTGAGTTCAAGGCCAGCCTGGTCTAGAGAGAGAAGAGAGTTCCCTGTCCCTCACAGCCGTATTGCTGAGGGCTCTACAGAACATTCTTGGCTTCTACAAGCGTGATCCCCAGCACTACACCCAAAAACTTCAAGCTCAAGAACATGCAGTGACTCCCATTGTTCAAAGCAGACATAAATCTGGCGGGGCACTTGAGCCCTGTGGCTGCCACCTGCTTCTCTTGCTGGAGCCCAGCTCCACTCTCTCCTCCTTCATAAATGTGATCCCACAGCAATCTCAACAACGCTGTCCGTAATGCATCCTGTACCTTCCAGGCAGCATGGGTCTCCTTCCACCCCAGTCCACACAGACACAATTTTGTTTTTCTTTCTTTTTGTTTTGGTTTTGTTTGGTTTTGTTTTGAGACAGGGTTTCTCTGTGTAGTTTTGTACACCAGGCTGGCCTCCAGCTCACACAGATCTGCCCACCTCTGCCTCACTGAGAGCTGGGATTACAGGCGGGCGCCACCGCACCTGGCTACAGACACAAATTTTAATTCAAAAAGCCACTCTGGGCAGAGTGCAGGGAATCTTATGAAAGAAGGGGGAGATAGTAAGACTTGGAGGGGACAGGAACTCCACAAGGAGAGCAACAGAAGCAAAAAAATCTGGGTACAGGTGTCTTTTCTGAGACCGATACTCCAGCCAAGGGTCATGCATGGAGATAACCTAGAACCCCTGCACAGATGTAGCCCATGGCAGTTCAGTGTCCAAGTGGGTTCCCTAGTAAGGGGAACAGGGACTGCCTCTGACATAAACTCAGTGGCTGGTTATTTGATCACCTCCCCCAAGTGGGGAGCAGCCTTGGCAGGCCACAGAGGAAGACAATGCAGCCAGTCCTGATGGGACCTGATAGGCTAGGGTCAGATGGAAGGGGGGAGGACTTCCCCTATCAGTGGACTTAGGGAGGGGCATGGGAGGAGATGAGGGAAGGAGGGTGGGTTAGGAGGGAATGAGGGAGTGGGCAACAGCTGGGATACAAAGTGAATAGCTGTAATTAATAAAAAATAAATTAATTTAAAAAAAAAAAAGACCAAAGCCATATGTGTAGGCTACCACTGTAAAACCCTTAAGAAACAAGAGGCTTCATGACCTTGAGC
The DNA here is from genome assembly GCF_907164565.1 of Psammomys obesus. Classification (NCBI taxonomy): domain Eukaryota; kingdom Metazoa; phylum Chordata; class Mammalia; order Rodentia; family Muridae; genus Psammomys; species Psammomys obesus. The sequence continues at coordinate 467,483 of NW_026595981.1, forward strand.
CCAGCAGGTGCCACACACCCTTATTCCCAGGACAAGGGACATAGAGGAGGAAAATCTGGGCTAGAGACATGATTCAGCAGTTCAGAGCACTGGTTGCTCTCGAGGAGCCCAGATCTGATGCCCAGCACCCACGTGGTGACTCAATCATATGTAAGTCTGGCTCAGGGATTTGACCCCCACTTCTGACTAGGTGCAAATATATACATGTAGGCAAATCATTCGTACACATAAAAAACGTTAAACGAACCTTGTTTCAAAAAAAGCCGTGGTGGCTCATGCCTTTAATACCAGCGTTCTGGAGGCAGAGGCAAGCAGATCATTGTGAGTTCAAGGCCAGCCAGATCTACCTAGCAAGTTCCAGGACAGCTTGGGCTACACAGTGAGAGCTTTTCTCAAAACAAAACATACAATCAAAAACCACACATCTTCATGATATTTTCTTATTAATGACACTGAAAGCTGAAGGAAATTAATAAACTGGGCAGCATCAAAATGTATAGCCTTGGGGACTGGGGGGATTGGTTAAGTCAGTAACATGCCTGCACAGGGATGTGAGGACCTCAGTGCGGATCCATGTGAAAAGGCTAAGCTGGGGAGGTAGACGGGATCTCTGGAGTTCGCCAATAGATGAGCTCCAGTTTTCATGAGAGACGCTGTTAAAAAATAAAGGGTGGTGAATGAAGAAGATGTCAATATTGGTGTGTGTGTGTGTGTGTGTGTGTGTGTGTGTGTGTGTGTGTTCGTGCTTTGTGTTGCAAAGGATACCGGCGAGAAAGAGAAAAGAAAGCAAGGCACAGTGGCACACTCTTGTAATCTCAGCGACTGAGGAGGCTGAAGCAGGATGCTTTTTTGAGCCCTTGGGGGTTCAAGGACAGCCTAGACAGAGTCAAGAAGATCAGGAGTTCAAGAACAGCCTCAGCTGTCTATTGAGTCGTGGGCCAGCCTGAGCTTCAACAAACACTGTCTCCAGCTGGGAAGCTAACTCAAAGTGCTTGCCAAACTTCACTTTGATGCCCGGAACCCACATCGAAAAGCCAAGAGTGTTTCTAACCCCAGCTCTGGGAAGGTGGAAACAGATGAGTCCTGAGGCCTGCTGGTCTACCAGGTTAGCCCACTTAGGTAGCTACCCTGTGTCAAAACCAGGGTAAGGGCCCGCAGAGACTGTACAGAGGTTAAGCGCTGTGGCTGCTCTTCCAAAGATCGGGGTTCAATTCCCAGTATTTACATGGCTCCTCACAACTGTCTATAACTCCATTGTCGGGGTCCAACACCCTCTTCTAGTCTCTGTGAGCCTCAGGCATGCACATGGTACTTAGACATACATTCAGGCAAGACACCCACACACAAAATAAAAATATATAAATCTAAAAATTATTTTAAAAAGGAAGGTGAGCGGGCTGGAGAGATGGCTCAGTGGTTAAAAGCATTGTTTGTTCTTCCAGAGGCCCCAGGTTTGATTCCCAGCACCCACATGGTGGCTCACAACCATCTGTACTGGACCTGATGTCCTCTCCTGGCATCCAGGTGTACATGCAGAAAGAGCACTCATATACGTAAAATAAATAATGAATCTTTTTTTTTTATTTTAAAAGGTGAGCAGTGCCTGAGAAACAATATCAGAAGCTGTCCCTGCATTCATTCTCAAATGCACAATTGTGCACACACACATACAATGAATAAATGAGAAAAACAAGAGTGACAATAATAACAACAATTTGGGGGCTGGAGAGATGTCTCAGTGGTTAAGAGCACTGTCTGTTTTTCCAAAGGACCCAGGTTCAACTCCCAGCACCCACATGACAGCTCACAACTGTCTGTACCTCCAGTTCCGGGTGGCCTGACACCCTCACACCAATGCACATAAAATAAAATTAAATAAATTATCTTTAAAAACAAAACAATAATTTTTGGGCAGGTGAGATGTTTCAGCAGGTAAAGGCACTTGCCACCAAGCCTGAAGGCCTGAATTCTGTCACCAAGACCAACGTGATGGAGAGAAGAGACTGCTGAGAGTTGTCCTCTGACCTCCACAGTGTGTCTCAGGGTGTGTACACTCACACACAACAAACAAGTATAATAATAATAATAATAATAATAATAATAATAATAATAATTTCTGTTATGTCAGTAGCAACCTCACAAGCGTTGTTGGTCGTGTTGCTTGATGTGTGTGTGTGTGAGAGAGAGAGAGAGAGAGAGAGAGAGAGGTACAGATTCCCAAGGAGGTCAGAAGAGGGTGTCAGATGCCCTGGGGCTGTAGTCACAGGTGGGTTTGAGCCATCTGTCCTTCCCCTGACGATGTGAACTTGAGTGCTGGCCAGAGGTGGTGGGACAGTCCAAAACTGAACAAAAAGAGGAAGAGAAAACAAGGCCAGCCTCAGTGGCCCATGTCTGTATTCCCAGCATTCAGGAGGCAGAGGTAGGTGGATCTCTGTGAGTTCAAGGACAGTCTGGTCTACAACAAGAGTTCAGGACAGTCAAGGCTACACAGAGAAACCCTGTCTGGAAAAACCGAAGAAGAAGAAAGAAGAAAGAGGAGGAGGAGGAGGAGGAGGAGGAGGAGGAGGAGGAGGAGGAGGAGGAAGAAGAAGAAGAAGAAGAAGAAGAAGAAGAAGAAGAAGAAGAAGAAGAAGAAGAAGAAGAAGAAGAAGAAGAAACACTTAAGCAAGACCCAAGTTCGAATCCTCACTTCAGCAAGTGTTTACTGTGTCACCTTAACTACTCATTTTCCCTGTCTGACTTTTCTCATCTGCAAAACAGGTGTGCTACCCTCTCCCTCTGTGTATTAGTCACTGTGAAAAATAATTGAGTCAGTGCAACACCTGAGTTCTGATTACTGCAGAGCCGTGGGAAGTCTCATTGTACCGACACTTAGAACCAGTCCTACCAAACAGAGGCCTGGCCCTTGGCAGCCCTGAGCATTCAGACATGAAGATGCAAGAGACATAGTTCCCAGGGCCACCGGGCTCAGGTGACTGGGCGCAGCACCTCGGAGAGCCCTCCCAGCCTGCCCTCTGGTAACCTGACACCGACTGGCTGAGGGCTGCAGAAGAACCCCTTCCCTTTCCCAGACCTCCTAAGCCTACGCCTCTGAGCCCTGGTCCCGAAAGGGCTCAGCCCGGTGACCCTTGTGGTGGTTTGAACAGAAGGGTGGGGCCTTCTTGGGACTCAGGTTGTAGACTCCAGCTCAAGAAGAAGGACTGGAGGGAGGCGGGTCCCCTCACGGTTCAAAGGGAAGAAGCGCGGTGAAAGGGAACCCCCCCCCCCATGTGCCTGTGGAAGGGACCGTGGCCCCGCGGAGTGACAGCCAGGGTCTGACATTCCTTTGGATCTTGAAGTCCTCCTGCTGCGGCGTGGGCTGACCTGCACTCTAAGACCCCGCAAGCCAGGGACAGTGTTCCTCCGTCATCCCCGAGCATCCTGACGGTGGGATGCTGGGGACATGGGTTCCGGGCCGTCTCTAAGCGCACCTCGGAGGCTGCTGCCGGGGCCGCAGAGCGGCTCTGAGCTGGCAGCCCAGCGCTCTGTCAACCGGAAGAAACTTTGGGCCGCGTCCCCGCTCCCGGGCCTGGCGCAGCCCACTCACCAGCGCACCAGCTGCCAGCGCTTCTCCCCCGGCGCCCGGCGGCCCGCCATGCCGCGCCCCGCCGCTCCCTGCGCTGCGGAGGCGGCTCCAGCCGCAGCAGGCCGGTGCCCAGCGCGCTGGCTGCCGCGGGACGGCGCGGGAGCGCGGCGCTCAGGCTCCGGCCCGGCGTGCGCCCCGCCCTCAGGGTCACCGCACTTCTCTGCAGCAGCTAGCGGACCACCCCGCGGCCTCACCCTGCCCAATGTCTGGGTTCTCAGAGACCGTTAGCCCCGCCGTGCTTTTCCGCTTTAAACAGTTTGTTCTACTTAACCATAAACATTAAGCATAAACCCTAAATTCTCTTAAAAGCCGAAAATAAAAGCGGATGTGCCCCGCGAACGATTAAGGTATCATAATACCGCAGTAACTGAAACAGCATGATGGCCTCAGCCTAGTCCCTGCCACCTAGGCCAGCCCCACCCAGTCAGCCTCCTATCCACCCCAGATTCTTTGGGAGAACAGCAGAGACTAGCCCTTCTGATGACCGGATCAGAAGCTAGGGGCAACCTATAGCCGGTTTAAACGAGCTCAGCTAGAAATGTCTGTAGAGCCGGGAACTGTAGGTTTTTTCCTGTAATTCCAGGGCTCAGGAGGTAGAGGCAGAAAGGTCAGGAGTTCAAGGTCATCTTCACCTACATAGCCAGACAAAGACCTGTAAAGGAAGAAAGCCCACCCCATCAAAGAGGAAGAGGAAGAGGAAGAGGAGGGAATGCTTACAGTGGTTACACGCTCAGCCTTCTCCATTCACCAGCTTCCCATATTAGGACAAAGTGCCCTTGTTTTGTTTTTCTGAGATGGTGTCTTGTTATATAGACCAGGCTGTCCTCAAACTCTTGGCAGTCCTCCTGCCTCAGCCTCCAAGAGTGCACCATCACACTGAGAAAGCCTTTGGCTTCCCAGGAGAGAAACTGTGCTGTTGGAGCACGAAGTCTGGCTCCCTGTGAGATCCTGGAACTAACATTCCTCGTGCACACATGGGTCTGTGTGCAGGATCCATACAGAAAATGGTTCCTGTGGAGTAAATAGGATGAGTTCAGTCGTGCCTGCCCAGCACACCCAAAGCCAGCTCTCCAAAGGTAGTGCACACCTATAGTTCCAGCACCCAGGAGGCGGAGACAGGAGGCTCAGAAATCCAAAGTCTAAGTTGAAGCCAGCCTGGGATACAGGGAGGAGCGAGTGAAAGGGAGGAAGGAAGAGGTGAGAAAGAAAGGAGGAAGAGGAGTGGAGAAATTTCCAGGGAAAGCTGGACATGATGGCTTATGCCTTTAATCTCAACACTCAGGAGGCAGAGACAGATCACTGATTACTGTGAAGTCAAGACAAGCCTGGTCTATATAGAAACAAACAAAACATTCTCCAGGGATTGACCTGCCACTGACCTTTGCCATTCTGTCCGTAGGTTTTGTCTCCATCATTCAAACAAAAACCAAGATTACAAAAGTGGGCTTGATAGCTTGGGCATGTGATCCTGGGTACTTAGCTAAGGCAGAAGAACAGGGTAATCCCAGAAGTTCACAGCCAGCATGATGGTAGATTCAGAGGCTGTGTGTGTGTTGTTGTTGTTGCTGCTGCTACTGTTCTGTTTTATTTTTCAATTCAGGGTTTCTCTGTGTAGCCCTGGCTGTCCTGAACTCACTTTGTAGACCAGGCTGGACTCAAACTCACAGTGATCTGCCTGCCTCTGCCTCCCACAGTGCTGGGATTACAGGCGTGAGCCACTGCTCCCAGTTCAGAGGCATTTTTTTAATACCAAGATTCCATAAATCCTAAGGATCTCCACCCAAGATTCCCACAGCATCTCCAGTAAACAGTGGCGAGAAGATGGGGAAGATGGGGAGACCCACTCACACCACGTGTAACAGGGCAGGGGCACCATACAAGGGGAAGAAAGAGAGGGAAAAGACAGTGGTTTGGAATCCACGTGTCTAGCATGGGGCTGACAATTTCTTCTAAGCAACTTTTCTTGTCCAGTGAAATTAACATGCAGTCCAAGGAAGCCAAAGAGAAAGTCTAAAATCACCATCAGGGTAGAGCTGTGGGAGCATGTGTATTGAGTGTGGATGTGATTATCCTGTAAACTCAGCGCCTGCAAGGCTGAGGTGAAGGATTGCCTTGACCTTAAGGCCAATCTGGGCTACGTTAGGGAGTCGTAGGTCAGTTTGGGCTATGGTGAGAGACCATTTGGTAGGGTTCTTGTCTAACATGCAGAAAGCTCTGGGTTCAATATCGACTCATGCATGTAATCCCAGCACCTGGGAAGTGGGGCGGGGTGATCAGAAACTCAAGGTTATCCTCAGCTACATAGTGAGTTGGAGGCCTGGGATACGAGAAACTGTCTTAAAAAGAAAGGCAAGAGGGAATGGCAAGAAAATAATTGGGAAGAGAAATTAAAGACGGAGGGATGTAGGCTTAGATTTTTCAAACACCTACTTTATTTAATGTGCTTAAATGAGTCTACCTCCTTCCCAATCCCCCACAAACACACCTTGGGTAGGAGACTAGTAGGGAAAGGGGCTGTAGGCCACCGTTAGCTACTTCCTGCTGATTACAGTGGTTGGGATCTTTGGGGATATATATACCAATCTCAGTCATCAAGAACCCGAAGTCCAGTCAGACAGCAAGGCGGCAGCAGAAGCAGTGCCACTCAGCAGAAGTGGCAAAACTCTGCCAAAACAGCACAGGAACACCTGTAGAGCATTTCTCGGTGAAAACCATTGGGAAGTGTAGAGATGCAGCCTCACAGTCTGTGGGCTTCTATTTATCCCTTCTCAGAATCCACACCTTGCAAAACCACACCCCTGGAACAAGGTAGTTCCCAGCTGACAAACATCTCACACCTTTTCACAAGGAGCTGTTTTCCTAAGGGGGGGAGGGGCATTCCCACATCCCACACTTGGGACCAAAACAAAAAACATATTCACATGACACAACTGAGTTTCCAAAAAACCCAGAAACTTCCACTTCAGAGGCAGAAGGGAATTCCAGTGTTTTAATATGAGTGTGTCCTACTTTCATTTTAAAATCAGGGCCCAGGGTCATGAGGACCTGAATTCAGATCTTCAGAACCCACCTGCAGAGCTGGGCATGGCCACATGTGCCTGGAACTGATGCTTGAGACAGGACCCAGGGACAGTAGGGGACCTGGGACTTGCTGACTGCCAACCTTGCTGCAGATTCAATAAGCAACACGCCCTTGGGGGAATCAGGCAGGAGTGATAGAACAGGATACCCAGCTTCCTCCTCTGGTCTCCCCACAGTGCCCTCTGCACACATGTACGTACGTAGACACACATAGAAGCGGGCATACAAAATAATTATCTACAATACGTATATGATCATATGTGGTACCTGCTGGATAGTGAGATTACAGCAGATTTTCTCTTTCTTGTTAAAACAAAATTAAAAAAAAAAAAAAAAAAAACAGGGAGGATATCAACAGACCAAAGAAATGAATTCACCCAAGTCTAGCTTGCTGAACCAATGGATTTGAAGGGCTATCTATGTGACCGTAAGAGAGTGGTTGCTTACAGAGGCACAGGGCATGGCTTACGAAAGCTCATCCTGAAGGTCCTTGCACCACTTGAGATAGCTTGGCTAGTGGGAGCGTTTCCTTGCCTCAGCAACCGTGACTGCTTCTACCACCTTAAGGAGAGGTTTTGTGAATCTTGTAAGTTTCAGGAGCTTCCTGAAGTTCCTAAACTTCACATTATAAGTCTCCCTTACCAAGGGAATGCTTCCACAGCAATATGGAAACATGAAGAAAAATTATAGTAAGACTTGAAAAATGTCATGCTATGGAAATTACATAAATCATCATGTACACGACAATCCTAGAAGAGGGGTCAGATACGCAGCCCAGTGAGTACTCCTCACATGCCAAGTTCCTGGGTTTGGTCCACAGCAGCCAAACAAAGAAAAGAAAGGGAAAACTTGACAGTACACAAAAGCAATGCCAGTCGCACCCGTGCGGTGAGAGAGCAGAAATATTTCTGTTACTGGGCTGTTTAACCTTCCTGGGTAGATTGACAGTCACACCTTTAATCCCAGTGCCGAGGAGGCAGAGATGGGCGGATGGCTGAGCTGCAGGCCAGCCAGGGCTGCACAGAAAAGCCTCCATCTCAAACAAAACAAACCCCTGAGGTAGGCAGCCACGTGTAACAGATTTAGAGGAAATTTGGGAGAGAAAGTGCATGTTTACATTATGTCACCAAGGAATTGGGGACCAGTTATCCACGATCAAGGAAACTGACCTGAACTTAAGAGATTTCAGGCAGAGGCGGTTAGACTCACTATAGGATCCTTTAAATGCACCTCAATCAAGTGCACTCCAGAGGGGGACGTGAACAAAAGCAGAGAAAAATGACACACGTGTGTGTGAAATGGAAGAAGGCGAGATGGGAGCTCCTGATTTTCCCTGTCCTGAATGGAGGAGTATGTGGGCAGGGTGAAGCAGAAGGGATAAGTCTGAGGTCCAACTGTGGTGTAATACACATATCACGGTCATCATTAGCAGCACCAGCACCACAATTCCATCACCGTAATCATCACCACCATCACCATCACCACCATCACCATCATCACCACCATTACCATCACCATCATCACCACCATCACCATCATCACCACCATCACCATCACCTTCATCACCACCATCACCATCACCACCATCATCATAACCATCACCATCATCATAACCATCATCACCAACATCACCATCACCACCATCACCATCACCATCACCACCACCATCACCATCACCACCATCCATCATCACCACCATCACCACCACCATCAACATCACCACCACCATCACCACCATCATCACCACCATCATCACCACCATCACCATCACCACCATCATCACCAACATCACCACCACCACCACCACCATCACTACTATACTATTGGCAAGCTAGTGGTTCAGGATTGAACCAAGACTCAGGAAAGTCAGAGCTGAACACATGCAAGTCTTTGCACACTTTGACCATTACCGATGGTGCTTTCAGTAACAGCTGGATCGTCTCTCTGGGAGGCCGGCTGCTGCTGTGGTTGTGAGCTGACTTACCAACCCTGGTGGCCTCGGGCTGCGAGGCGGCTCTGCTGCTTGCCTGCCCCGTGATCTCCCTTCAAACTCCTTTCCGCCACCTGCAAAGAGGAGCTGCCTTCGCACAGGAACCGTCAGAGGTTCAGAAGAGATTGCAGCGATCAAGTCCCTCATTCAGATACCGGCCGATCCAAGGTGAGCTCCACACTGGTGGGTTGCTTCCTTTACTTTGCTACAAACAACTTCAAAAACAGGAAAAAAATGAGCGTATTTAACAAATTTTCGGGCACACACCGAGTGATCCGTAAATGTTCGTTCTCACTACTTTTACTGCTGTTGCTGTTGTGGACACCATCGTATCAGTGTCCCCTTTCAGGTTTCTAGGCCTTCTCCAACCTCAGCGCACACTGTGCACACTGCTTTGCTCCTGGTGCTCTGTGTAAGGACTGATGGTTTCGACAGCCTCTCCGAGGAAATGGTTCTAAGAAAGCCAGCCCCAGAGTGGAGGGCCAGCTCTGCCACGGTGGTCTGCTCTGCTCTTCAGTCCTGGGAGGCAGCGCTCATTGCCAGTGCTTCTACACGCTATGTAGCGCTTTCCAGGTAAACATTTTGCAGGTAAATGTGTTGCATGTTTCCAGAGAGCAGCTGTGGAGGACACCATGTCCAGCAGAGAGCGTGGCTGGGTGCAGTCTCTGTAAGCAGTGCTTCTCCCCAGACTGCAGCCTCCTTGGAGCAGGGCCACCGTCCAGACAGCTGGTCGCTGCAGCTCAGAAGAGCCAAATCCCGGGACAGGGAGAGCATCTGGGAACTGGTCACAGCAATCCTAGCCACGTGTACCACACACAAACATTGTACACACACATCACACATAAACCACACACACACCACACACCACACACACCTCACACACACCACACACACTACACACATACACCACACACACTCTCTATACACACACCACACACACACCACACACACACCACACACACACCACATACATACACCACACACACACCACACACACCACATACATACACCACACACACACACACACACACACACACACACACACACCACTGTCATTTTTAAAGCAAAAAAAAAAAATAGCCAATTGTTTGTTTTTTGCCAGTAAAGACTCAGGTGCCAGATGCAGGGTGAAGCTGCTGGTTTAGGAGACAGAGAAAGCACTGGCTGCCCTTCCTCCTCAGTCAGCATCCCAGAAAGGAAAAGCCCTTCCTCCTTCTCCACACTGTCTTAAATACCCTCCACTCAAAATCCTCCTTTCTGTTACTCCCTGTCAGCTGGTTTCTTGTTCTTGTTAACCCTCTTGACCTATGGTTGACTTTATTTAATCCAGTGTGCAGACCGCTCTAGGACTAAAGGTGTGTGCTAGGACTGAGCCACACCCCAGTACTTATGTTGGTATAATGTTCTTTTGAAATGTTCTTTTGAACACCTTACCCTTGTTCATTCAAATGCTGATTTCTCCCCCTCCCCCCTCTGTTTTCAATCTGGATATTGCATTGTGATACTTATTCTAAGCATCCTGTCTCAACTCTGTGTAAACAGGCCAAAATAAAGCAACTAGCCACAATGTTGAGCAATGGGAGGAGCCTGAGGACAGGAAAGAGGGGAGGAGCCAGAGGGCAGGAAATGAGTGGGAGGAGAAAGGGCGAGGAGAGAAAGGAGAGCCATGCTGGGAGGAGATCTTGGAACTACATAGAGAATGAACCAGACCTAAGATTTCACAAAAAGCAAATATAATGGGTAAAATCTAAATATTAGAAAACTATGAGGGCTTGGAGGTTTAAGAGGGAGTAACTATTGCCCAGCATTGTGTTCTAGGTTAACTAAATAAACCCAGTCTCTGTGTGGTGATTTGGGTAAACAGCTGTTTAGGAATAACAGCAGCTTTACCAGAAGATATATCAATAGCAAGTATTATTCGTCACTTATAACATACTTGTTTACAGTAAACAGAAAGCCCTTGGTTTAAAGTCTGAGCCATACCGCAATTAGAAACAGGTTTTTACAGTTCACAATCTCAGGGTTCAACAGTGTGATCAAACATCCCACACCAAACACACCACCCTTGAACACACACACACACACTTCATTTGAACATCACAACACTTTTAAATTTCTGTTTTTTATTTCATTTTCTGTGCTTTTGCCTGAGAGAGAGAGAGAGAGAGAGAGAGAGAGAGAGAGAGAGAGAGAATACACCACTTGCGTGCCTGGTGCCCATGATAATCCAAAAGAGGGTGTCAGGTTCCTTGAAACTAAAGTTACAGATGGTTGTGAGCTGCCATATGGAGGCTGGGAACTGAACCCAGGTCCTCTGAAAGACAAGCCAGTCTTCTTAACCTCTGAGCCATTTCTCCTGCCCCTTAAATTTCTATTTTTATTTTATGTGTATGGGTGTTTTGTATCTGTGCACCACATGCCTGCCTGTGCCTGGGGATGCTAAGGAGGGCATCAGAGCCCCTGGGATTGGAACTACAGATGGCTGTAAACTGCCATGTGGGTCCTCTGAAAGAGCAGCCAGTGCTCCAAGCCACCTCACCATCTCTCCAGCCCTCCCTTGAGGTCATTTTATAAGGATCCTGTAGACAGATGCTGTCCTTCCCAGTTTGCTGAAAAAGAAGTACAAATCAGGAGGGGATCATGGCTCATGCCTGTAATTCCAGCAGTTCAGAGCTGAGGCATGATTGCCACAAGTTCAAGCTCAGTTCCAGCTTCTGGGTCAGACCCTATCTCAAAAACAAAACACAAAAACCAGAACAAGAGGAAAAGGAAGAGGGGGAGAAGAATCTCAGAGAGGCTAAGAATTTTCTAGAATTATTCAGCTAGCAGTAGCAGAGGTAGTATCAGGGTTTCAGATCCTATCACACCATGTCTTTTGAAGACAGAAAGCATCTTTTATCATTCTGCTACTTCATACAACTCAGGGCATTAGGCAGTTGATCATAACCCATATCCCTGCAGGAGACCCTCACAGCTCAGCAATGCTGTACAGACAGGGTGGAATGGAGAACAGGACCCAGCTCACCTTCCCTCCCAGGAATTTCTTGGGCATGATGAAGAGCAGCCTACAGCAGAGCTACAAGCTGTGGCTCACAGGCCTTTGAACAAAATACAAGCACCCATTAAATACAAGCAGCCATCTAAAACAGCCAAGACTTTCAATTCCTTGAGGCTTGGACTCTGCCAAGAGAAGCTGAAGTGTTTTTTAAAAGATTTATTTATTTTATTATATATCCAATGTTCTGCCTGCATGTACACCTGAACACCAGAAGAGGGCACCAGATCTCATCATAGATGGTTATGAGCTACCATGCGGTTGCTGGGAATTGAACTCAGGACCTCTGGAAAAACAAGCAGCGCTCTTAACCTCTGAGCCATCCCTCCAGCCTGAAGTTGAAGTTTTTATTCATTGACACCCAAGTCCAGTTAAGCCGCAGAGATTTACAAGAGAGCTGAGTGAGGTGGTGCATGTCTTTAATCCCAGCACTGAGGAGGCTAAACCTCGAAGGTCTCTGTGAGTTCAAGGTCAGCCTCATGTACAAAGCTACACACTTCCGGGCCAACTAGAGCTACATACATGGTGAGCCCTTGTTTTAAAAAAAAAAAAAAAAAAAAAAAGTTAAGGCCTTCTAGAAATTTGGCTCAAGAGAAAGCAAATATTTGGCTTGCAGTGGAGTGAGGTAATCCAGGGCAGTCTTGGTCTGAGTCCCTAAAGCCCCCACCTTCATCGAGACAAGGGAGGGAGGGAAACTCAGAGCACCTGATCAACCCTCATGCGCAGAGGTGCCTGAGGAGCCCTCAGTCTGTAGCAAGACCGTACAGGTACAGGTATTAACCTGTTTAATTCTCAGGACGGCCCAAAGCTACGCTGCGTACACCATCATCTGCCTAGAGAAGAGGAAGATGCTGATGGAGCCAGAACCACAGCTGAGCGAATGGCTCAACACCAGCAGTGCCTTGCACGTTTCAGAGACGTGAGCGTTTATAACGGATCTTCCCTTGGTTCTGGCTACCATCGTCCACGAGGTGAGGTGACTCACCCAAGGTCACAAAGCTAGCGAGGGGTCTGGCATAGCTTTGCTGCCGCCTGAACCAGGAGCAGGCTTTCAGAGGGCAAGCAGCTCGCCAATACCCCGGCTTCTGAGCACCCAGCCCTTCCCTCTCAGGCTGCCGGCGGATCCCGGCCTGCGACCCCGGGAGCTGTCCGCGGTGCTGATCCGTCCCCGCTCGCCCGGCTGCCCGCGGCGCCTCCCTCGCCAGCTCCCGGCCGGGGCCGGCTCCGAGGATTCTGCGGCCCTCGGGGCGCGGGGGGCCCGGCCGGCGGGGCTCCCCCGTGTCCCGGGGCTCCCCCTCCCCCGCCCCAGCCGCCAGCTTCCCCTCCCCCCGCCCCGCCCACGGCCCCTCCCCGCGCGCCCCAGGTCCCTCCCTTCCCCCTTATCTCTCCCGCCCCCCGCCCGCTCCAGCTCGTTCGCCAGTTCCGGTCACGTTGCTGGGTGTTTACGCCTGGAGCCCGCCCCGGTCCCCCGCCTCTGCGCCCCGGAGCCCCCCGGAGCCCCGGAGCCCGCGCCCCACAGCCTCGCAGCAGCTGATGGCGCCGCAGCCGGGGCGCGCGCTGCGGATCCCTGAGCGCGGCTAGCGCGGGGGAAGAGCTCTGCCCCAGCCCCGGCGAGGCCCGGGCCCGGCCCGCCGGCCCTCTCGGGTCCGCAGGTGAGGAGGCCGGGCGGTGGGCGTCGAGGGTGGGCGCTGGCCGGGTGGCCCGGGTAGCGAAGAGAGCACCCAAGCTCCGTCTCCGCCCGGAGGGCTGCGCGGGGTCGGGCACCGCAGCGCGAGGGAGGCGGGCAGGACGCGAGCTGCTGGCAGAAGTTGTCCTCCGCCGCCAGACCCGGGCCCTTCCCGGCGCAGGCGGGGAGCCCAAAGCAGTCCTCACGACCGCCTGCCACCTCCTACCGCTCGCACCGTCCTGCCTGCTCTTCGTGTCCTAGCTGGTCCCTCTCTTCTCTGTGCTCTGTGGTGTCCATACCGTCACCTCCCCCACCCCCGCTCCCCATCAGCTGGCTCTGGGAGTCAAATTCGAGGCACAAACTGCAGAACATTGAGGTTGAAGGGGAGGGGGGTCCAGTTTTTCCCCGACACCCCACTCCCACGTACCTGAATCCTCAGCAGTGCTGAGATTGGGGTTGTGGGATCTTCGGTGGAGCTGGGAGCCAGAGTTGAGAGGGGTGTTTGGGAGGAGGGACTGTGGAGAGCGGAGGACCACAGGTCCCTGGAGAATGTGTCTCCGCCACCAGCCCCCACCTTCCAGACAGAGTCCCAGACATTTGTCAAAGGCCAAATCTTGGTTCCAGACTCGTCCTCAGGCAAGCCAAGGACTTAGTGGGGGTGGCAGAGGAATTATTTTTTAATACGTGTTCTTACTTGCCCTGGTGATTCCCGCTGTTGGCTGTGTGGTTGTTTCTTTCAAGGGAGTCCCAGAGTCCAAACTGCCAGCCAGAAGGCTACAGCAGGCTAGGAGAGGTCAGATTTCAGGAGACAGAAGCTGGGCGGAGCGTAGGAAGCTAGGGGATGGCATTAGTGAGAGAGTTTGTCTTGAGAGCAAGAGGTAGAATCCAAAACAGGACTTTAGCCTGCAGACGTCAAGTGTGGCTGCCTTGTGAGAGGCGTTATGTTCCAGAGTGACCACCTGAACTGTCTCCTAGGTGGATGTCAGTCTCTGCACTTCTGTGTGTCAGGCTTGACCTCCCTGAGGTCCGATTTCTTCATCTCTGGAGCGTATGTACTAATAATGCTGACAACAGTGCTGAGAGTCGCTGTGAGCTAGTGTTACTGCCTGTGCCTTCAGGCCTGGACTCAGCAAGGCTTCCGAGATCCGCTCTCATCCTGCTCTGAGCCTCTGAGTCAGATGGTGAAGAGGAATAATGACTGTGGATAAAGAACATATCGATTCGTCTACTTACTCATTCATTACTCTGCCTCTCCAGCTCCTATATCTGGTTTGGTTATAAGAAACAACAACAAAATAAGTTTATCATTCACATAGAATCAAGGAGTCAAAAAAACAAGAAACAAACAAACAAACAAACAAAAAAAAAACAAGAAACAAGAAGCCATACATTCTTAGAGAACATTAAGAATGGTGCAGAGATATTTGTTGACCCAACAATGTTTTCAACCCCAAAGAGAAAAGCACTGAAAACGAAATTGAAACTGGGACAAGACAATCAGTCAAGGCACGAGGCAGGGCACACTGAAAACTGCATGTGCTCTGAGATCAGAAGGCTCCAGGTGCTATCTAGCCTGAAGGAAAGATGGCCGGAAGGAAAGATGGGGCAGAAAAAAGCTGGGGAAGGTAGAACAGGCTGAAAGATGGTGGGTAAGGAGAGACTTAAGCATCTCAGGGAAATTTCGAATTCCCTGAGGGTTGGTGGCAGCAGGAAGATTGCCAAGAGTTGGAGGTCAGCCTGGGTTACACAGGGTGTCCCAGTCCTTCTTGGACTACAGAAATAGATTCAGACTTTTGGTTGCAAGCATTCTTTTTCTTTTTTGTTTGTTTGCTTGTTTGTTTTTCAGACAGGCTTTCTCTGTGTAGCCCTGGCTGTCCTGGACTCACTTTGTAGACCAGGCTGGCCTTGAACTCACAGAGATCCTTTCAGGTATCTTTTCTTATGCAAAAGTTTTTCATAGTAAAGATCACAAAAGGGGTCTGGAGAGAAAGAAAGAGCTCAGGATATAAATTCAGAAGACTTAAGTCTAATCTCAGATCCCAAAGTGGAATGAGAGAAATAAATTGTTCTTTGACAGCTCCATGTTCACATGGCCCAGGGCCCCACGCACTCACCATACATGTGTGTACACACGTGCAGTAAAATATCATTAAAAGCAAAGCCAAGCAACCCTACAGATGCGGTGGCATGTGCATACATGTTTTTAATGCCAGCGCAGATAAGCAGAGATAAGCCGATCTCTGAGTTGGAGGCCAGTCTGGTCTACATAAAGAAACTTGGTCTTGGGCTGGAGAGATGGCTCAGAGCACTAACTGCTCTTCCAAAGGTCCTGAGTTCAATTCCCAGCAACCACATAGTGGCTCACAATCATCCATAATGAGATCTGGTGCCCTCTTCTGGCATGCAGGTAACACGTAGACAGAGTGTTGTATACATAATAAATAAACAAATAAATCTTAAAAAAAAAAATGAAACTTGGTCTCAAAAAAAAGAAAAAAAAAAGGAGCAAAGCCACCAACCCTACCCTCTGGCATCTGAAACCCCCTCCGATACTGAATTCTAGAGCTCTATAGAGCAAAAATTGAAAACCGCTGGCTGAGATAAGTCAAGTCCAGAATGCCGTGATTCTGCACTTGAGAATCAACCCAAGGAACTCTAAGAACTGAGGAGGAGAGAGCGCTAAGTTCCCTGTGCTCCGTGTCAGCTGTGGGCAGGTGGGGAAGGAAGTGGAACCCCAGAGACCAGCAGGGGTTGATTTGCCAGGGTCAGGAGACCAGCCTCAGAGATGCAGAACTGTGAGATGGTTTAGCATGTAGGGTATGAGGAGGGCACTCGTTGCCAAAGCTGATGGCCCGAGCTCCATTCCTAGGACTCACGTATAGACAGCTTGAACTGACGCCCTGAGGTTGTCCTCTGCTCTCCACACATCCTGTGGCATGCATGAGCTTGCCACACGCACAAAGAAATAGATGAGTGGAATCTTTTAAAACCTTTAAGTCAGAATTCTGCCAGGACCAGAAGGTCCCTGTGCCGGCTGCTTCGCTGATTGCTGAGGTGTTGAGAACCGGAAGTCTTTTTCTACCACCTTTCCCCGAGAGAAGAAATACGTGCCTGTGAGACGTGTCAACAGTGTTTAGCATTTTGCACCTTGTGTCACAGGTTCTTTTCATTCTTGGTGATTTGTTTGTTTTTTTGAGGCAAGGTTTCTCTGTGTAGCCCTAGCTATCCCGGAATGCTCTGTAGACCAGGTTGGCCTCGAACTCACAAAGATCCACTTGCCTCAGCCTCCCGAGTGCTGGCGTTATAGGCGTGTGCCACTTGTAATACCACCCAGCAATGATATTTTTTTTAAAGATTTATTTATTTATTTTATGTATGTAAGTGTTCTATCTGCATTTACACCTGCCAGAAGAGAGAATCAGTTCACATTATAGATGGTTCTGAGCCACCATGTGGTTGCTGGGAATTGAACTCATGACCTTTGGAAGAGCAGACAGTGCTCTTAACCACTGAGCCATCTCTCCAGCCCCAGCAATGATATTTTTAATTACATTTTTGTTGCATTTATTCTGTGTGCAGGAGGGTGCGCCTGTGGTGACAGACATGTGCAGGGAGAGGAAAGCTTGTGGGAGTGGGGTCTCCCTTTTATCATGCTGGTCCGGGTCTTGTACCTGGTAACAAGCACTTTACACACTGAGCCGTCTTTCCAGCCTCTTGGTGATTTGTTGTTGTTAATGGACTTTTTCATCAAGCTACAAACAACGTGGGAAAGAGCTAGGAGTACAAGGCGTAGAGACACAGAAGCAAGGCAGACCTTGAGGAGGCCAGGACGGTAGACAAAGGCCAAGGATATGAGACTCAGCATGTGGGCTCAGGGAGAAGACAGAGCTGGCAGTGCCAACCCTTCAGCTGCTGCCGGCTGCCTAGACAACAGGACACAAGCTTCTGGTGCCCAGGGTCTGGACTGCTGCTCTCCTGCCTGGGCCTTGCTGATGGACTTGCGACTCCTCAGCCACATAGACTTCCAGTTGCTCCTGGTTCCCCCTTCCCCGTTCCACATCCTCCCCTCCCCAAACAACCCACACAGTAATGTCTAAGAATGAAGACTTGCCAACATCATTTGTGACCCAAATCTCTGCCCTAAGAAGAAGGAGCAGCCCACCTAGTTGGAAGCGAATGATGGAGCCCATCTGGGAAAGAACAGAAACAGCTGCTTGGCTCAGCCTCTGCGGCCAGCACCCAGGCCCCGGGGCTCTGGGAAGGACCTTCACCCTCCATGGTCACCTGCGAGGCAATGAGTGGGGACAGACGTTTTTCTCTCTTCCTCCGAGGGTAGGCCCTGCACCTTCACCTTCAGGTCTGCACGCAGCACCCACACAGATGTGAGCAGGCAAGAAACACACCCGGGCCTTAAGAAGTTGTTCCATGATACGGCATGTGTGAGGCCCTAGGAGCACAGGCTCTTACACAAGTGTGTGCACACAAGCCCGTGCTTCCCAGTACAGACATACGGCTCATCTGGCTCCCCTGTATTAGACCCCAGAGTATTTGAAAGTCTACCTAGCATCTGTCTTTTCTTCCTCAAGGGCCCCTAGGGATGTCAAACCAAATGTGTCTGTTTTGATCTAGTGAGTTTGCCCTCAGTCTACAGACTCCCTCAAATCCGCTCACTTGTGCATTCCGCAGACGTTTACTGAGTTACTCCTGTTTGCCAGGCACCGGGGAACTGCAGAGAAGCAAGAGCCCGTCATCTCCTGTTGCTGACAGTCTGGCTAGGGAAACAGATAGTAAACAAACGTTCCATGTGCCAGGGGGCTCGTGAAAGAATAGTGCAGAGGAAAGAGATGGGTGGCCAGAAAAAAGTCTGAGGAAGCAGCATTTGAATGAAGATGACAGAAGGGAGGCACCAGGCCACGGGGTTAGACTGGTGAAAGCCATCCCTGCGGACAAGACAGCTCATAGGAAGAACCCCGGGCAGGTATGCTTAGAGCAGCAAAGAGGCCAGCAGGGGAGGACAGGAGACAAGAGCAGCTGACCAGGGGCAGACTGTGCAAAGTTTGATTAGGACTTGGGTTTTTGCCCCATTGTGGTGGTGCAAATGTACAGCCCCAGCGTCATGTGGGTAGAAGCAGGAGAATCACAAGTTTGAGGTCATTCTGGGCTACAAACTGAAACCCTGGCTCAAATACAGGAAAGGGAGGGCAGCGGACACAGGCACCCCTTCGAACCCTGAGCACCCGGGATCCACTTGGCGGAAGGAGAGAATCAGGCTCCTGCAGGTTGTCCTCGGACCTCCATGCACGTGCTGTAGCATGTGTAATCAATAAATGAACTGAATTTTAAAAAGAGCTGGGCAGTGGTGGTGCAGGCTTTAATCCCAGCACTTGGGACGCAGAGGCAGGGGTAGCTCTGAGTCCAAGGCCAGCCTGGTCTCGTTCCCAGCACCCATATCTGATAGCTCACAGCAGCCACCACTTCAGCTTTAGGGCATCCAGCAGCCTTCTCTGGACTCCACAGGCATCTGCATTCACACGTGCACGGAGACACGGGCATACACACATAATTAAAATAAATATTTTTTTAAAAGAAGAAATAACTTTCGGTTTGATGTATAATGGGAATAATTAGAGAGTTTTGAGTTGAGGACAGGGAGATATGACAGACTTTTTTTTTTTTTTTTTTTTTTTGCTAAAGGGGCTTTGACCCCTAAATGAAAAATAAGAGGACAGGGCAGAAGCAAGAAGCCAGGGCTTAGGGAGCTGCAATGGCACCAGAGGGGAGTTGGTGCCCTTGACTTTGGAGATCATGCCAAGTGGTAGACTTGGGATAGTTTTATTGTGTGGCCCAGTCTTGCAGTCAGCTCAAGATGCTCCTACCTCAGACTCCTGAATGCTGTGGTTACAGGCATGTGCGACCACTTTCAGCCAGAGCGAGTTTTTTTTAACTTCAAGGCCTACCCTAGAGGAAGCTGCAGGCAATGGTGGCCATGAGAGGGAGAATCAGTCTTCTCTGCTGTGAACCCCATAATAGGTTATCCAGTCCTGACTGATCAGCTGTAAACACATACAGAGAAGAGCAACACTAAATGGTCTCGATAAATTTTTGTTTGTCTATTTGTAGTGGGGATGGAAATTATGTAATACAGTACTCAGGTATGAAATTATAAAAAATAAAAAACATTTAAATTTAAAAAAACTGCGTTTCAGGCCTTTAATCCCAGTACTTGAGAGGCAGAGACAAATGAATCTCTGCAAGTACAGGGCCAGCCTGGTCTACAGAAAGAGTTGCAGAATAGCCAGGGCTGTGTAAAGAGAGACCTTGTCTCAAAAAACAAAAAAGAATGGCTGGAGGTGGTGACAGCGCATGCCTTTGATCCCAGCTCAGGAGGCAGAGGCAGGCAGATCTCTGAGTTCAAGGCCAGCCTGGTCTACAGAGTTCCAAGACAGCCAGGGCAATACAGAGAAACCTGTCTCAAAAAACCAAAAGAAAAAAAAAACGACTGAATTGTTTTTGTTTCTCTGTGTAGCCCAGGCTCTTTTTAAAAAATAATTTATTATTTATACAGCTTTCTGCCTGCATGCAAGAGACCCTGTCTTCAAAAGAGTTGATGGCGCCTGAGGAAAAGTTCCACAGGTTGGCCTCTGGCTTCCACATGCATGTGAGCAGATGTGCTCTCTCTCTCACACACACACACAGCTGCAAATCATACTGCCTGATGTGGTTGGTACAGTACTTACCTAAACAGTGCTCCAGCACTGCCTAATTTTTTTTTAAGATTTATTTACTATGTATACAATGTTCCGCCTGCACACCAGAAGAGGGCAGCAGATCTCACTGTAGATGGTTGTGAGTCACCATGTGGGTGCTGGGAATTGAACTCAGGACTTCTGGAAGAACAGCCAGTGCTCTTAACCTCTGAGCCATCTCTCCAGTCCTCCAGCACTGCTTTAAAAGGGGGGGCACACATGTGGTGCATGCCTTTAATCCCAGCACTTGGGAGGCAGAGGCAGGCAGCTGAGCTCCAGGCCAGCCTGGTCTATAAATCAAGTTACAGGACAGCCAAGGCTACACAGAGAAACCCTGTCTTGAAAAAAAAAAAAAAAAAAAAAAAGCAAAATACAAACAAACAAAAACAGTGGAGCATGGGGCCTCATGCTTGTAATCCCAGCTCTCAGGAGGCTGAGACACAGGATTGCCGTGAGTTTGTGGCCAGTCTGAGAACAGAGAACACCAGGCCTATTGGGGCTTCATAGCAAGACTCTCAAACCAATAACAGTCATCATCGTAAGTTAATTAAAATAAGTGAAAAGGATAGACTGACAAGATGGCTCAACAGGTTAGGGTAGTTGCCCCCAAGCCCGGCAGCATGATTTCCTGAACCCAGAGAGTAGGAGAGAGCCAACTCTCTTAAGCTGCCCCCGACTTCCACTCAGGTACCATGGTGTGTGCACAGGTATAAGCACATGAAGGACAAATGCAAAATTATTTTTAAAGAATAAATAAAGTTACCAACTCCCTGTTTTTAAGGAACAGGAGTCTGGTGGGTTTTAACTTGAGTTTTCCGTTCTGAGTTTGAACTGTTGAATGAACTGTTAAGTCAGGCCCATCGTAGTCATGATTTTAATTAGTTAAGTCAGTTGAGTAGGACTGTAATTACAGCTGCAAAACCCTTTCATCTTATTTTTCATTGTTTTGTCTTGTTGCGGTTTCTCCTGCCACGGTTTTTAAAGACAGGGTTTCTCTGTGTAGCCCTAGCTGTTCTGGAACTTGCTCTGTAGACCAGGCTGGCCTCAAACTCACTAAGATCCATGTGCCTCTGCCTCTGAATGCTGGTCAAAAGTGTGCGTCCCCACGGCCTAGCTGCAAAGACTTTGTTACGTTTGTCACTGTGTCCTGTGTCCAACCTAGTGCTTGGCAACAGTAGGTCGGTGGCTGGGTGGGTGAGTTTGATGAATCGACAGATAGAGCAGTAGACAAGTAAGACAGCCTACTCACATAGAGATGGAGAGAGACAGGAAAAATAGAAGTGTAATACTGAGAATATTTTGTACTAAGCACTTTATGGTTTTGGTTTATTGTTTGGTTTGAGGAATTATCTACTGTAGCCCAGACTGGCTGCGAACTCAGCAGGAAGCCCACGATGACCTCGAACTTCTGACCTTCCCACCTCCACCTCCCTGAGTGCTAAGATTATAGTCATGTACCACCCTACCAAGCTAGTATTTCACATTTTTTGTCTCATTTAATTCTTACAGCTGTTCTGGGACTAGTATATTTACTCACTAAAAAAAGTTATTTTATTTTATTTGTATGAGTGCTTTGCCTGCATGTATGTCTGTGTGCTCGTGGAGGCCAGAAGAGAGAATCAGATCTCCTGGAACTAGAGCTGCAAACGGTTGTGAGCTGCTGGGAAATAGTCCCGGTATCCTGGGAGCGCAGCAAATTCTCTTAACCACAGAGCTATCTCTCCAGGTCCCTTTTACCTCCATTTTACATCAGGAAAATATTTTCTCCTGGAGGTTAACTTTCATGCTCAAAGCCAACACAGAAGGTAACGGAAAGAGCCAGGATTCAAACTCAGGACTGTTTCCAGTGGGAACACTGACCACTTTCTTTGACTTGAAGGAACTGGGCGGGTACCCATGGAGACTGAGGTTTTAGGATTACATGAGTTTACAAGCCTGAGACCGCTAAGTGAAACGAGACCCATCTCAAAAATCACAACCAAATCTGTGGAACCCTGCTTCAGAACACAAACAAATGAAGACTTGGCCAGAGACCCAAGTATCCCAGCCTGGCCCAGCTGCACTCCCCCTCACCTCCAAGCCTCTGACCACATCAGTGTCAGGGCTGGCTGGAGGAGTGTTTGGCAGAAGTGGGATTATGTTTTCTTGAACAGTGAGCATCTAGTCCTCGCCATAGGCCAGAGGACCTATGCTTAAATAGAAAGGCCTGTGCTTAAATAGAAAGATGCTGGCTTGGGTTAGTGGGCCAGGGGTGCCAAGGAAGAGGGCCCAGACAGGAGCCTATGGAATTGAGGTTCTCAGGTGGACCTGCTTGGAGTGACCCTAAAATGAAAAGAGCACAGAAGAGCTGTCCACCCTCCTGACCTCACTCACCATTCATGGGAATCTCCAGAGTAGGTAGAGTCAGAAGAGCCCAGCATGGTGGTTCATGCTTTAATCTCAGCACTTGGGGGCCAGAGGCAGGAGGATCTCTGTGAGTTCCAGGACTGCCTGGTCTATATAGTGAGTTCCAGGACAGCTAGAGCTACATGGTGAGACCCTGTACAAAAATAAAAAATAAAATAAAGACTACAAAACTTTGGGGAGGGTCACACATAATGGCACATGCCTGAAGTCTCAGCTACTCAGGAGGCATTGGCAAGAGGATCATTTGGGCCTAAGAGTTCATAGCCAGCCTGGGCATCATAATGTAAGCTCTGTTATAGGGTAGGAAATCTGGAATTCTTTTTTTTTTTTTTTTTTTTGGCTTTCTGAACCTATGCTGTTCTAGACTCACTTTGTAGACCAGGCTGGCCTTGAATTCACAGAGATCCACCTGCCTCTGCCTCCCAAGTGTTAGGATCAAATGTGTGTGCCACCACACCCAGCTGAATTTTGGTTTCTTAAGGAAAAAACACAGAACTACTGTAAGAATATATTTTTCTTTTAATCCCAGTGTGGAATACGGGGCTACTTCAGACTGCTGCAGCTGACTATTTGCCTCTTGACTGATTTGCCTCTTGCTCTAGCAGAAGCATGGTTTTGCCAGCTGTAGATAGTCTGGAATTTGGGGAGTTTTTCAGAGAGTAGATAAATTTTCAGTAGGCATGGTCAGTGTTCTTTCAGGGGCATTGGTTGTGGTTTGTTAGTAGTCATGCTCAGAGAAGAAACAAGAAGAAAGAAAACAGATTAAGACATCTTTTTCTCCTTCCCTCTGTCCCGCTAACCTTTCTCTCCTATCTAGTGTTAGAGGGTGAAACTAAGGGGATAAAGGATGGGAGGGAAAAAGAACCCACAACATAACAAAGACTAGCTACAAGCAAAGAAGGAGCAAGACGAAGTTAGATTCAGAGATATCTCTCTCTTCCCTCTGTCCTTCTTTCTCCTATCTGGTGATAGGGGCCAAAACCAGGGGATAAAAGATGGAAAAGGAACCTACAAAGCAGTAAAGGCAAGCTGCATTATTACCCAAAATAAATAGGCAGTTTAGGGAGTGGCTGGCCAAGAAGGCGTGGGCTCTAGGTCCTGA
The DNA here is from genome assembly GCF_907164565.1 of Psammomys obesus. Lineage (NCBI taxonomy): Eukaryota > Metazoa > Chordata > Mammalia > Rodentia > Muridae > Psammomys > Psammomys obesus. Next base: position 491,154 of record NW_026595981.1, read on the forward strand.
GCTCCACCTTGGCTTTTTCAGGGTGCTGGCCATCCTGGAAGAGTCACTGGGAAGGGGCAGGAGGTGGTTGCTACAAGCCTGGCCATGAGTGGAATTCAAGTGCATGCTTTTTGTCCCCGTGTCTCCTGGGGGACATGACGTGGGTCTTCTGATCTTGGCCCTCATTCTTTTCTATAGAAACTTCACCTTCTGCGTTCAGCCCGTAGAGAGCCAGTAAGCAGCTCTTCCGCTGCCCATCCCTCCTGTGAGCCAGGTGCCGCAGTGCACACTGGTAACCAAAGCACTCAGATGGGAATGTGGAGATTTTGAGGCTAGCCTGGGCTGCCTATGAGTACCTTCTGTCCCCTGTGAATTGAAGGAGTCCTGGGCGGAGATGCACGTGGGAGTCATTCTGGGACAGATTGCCGGGCTCCTCACTTCAGCTCTCGTATTTTACCTATGAAAAGCTGAGACCTCAGAGAGGTCTAGCCCCACATGACACATCTAGTGAAGGCTAGACCCAAATTCACCTGCCTGTGTTTGTCTGTCTGTCTGAGCGGCAGAGGAGGCAGGAAAGCTTCAGCACCCCCACTCCCGCGTGCCTCTGCTTCTGAGTCTGTTAAATGGGAGTGGTGGCTTCCTGAGGACACACAGCAGAGTCTGAGAAAGCTAGTGGAGAGAACTGAGAGCGGCAGAATCAAGAGGCTCTAGTGTAAGGACTCCACAAGGGGTCTGAAGGAGGGACAGGGCAGGTGGCCTCTGAAGCTGTGGTTTCACATCTTCTACCCAGGAGGGGCTGGAGCCGGGGTTGCCATGGATACCGTGTCCCTGGAGCATCAGATCCAGAGCGTGCAGCGCCACATCAGCTTCCTGAAAAAGGAGCAGATGGCCCTGCTTCGAGACCTACACCTGGAGATCCTGAGGCTGCAGAAACGCTGCTCAGGTACGGCTAACCCTGACCCCGGTGGCTGGAGTGAGGAGGGGCCACCATCACCAGTTTCTCTGGTGGGGTGCTCTTTCTGAGTCCCTGGGAGCCTAACATCAGTTCTGTCGTGTCTCTTTCTGAATGAGAGTCAAGGCTTGGGTGGAGTGGATTTTAGGGAGAAGCTGGATGTATAATCTTAGTACCAGGGAAGGAGAGTTAGGTCTCCGCTGCATAGTGATTTCAGAGCCAGCCTGGGCTATGTGAAACCCTGTCCCTCACCCTCCCCTGCTCCCCACACCTAAAAATGCTAAGGCTGAGAACCCTGCTGAGGAAGTGGGTCAGACTTCCAGGAACCAGTTCTAAGGGATCCCTGTCCTGTTTGAGTCACTGCTCATTGAGTCCCAGGTGAGGAAACACGTCAGAGCACGAGAGCGAGATGGGGCAGAGTGCGGAGCACTTACCTAGCATTTGCACGAGGCCCTGAATTCTGTGCCCAGCATCACACACGTAAACATACATCAGAGAATAAGAGGGCTGCTGCTCGTTAACTACACCGTTTCCACGCAGAGTCCGTTGTGAGTAGCATGGGTCTTGAAGACCTTTTTGTGCATCGCCATGACTACTGATTCAGCTCCTAATGACTCTGGCAGGGTTAGAGGTAACAGACAAGAGATTTCTACCCAAAAGACAGTTTGAGCAGGATGATGGAGACTGAGCAGTGCTGTCTAAGGAGGGAGCATGTCCTCTCCCAGGAGGGCAAAGTACAAAGGCATACTGACAGATGACAGGGGGAGGAAGTGACAAGACCATTCCAGATGAATGTGCCAGCATAGCAAAGGCTAGGAGGTAGCATAAAGCTGTGCTCAGAAGAGACTAGAGACAGATCCCAGAGACCCCGACAAATACAGGGAGACCTTGAGGAGTTTGGCTTGTCCTCTTGGGCAGTGGAGACGAATGAATGGTTTGGAGCAGCTGGATGCTTCTTCCTCACACGGCTGGCCTAGCAGCAGAGGTGAACTGTCGCGGAGCAAGGCTGGAGCGATGTGGCAGAGCTGCTGGGAGGTGAGGAGTCGGGGTGAAACAGCTTGAAGGAGCAGGGTTTCTTACATTTGGGAGCTGAGAAGAGACAGGCAAAGGATGAATGAAAGTTCCATGTCTAACCTCTGGTCTTGAACTTGTAGCCTCAACTACCCAGGCCTTTCAGAGGCTCGACTGTGGCCCAAGTGCTCACCTGTCTCCGAGTGGAGGCCTTATGTGTGTTTGCGGATGCAGGGCCTCAGGTAGACCAGGCTGGCCTCCAGCTCCTTACGTACTCTAGGGTGGCTTTGAACTTTCAGTCTTTCTGCCTCCATTTCTGTGTAGCCCTGGCTGTCCTGAAACTCACTCTGTAGACCAGGCTAGCCTAAAACTCAGAGATCCAACTGCCTCTGCCTCTGGAATGCTGGGATGAAAGGCGTGTGCCATCACCGCCTGCTCTGCCTTTACCTTGTAAAGGATGAGATTAGAGGTGTGAGCCACCATGGGATGAGAGCTCATGGGATGTCTCAGTTGAAAGTACCCAATTTCCTATTTATTTACTGACATGTTTCTTCCTTCTCTTTTTCTTCTGCTTCTCTTCTTCTTCTTCTTCTTCTTCTTCTTCTTCTTCATCTTCATCTTCATCTTCATCTTCATCTTCATCTTCATCATCTTCTTCTTCTCCTCTTCCTTCTCCTCCTCACTATCCTGGAACTCACTCTGTAGACCAGGCTGGCCTCAAATTCCCAGGGATCTACCTGCCTCCGCCTCCCAGGTGCTGGAATTAAAGGTGTGCCCCAGGACCTAATTTCTTTATTGTGAAAGTTATAAACCAGGATCTAGAAAAAAATCTTATGATGTTAGTGTCACAGCCAGGATTGAAACCAACCACTGTGCCATTTTCTGAACGTGCTCTACCTGTTGGTTGCACAGAGGGAGACACTGAGGCCTGGCGTGTGACCCACTCAGCGTCTCACATTAACAAAGGATGTGAGAAGCCTTGACTCAGCCGCTTTGCACACACACATCCAGTTGCTGAATTCCAAGCTAGGCTTCTGGCCATCTGTCCCCCAGTGACTGGATGGCTCCAGAGGCCACTTTTATATTGAAATAACAGTATCAGAGGAAAGCAGAACAAAAATCTTACTGCATATCCTCGCATTTCTTCTTGTTTTTCCCTAATTCTGAGAACCTGGGTGCTTCTGTTCCAGACACAGGATGGCTCCCATAACAACAGCACAGGCAGGACTGGAGGGCCCCCCAGTCCCCCTGGCCCTCAGGTGAGCCTGGGCTTGCAGCCTCCTGGTTATTGATTAAGAGATAAAAATAACTCTGGTCTTGTCTGGAACTGCCACTCTGGAGGCTGAGATGACGAGCCAGGCCGTCCTTCCAGTAGGGAGATACAGAGCAGAGGAAACAGGGGAAGGAGACTGAAGGAGGACCCAGGGGGGCAGGCTGCCTGGAAAAGGCAGGTGAAGATGAAGAAGGTGGAGCCAGGCATAGTGGCACACGCCTTTAATCCCAGTACTCAGGAGGCAGAGGCAGGTAGATCTTTGAATTTGAGGCCAGCCTGGTCTATAGAGTGAGTCCTAGACAGCCAGGGCTACACAGAGAAACCCTGTCTCGGAAAACAAAACAAAAAAACACAAAAAGATGAAGAACGTGAGATTTGGAGGGAGAAGTAAGTTCTGGGCTGGAAGGACAGCCTGGACAATGACAGGTACCCTGTGCTTTAATTCTGGCCTAGCCCTAAGCTAAATTCTCATTGCATTTTGGCATCTGCCCCTTGTAAGAGAAGTACTGTTCTGTTCCCATTTTCCAAATGAAAAAACTAAGGCTCAGAGGAGTATCCTTGCTGATCCAGGGTGCCCCCATGGACTGATTTCATAGAATACCAGTATACCCTGCAAGGACTCACACCAGGAGGTGGGTAGAGAAAGGTTAAGAGAAGCCAGTGTGGTGTACACACCCTCGATCCCAGCATTCAGAAGGCCGAGGCAGGGCAGTCTCTATGAGTTTAAGGACAATTGGTCCGCATAGTCAGTTCTAGAACAGCCAGAGCTAAAGTGAGCTCCTGTCTCAGAAAACAAAAGAAGATCTGGACAGATGGCTCAGAGGCTAAGAGCACTGACTGCTCTTTCAGAGGTCCTGACTTCAATTCCCAGCAACCACATGGCAGCTCACAACCATCTATAATGAGATCTGGCACACATGCAGGCAGAATACTGTATAAATAATAAATAAATAAATAAATAAATAAATAAATAAATAAATAAATAAATAAGTCTTTTTTTAAAACCCAAAGAAACAAACAACAACAAAAGGAAGATGGGGACTAGGGCCAGCTGGGGCTCTGACTCTGCATCTTGAAACCCTGTGATTAATGGTTGAGAGAAATCAGCCCTTGAGAGGTTAGCAGAGAGCTAAAGTCCCTTAGGCCATCGCATAGGCCTTGGAGGAGGGAGAAGTTGGTCCCCAAGAGTCTAACGGGTGGAGGCAACAGAGGCCTCCCAGTGGCCCCAGGGAGAAGGTTCAGGCTCCGGCCATAGCTAAGGTACTCTGTGTCCCAGCAACAAGTGGTGTCCCCAGAGAAGACACTTCTAGCAAAACCCTGGTCCCTGAGAGCATCTTGAGGGGGAAGATGAGCAGGACAAGGGCACAGGCCTGCCTAAGTAGGTATTGCTGGGCAGTATAACCCAGACAAGTGCCACTTTCTTTGGGCTCAAAACTTCATCCCTGACAGTAGCTGCAGGTGCCCCCAAGTAGGGCCTATGATCCTCGGCTCCCTTCCATCCTTTTCCCAGTACACGGTCCCCACAGCCATGACAGAATTGGAACCCAGAGCCAGGAGTTCTAAGCATCTCTGTATCACCAGGCTGTAACCTCCCAATCCCTCCTTGTTCTGAGCTCTAAGAGTTGGTTGAGGCTGAAAATAGTGATCATCAAACAGTTACCCTGAGGGATGGAGCATGGGGGCACCAAAGAATGAGTATAAGAAAAATATTGCACCCAGGAAGAACTTGTTTTTATGTGAGTGACCTTGGTGACGGCACTCCTCAGCTTGGGTGCCCCTGAGGAGCCCCTTTCCTGCCACACCAAACCAAGGCCTGGTCCAGCTTCCACCATTAGGTGGCACTGTCCTCCCTATGGCCTTCTTGCATGTCAAATGGGCTTTGGGAAACCAACAGGGATCTTCAGACAGGAACAGGTACAGTACTGGCAGTGAAATTAGTGTCATCTGTGTTTGGTTTGGTAGCTAGCTTCCGCCCACTTCCATTGCCCTCCAAGAAGCTCTGGGCACTGAGCTTGCGTGGGTAACAAGAGCCGTCCACAACCGTCCGACTTGGTGGCATATCCCCTTAGGGAAAGAGGCAAAAGCTCCCTCATCCCCCAAACAAGCCAGGATTTTCTGCACACGGAGGTATTCTCTATTCCCAAGCTTAGGCACAAAGCCTTTGCTGAAAAGCTCTCGGGGCCTGAAATGCCCAGCCCCAGGCTCTGCCTTCAGCATGGCTCTTCCCCTCGCTGGGATGTAAAGTAGCTGTAGGGGGTGGTATAGATGAAACCTGTCCTTCCACTGAGTTTTGATTTCGTAACACGCACACACAAACTGCTCTATTCTCTCTTCCTCAGAACTGACCCATGACCTGGAAATGAGAGAGGTCCAGGCTCACCAGCAAGGTAAGAGAACTAGCCCTGAGCTCTGGTGGGAGGTGCATGAGGCACAGAAGGTTGCGTTTCCAGTCATTTTTAAGTGTCTCACATATTATTACGGGAATGGGGTGCACATGTGTGGAAGTCTGAGAATTTCTGGGAGTCAGTCAGTTTTCTCCTTCTCCCGTGCAGGTCCCAGGGGTCAAGCTTGGGTCATCAGGCTTGGCAGCAAGCTCCTTTACCTGCTGAGCCATCTTGTTGGACTAGGTTTTGCGTGTTGAGATAAGTCCTCACATGGCAGAAGCTGGCCTCTAAGTCACTCTGTAGTCAAGGGTGGCCTCTGGCTCCCACACACAGTGGCATGTACGGGTAGAAATGCATGTGCATACTGCATGCATGCGCAGACACATGAATGCCACAATGAAGATATAAAAGTAAAGGGTTTTTTTTTTTTAAAAGTCTTACTTGGTCAGGGAACTGTGGCACACATGTTTAATCCCAGCACTCGGGAGGCAGAGGCAGGCAGATCTGTAAGTTCTAGGCTAGCCTGGTCTACATAACAAGTTCCAGTACATCCAGGGCAACATAGGTAACCTTGTCTCAAAACAAATGAAAAAGGAGGAAGTGCTGTACTGGAAGCCCGAGTACTGAGTGACAAGACCAGGTCAAGACTAACGTAGACAGGAGGAAAGCCGCTCCGCTTAGCACTTTGTGTCTGGCAGCGTTCAGAGGACCCTGGTGGGAGCACTCAGGAGAAGCAGGGTTGCCTGGGTCTTCAGCCAGTTTCTTCTTCGTGGTATATCAACTTCAAGGCCAGCATAAGCTATGAAATGACCCCCTGGGACCATTTGTTTTGTGTTGAGATACTGCCTTACTCTGTTAGTCTCAAATGGCCTCGAACTTACTATGTAGACCAGGGTAGCTTCAGGTTTTTGCCCATCCTGCAGCCTCAACCTCCAAAGCACTGACACTAGTCATGAGCCACCAGGCTGGTGCCAGAAGAATTCTTCGGAATTGGCAGAAACCTGGATGCCTTTAGTCCCAGCACTTCACAGGCAGAGGCAGGAGGGTCTACATGGGTTCCAGGCTAGCCTGGTTTATATAGCAGGTTCCAGGCTAGCCAGTGCTAGCTACATCATGAGACCATTGTTTCAGGGGGGAAAAAAAAGGGAGAGGGGGAGAGTGAGAGAAAGGGAAGGAGGGAGGGAGGGAAAGGAAAAACTTGACTTCCTGTCATACAGATAGTGTTAAAGCTCTTACATGTCAAGAACTGAGCAGGGAAGGCTGGGAAATGCTAAGCTGAGCTGCTAGGAGTCCTATAGATTGTGGCTTGCACCTGAAGGTCAGCGAGGGCACATGGGAACTCTTAGACTCGAACTTATCCTGTCCACTTCTTCCCCTGGCACACGTGGACTCCTGGTCCTCTGTGCTTGCGGGAAGGGACACTAGACAGGGACTTACTGCCTAAAGACACCTCCCCACCACTACCTGTCCTCTGGAAGGGCTTTGGGGGTCACCAGAACCCAAGCAACTGAGGGGACAGACGACAGACGGGGAGTAAGGTCCAGGAGGAGGGGTCCTTAGCTCCGACGAGTGCCATGATCCCCAAGGGAGATCTCTGCGGCGCCACCTCTAGGACCAGTTCCAGAGGTTCTGGGTTAGATCAGTCAGCAAAAAGAACCCACAAAACGGGATAGGTGCTCAGTGAGAAAACAAAGGACTCCCGCTACCACCTCCTGGGCACACCCACAGCTACTCAGCCCCCGCTGTTGCCACGTCCTCCGGTCGCAAGGCTTTTCAAGCTGCTCCCCTCCGGGAGTGCCCTTCTTCAGGGGAGGAGCTGTCCGTCCTAGCTCTCAAGCCTTCCCTGATTGTATCACGTCGTCCTTAGCATCAGGGCGTTAATTCGCCCGTCTGACACGTGTCACACTGGCAACCTGGCATTTGTTTGTGGTTGTTTACCACGCTGTACGCTTCGTGAAAACATGCGCCCAACGCAGGGCGCGGAGTTTCAAGGCCCAACAGATTGCTTCACTAATGAACGCTCGATCAGGAACGGTTTTGAGTTTAAGCTGAAGAATTAAAGGCAGAGAGTAGGACAGGGGCAGAAGCCCTGTGGCTGAAATTTGAGGCGGAAGAGCAGGGGTGGCCGCTGGACCAGCTGGGTTGTGTTTCATGCCCTTGGGGCACCATCGCCTCCTTGTTCTCCCTTCTCTACAGAGGAGGCGTCTCAGGAGCTGGAGAGCAAGTGCCGCGCGCTCGAGTCGCAGCTGGAGGCGCGGGCGGCGGCCAACGCGGAGCTGCGGCGGGAGGTGGCGCAGCGGGAGGCGCTGGTGTCCGCGCTGCGCTGCAGCCTGCGTTCGGAGGAGCGCCGCTTTCTGGAGGAGCTGAGGCGCCGCAGCCACCGCGCCACGGTGCTGGGCACCGAGCTGCAGAAGCACACCGAGGCGGCCGCCTACCTCTCCTGCCAGCTGCATGCCGCGCGCCAGAGACTGCAGGCCCCGCGCTCCGGAGCCGCCGCCGCCGAACCTCGGCCCCGCCGGCGCGCGCAGCGGGCCCGCCGCCCTCCCGAGGCGGCCGCCAAGGGGCCGGGCCGGGACTGGGCGACCTGGGAAGACGCCGATCCCATGCCGGACCCCGCGCTCTTCCTCTACCCGCGGAGGCCACCGCGGCCCAGCCCCCGAGGCCCGCGTCCTGTGCCACGCCAGGAGCTGCCGGACCAAGGCGCCCCATACCCTCTACCACACCAGGAGCCCGGGGACCAATGTGGCCAGCACCCGGGGCCCAGCGAGAGCCCAGGCTCCACGCCCGGCGCCCCAGGGGATCCTGAGTAGGCGCTGGGCAGGCGGTGGCATAGGGAAAGCAGGCCTGACTGGGCAGGATCAGGGATGGGGCGGAGCCCAGCCGGCAGATCCGCCCCAGCTCCGCCACCCTCTAGAGCCGCCCCCGCTTGTGTTTCCCGAGAGGAGAAAGACCTCCTTCGCAGAGGGAGAGCCAAAGGATCGCACCTTTATCGTGGTCTGGGTCCCACCCAGCCCCTGAGAGGGGGAGGGGCGGGGTCTTGTCTGTCCCTGGAAAGCTGACAATCCCTGGTAGGGCAGGAGAAGGCTGAGTCTGCCTACAGGAAGGAACACGATGGCACTCGGCACCCCTAGGCCTGCAAGCTCCCCTTTCCTGCTTTCTCGCCACCCTCCAACCCCCCACCAGCCCTGACCAGCCTTTTGCTCGGCAGAGGCAAGCTTAGGAACTGGCTTGGACTCGGGAGTGGCTACTCCCCACCCCACTGTTAAGTCCTTGAAGGTGAGCACGGAACACTTTATAACCTGTTTTAGAAGTCACGCCCTCTCGGAGCCGCTGTGCTCCTGGTGGCAGTTAGCGTACAGAAAACAGTAAGCCTAGACCTTGGAGCGACTCTTGACGAGGAACTGATTGGTTCTTCCCGGGTCTGCCATGCAGGAGTATGAGAGACAGTAAAACTGGGGCTCAGACTTGGGCGAGGGCAGAAGGGCTTCTCGCCTTCGGTTTCTGAGGCCATCTCAGAGACTTCCCAGTCCTGTTCTAGGTGCTAACGTTGCCAAGCTTCCAAGCAGCTGGCTGCACCCAGAGGCAGGAAGGAGGGCCTGGCTTCTTGGAAGTGGCAGCTGTCCATAGACATTTGACTTTCTGGGGAGGAAAGTGGAGACTGGTTAGTCCCGGGAGGCGCTCACCCCTGGGAAGGCCGCTTCGCCTGTAGAACTGCTGGCAGGGTGGTCCTGAGTGCCCCCTCCTAGTTGGGAATGGTAGAGGGAGGGCAGAATGTCGACACATCCCCCTTTCCAGTTCTCCTCAATACCAAAGCAGAGAGCTTCAGTCCAGCCCATGCTCCGGCCCCACACCAGAGCCCAAGAGCCCCACTCCATCACCCTTGGCTTGACCTGCATTGAGTCCTAAGTGCCTGTGAGGTCTTCCCTGGGGCTGGTGAGGGAGCATGCCTCTCTTCACTCAGACACTGGGCCCCTAGCAGGCCCCGGCCCTGGCTAAGGTACCACATAGTGTGTGTCACCCAAAGTCTTGATTTGAGCACTGAGTGGTTGGCAAACCTCTTCATGGCTACCAGAAAGAAAAGAACCCCTGGCTCATGTCCTCCACTTTTTAAAAGGAAGCAGGAATTTGGCGGGAAGCGGAGCACAGTGAGCACATTCTAACCTGAGCTTGTGCACAGACCCCCTCCAAGCTTTCCTCTACCCTGAAGGGCAGCTGAGGCCTCTGAGCAATAACCAGGCTTGGGCTGAGCTCTCTAGCTCAGCTGCCACCCTGGGAGTTGGGTGGCAGCTGTAGAATCCTGGGGTCCCTACTGGGGCCCCTGACAGCTACCCTTTCAGTCCAATGGCAGCACCTATGCTGCTTGTCTCCCCTTAATTTTATATGACACTGCCCTAACCTGCCACCCTCTCCATCTGGAGCCTGCCTGTGCAAGGGACTCATGCTGCTCCCTTGGAGGTGCCCAAAGGACAGTGGGAGGGGAAAGGCCTTTATCTTGGGGCACCTGCACAGACCTAGATCTCTTACAACTATACTTTTGGGGTGAACAGGGTGATTTTGTTATGTCGATTTTTTTCTAGAGAGCCCGTTTTCATCCATCCATCCACTATAAGCCATAGCTACCCAGCTAGCTTCCCTCTATACTATAGCAATAGCCCTTTATCTTTTCTCTTCTGGGCACCCGGGGTGTTCAGCTGGCTCCATCACACCCCATCCCCAGGGATCCGACAGTAACCTGCCTGCCTTTCCTCAAGTGACCCTGTCGGCACCTCCCAAATCCTGTTCCTCTTGTGAGTGACAGAGGTAAGGATACTCGTTTGTGAGGTGCTTGGCGGTCTCCCAGGTGAAAGGGTCTAAGAGCATCTGACTGCCAGTTGAGATCTTGTGGGGGGAGGGGCATGCTACAACACTTCCATCAGTGAGGAAGTGATAGGGAGGCCTAGGTGGATACAGGATTCCGGTGTTAACAGGCTACCACCTCTCCCTTTGCTTCTGGAAATAATGGAAGACTCCCTTCGGTGGTCTGCAGTCAAGGAATCCCTCAGCCTCCCAGTCTGGGACAGGTCCTGCCCTTAGCTTCCACCCCTTCCCTTCCTAGACCTGGCTATAGGAATCCGCCTGATCAAAAGAAAAGTACCAGTACCAGCCGCAGCCCAGGAGTCACCCAGTGGCTTCGGAGGGAAAGAGCCATTTCCTTTCTCTTCTTCACTGCATATATCCCCGTCTCCCCATTGGGAGACTGAGATAGTTTGTCCCTAGGGAGAGTCCCACAATGCAAGTGTAGGCAGACCCAGAAGAAGAGCTGCAGTGAAGTCCTTTTACACTCTAGAAGACATCTAGGAATGCCTGATGCAGTTTGAAGTTCTGTATCCTTGCCAAGGCAACCTGTTCTTTGGGGGTCCAGTTCTGGGCCAAGATGGGGCAGCTCATCCTTACACAGGCAGCTGGATAGTCATCCTGCATGGAGACGGAAGGGAAGGAGGCCAGAGGGTGCGGAGCATCTTCTCATTTGGGGGCCCAGGAGTCTCCGAAGCATCCTTTCAGACTGATGTGCCAGCCTTGAATGGGAGACACGCAGGGCAGACGGATCCTGCTCCAAATTCTCTGTTGGCTGCGCTTTTTAATCCAATGCTTTTCAGAGTGCATTCACTCACCTACAGAAATAGAGCCCTGTGCTTTAGGGGTGACTGTCACATGCCTTATTCTTAATAAAATGTTTGGAAAACATGTAACTGCATTCTCTTGCTTACAGTGCTGTTGCTCTCCTGCCTCTGTTCCCGCAGACTTAGAGTAGGGAGGTACAGATGTGAGGGAGACAATACTTGGAAATCAATGGGTAGAGTGATCCTGAGACCCAGCCACTTCCCACCCCCAGACATGATATGCTCTTAAGGGTGTAAGGTGCTTGCTAACGTGACCTGGCTCTATGCCAAGGCCTGCTAGTCTCTCCATGCACCGCCCAACCTGAACAAATAATGAGTGAAGGAGTTCTTGGGTGAGTTTCTGAGTTGGCTGGAGAAGGATAGGTTGGCAGTCTCCCATGCTTGGTTTTGGCATATTTGGCCACACTGTTCCCCATCTGATGGACAAGAAGCCCAGCATCCCAGAGCTAAGCCCTTTCACATCCTCTACAAGTGGGCGTCATCCTATGACTGCAGCTTCAGGGGTCAGCACATCTGGCACCGTGCTTTCAGTGTGCGTCCAGGTTGTGAACAGCTAGAATAAACTCTGCATCCTGAGCATGAAAAGGAATTTGTGTCTGTGTACAAGCCTCCCCTCCTGTAATTGGAGTCATCTCAGTCCATCTTGGCCGGGGAGGCTGATTCCATCTTGTGGGGAAAGTAAAGCCGATTGCATTGCTTTCACTAGGTTGAAGATGGGCACAGGAGCCACTCCATGCCGATGAGTCAATCATAGAACTTTCACAAAAAGCATAACATTAAACACTTCGTCTTAGGTGCTAAGGCTGCGGCAGTGAGGCACATAGGACTTTTGGCAAAGACAAACTACTGAGCAGCTAAAATGGTACTCCATGAACTTGGAGGTATAGTGGGTCATTTGCCATCACAAGTGGGTAAGGTATCCAGAAAAATGAGAAAGTAGGTTGGGGATACGCCTCAGCTTGTCCATTGCTTGCCTAGCCACAGCACTATGTATTGATATGGTGACACATGCCAATAGTCTTAGTAACCGGGCAGCCAAGCCAATGCACCAACCAAAGTTCCTCTTCCAATATATAATGAATTTGACACCTCTGCTATACACAAGGTCTTGTGATTAAGGGGGGGGGGGGGGATCTGGAGAGACGGTCAGTGGTTAAGCTGAGTACTGCTCTTCCAGAGGACATGCGTTTGAGTTCCATCACCCGTGTCAGGCAGCTAACAGCTGCCTGGTAACCAGCTGCAAAGGGTCTGATCCTTTTTCTGACTTCTGTAAGCGCACAGCATGCACTGGTACAGTCAGGCACATGAATAAAGCTGAATAAGAAAACATTTCTTAAAAGTGAAATGAGGCACCTGATAACAAAGTGATGATTTGTTCTGTATCCACGGGTGTCTGAAATCCCTTTATATGGTAAGTCCTCTCTCTGTCCGCATTTGCTTTTTCTTTAAAAAAAAAAAAAAAGATTTATTTGTTTGTTTGTTTGTTTGTTTGTTTATTATGCATGCAGTGTTCTGTTTGCATATATCATATATCTGTTTGCACTCCAGAAAAGGTTACCAGATCTTATTATAGATGGTCATGACCCACAATGTAGTTGCTGGGAATTGAACTCAGGACCTCTGAAAGAGCAGCTCTTAAACCTCTGAGCCATCTTTCCAGCCCGTGCTTTTTCTTTTATATAAGACAGTATGGTCTTGGCTAGTCTGGAACCATCTTCCTCTGCCTGGACTGCTGGCATTATCCACCTTCTTTCCTTCCTCCTTCCTTCCTTCCTTCCTTCCTTCCTTCCTTCCTTCCTTCCTTCCTTCCTTCCTTTTGTTCTTTCTGAGACACAGTCTCACCACATAGCCCTGGAACTCACAGAGATCTGCCAGGCGCTCCCTGCCTCTCTAGTTTTGGGACTAAAGGTGTAGGCGATGAAGCCCTGCTCACATTTGCTTTTAAGTAATCAAGATTGATTTGTGGGTTTTTTTCCTCCTCCTCCTCTTGCTCTTCCTTCTCATTTCTGGTATTTGGGATTGAATCTATGGCCTGGCATAAGTGCTCTACTATCAAGCTATAGTCCCAGACCATTTTAATTTAAAATTTTTATTTTTTTTATGAATTTTTTAAAGATTTATTTATTTTATGTATATGTGTGTTCTATCTGTATTTACACCTGCCAGAAGAGGAGTCAGTTCACATTATAGATGGTTGTGAGCCACCATGTGGTTGCCATCTCTCCATCCCAAACTTTTTATTTCTATTAAATTTTTAAATAGTATTTGGTGTTAGGTTTGTTTATTTCAATTTGCTTTTTTTTTTTAAGCCTTCCTCCTTCAAGCTGATTTTTTCAAGAAGTGTGTTTGACACAATGAGGAAAAAAATACTTAGTACAGAGGTCTTGATATTCAAGTTTTCCAGAAATGACCTAAGAAGGGGCAAAATGGAATTTAGCTTGACCACCTCTGCAGTTGCTAAGTTCAGACCTGCCACATCTCCAGAAGAAAATGGCTTATCTATGCAGAGTATAGTGAAATTTGCTTTGTGTTTGTCTCAAGTGTGAAGCCCAGGTTGTCCTGAAACTCTCACTCCTCCACCTCTGTGTCCTAACTGCTGGGATAATAAATGTGCACAGCCACCCAGGTGTTTTAATTTAAGTAGTCAGGCTTTTTGTTGTTGATGGTTGTTGTTGTTGTTTGTCTTTCCTAAGAGAGTTTCTTTGTGTCGCCTTGGCTGTCATGTACTCATTTTGTAGACCAGGCTGGCAGAGACCCACCTGCCTCTGCCTCCCAGAGTGCTGGGATCACAGGTTTTTTCTACTATGAGTGTTTTGCCTGCATGTGTATTTGTGCACCACACAAGTGCCTGATGCTCACAGAGATTAGAAGAGGATACTGGATGCCCTGGAACTAAAGTTATGGGTGTTTGTTAGATATCCTGTGTTTCTGGGACCAAATCTTGGTTCTCTGGAAGAGCACCTAGCAGTCTTAACTGCTGAGTCATCTCTCTACCTCCTACTTAGTGAGTAGGTAGTAGTAGTTGTTTAAAACAGGGGCTCTTGTAATCCCAGACTGGCCCCAAACTTTTTATGTGGCCAAAAATGACCTTGATTCCTGATCGCCCTGCCTCTGCTTCTCAAGTGCTTGGCTGTTGCTGTTCTGGGGATGGAAATCACCATGCTGCCCCGGCTGGTTCCACACCCTTAGACTCACGTACCTCACCACTCTGCCTCCTAACCGCTAGGGACTAAGGCTTGCTTGCCTCAACACTCAGCATCTGCTTGTTATTTTGAATTCAGGTCTCCACGTCTAGGACTCAGGCTTGGTCCCAGGGTGGACAGGACAAGGATCTGCAACAAGGGCAGAGTAAGCAACCCAGGCCTCCATTGGTTCCTGCTGCCTAATCTCTTGGAAGGGTGTGGTCTGGGGAAGAGAAGGCCCAACCCTGGATAAGCACCGGCAGTGCCAAGTAGAGTTTGTGGAAAGGGGGGTAGGAAAAGGGAGAGAAGAGATTGGTTTCAGGGTTGACATCTGACAGTCCCAGGTGCCAGGGTGCTGCTTGGGGAAGCCCAGTTTAGAGCAGCGGTTTGAAGTGGAGATGTAAAAAGCATCAGATAACTTGCAGAAACTATCATATAAAATGTAACCCTGATTTTACAGATGGGGAAACTGAGACCTAGGGCTTCTCCCTGTTGTCATCCTTCTTTCTTGGCAGATCTTCATCTCTTCTTCTTGATCCCCAAGTTCAGACCTGGAGTTAGGGCACTCATCCTGCAATCCTGGGAGACCTCACTGTTCCAGCTGCCTGGGGAGCTCCCTGGGCAAAAGGAGGAGGTGGGCAGGACCAGCTGAGTAAGTGTGTCCATCATAACAGTAAGTAGGAAGGCAGGAAGCCTTGAGAAGACTGATTATGTGCGTTTTGGCCTACATAAACCTCCCCATTTCTTCAGCATCTTTGTGTGAGACCCTTGAAACAGGGAAACTGAGGAGTCCAGGCAACCCTAAAGCAACCCAAAGAATGGAGTAGTGCTTTAGGACTGAGAAGGACAGAGGAAAGACACTAAGCGAAGTGATGGATCCCAGGCCCTGCTGACACTGGCTATGGGAAGGCTTAGAGAAGAGCTGCTGCGGCTCCTCCTCATTCTCTTCCTTCTCCTTTTTTTCCTTTTTGAGACAGTGTCTCGTGTAGCCAAGGCTGGTCTTGAACTTATCATGTATCTGAGGTCTATCTCGAACTCCTGATCCTCGTGTTTCTACCTCCCAAATGTTAGGGTCTCAGGTGTGCACCATCACACCTGGACACCTGGGTTAGGAAGAGAGTTTCTGTTGGCAGCCTGTGTGGACTCAGGCCAGTGGGCCTCAATCAGGCATTATGAAAATGCTCTGGTCAAAGGTTAACAATGCTACAGCACACAGAGGAAATTTCTGCAAGGAAAGCCAGGTGTTATAAACAGTAATGGAGATCAAAGGTGGCACTAGGAGCCAACAGCAAAATTTTTCCCTCTGAGCCCTCAGAAGGACTGCTTGGCACTCCCTGTACCTGGATCATCCACTTTGCCAACGAACATATCAAGCACCTAACCTTCATCAGATAGAGAACATGCTGGGGATACCCAGGGCTAGCCTGCACTCCACCGTAAGATCCTGTCTCCAAGGAAGGGGCTGTGAGACCGGAGAGATAGTTCAAAAGTTTTTTCAGAGGACCCAGGTTTGATTCCCAGCACCACCATGGTGGCTCACAGCCATCTGGAACTTCAGTTCCAAAGAATCAGACAAGAATTCTGATCTTCTCTGGCTCCTGCATGAATGTGGTGTACAGGCAAGACATACATACAGGTAAAATACCCACATGCATAAAATAATATTTTGGTTTGAAAAATGAAATAATGTGCCAGCTGGGCATGGTGTTGCATCCCTTTAATCCCAGCACTTGGGAGGCAGAGGCGGGTGGATCTCTGTGAGTTCAAAGCCAGCCTGGTCTACACTGTGAGTTCCAGGATAACCAAGGCTACACAAAGAAACCCTGTCTCGAAAAAAAAAAAAAAAAAAAAAACCATAACAAACAAAAAAGAATCAGACATGTCAGTTTGGCCAAACAGGACAGCCAAGGCTACACAATCTTAGAAAAGAAGAAAAGAAAAGAAGAGGTCTCTTGAAGGCCAGGCTGACCTCTAACTCACTATATAGCTGAATTTATGATCCTCCTGACTCTGCCTACCAAATCTGAGAGCTCAGGTTCCAGGCTTGTGCCACTATGCTGGCGTTTATATGGTGCTCAGGCAGAAGCCAGGGGTTGGTGTGTGCTAGGCAAGCACTCTCCCAGCTGAGCAGCATCCCTAGCTCTGTATGTTATCTATTTAAAATTCCAAGGAAAGCCAGGTGTGGTGGTGCATGCCTGGAATCCTAGCTCTCAGAAGGCGGCAGGAGGATTGCTGCAAACAAGCCCAGCCTTGTTTGTGTGTGAGTTCCAGACGAGCCTAAACTACAGAATAAAGACCCCTCTCAAACAAATAACCCAAAGAACAACCTCCTCCCAGAAGGGTTTTGTGTGTCCTGATCACTCAGAACAGCCTTTCCTGAACCCTCATTTTGCAGCCTTGCACCTGACATTGCTTGGAGTTTTCTGGGTCAGCAACTGCCGGTATTTTTGCATCTCTAAACTTTCCCAATCTGAGTGAATCATGAGTATTGGTATTATGCACTTTTCCAAGTGTGTTGGTAACCACTGTCTCCAGCAGTTAGGTGAGGCTAGATAAATGGATTTTTAAAAATAATTTGTTTATTTCGCGCTCATTGGTGTTTTGCCTGCACATAGGTGTGTGAGGGCATCAGAGGCCCTAGAAACGGAGTCATAGATGGGTGTGAGCCGCCATGTGGGTGCTGGGAGTTGAAACTCCAATCCTCTGGAAGAGCGGTCAGTGCTCTTAACTGCTGAGCCACCTCTCCAACACCTAGATGGATGTTTTCATCTGATAAAGAAAGTACCTTTAGGTTGGGGGTGTAGCTCAGAGGTAGGTTGTTTACCTAGAGTGCATAAGCCCTATTTTGATCTCTAACACCAGAAAAACAAACAAAAACAAACAAACAAACAAAAAAACAGAACAGGACAGGGAGTAAGCCAGACAGAGGGCTTGCTGTTAAGAGTGTTGCTGTTCTTCTGGAAGACCCAAGTGTGGCTCACAACCAACTGTAACTCCAGCTTCAGGGGATCCAACACTCATATCTACCTCCAGGGGCAGCTGCAAACCCCCCCCCTAAGATGCACGTATGCATATGTGCACACATGACATATGTACAAACATATAACTGAAAATGAAACATATTTAAAGACAAACAGGAAGCAGACCCAGGGAGATGGCTCAGTCCGTGAAGCACAAAGCCAGGCACAGGGCTGGTTCCCTCCAACCCAGCAGCGATGGCAACCCGAGAATCACTGGGATTTTTTAGCCAGCCAAGTGCTGAGCTCCAAGCTCAGTGAGAGACCTTGTCTTGAAAAATGAGGTGAGGTGAGGGACACACACACACACACACACACACACACACACACACACACACCCCTAAATAATCATCTAATGAAAGAGTTTTTTAAACTTTTTATTTTATGTGCATTACTGTGAAGGTGTTAGAATTGGTGTTACAGACAGTTGTGAGCTGCCATGTGGGTGCTGGGAATTGAATCGGGTCCTTTGAAAGAACAGACAGTGTGCTTAACCACTGAGCTATCTCTCCAGCCTCCATAAAAGTTTTTTAAAAGATTTATTTATTTATTAAATATTTATACAATATTCTGGCTGCATGTGTGCCAGAAGAGGGCACCAGATGTTATTAAAGATGGATATGAGCCACCATGTGGTTTGGAAGAACAGCCAAAGTAACAAAAGTAATAAAAGTTTTTAAAAAGATGTCAGAGATCTCCCATCCAAGTACTAACCAGGCCAACCCTGCTTAGCTCCTGAGTTCAGGGTGATATGGCTATGTAGGCTGGAGGGACGATTCAGAGGGTAAGAGCACTGTCTGCTCTTCCTAGGGGTCCTGAGTTCAATTCCCAGCAACCACATGGTGGCTCACAACCATCTATACTGGGATCTGATGCCCTCTTCTGGCGTGCAAGTGTACAAGCAGATAGAGCACTCATATACATAAAAAAAAAAAAGTTAGAGGAGCAAATGAGGCAGACAACTGACCTGCACACATGTATACACACACACACAGCAAAACACCTGAGCTTCAGCAAGATGGTAATGATTTGCTTATGTTCACTAGAGAGACAGGCGAAGGTTACTAGAGAGACCGACTTCCAGTGTTAGATTTACACACTGTCTTGCTTACATGCCTTTTGGCTTTGTTTGCTTGTGTGTTTCCTTGAGGCAGGGTCTTCCCATGCAGCCCAGGCTAACTTCAAACTCTTCTGAGTGCTGGCGTTACAGATGTGAACCATTGTGCCGGGTCCCCTGCCTGCCTTCTCTGTGAGTCTAGCAATAAGGTCTTGCTCGTGTTTCCAGCTTTCTTTTGCAATAGCCTGAAATCACTTCTCCTTAGTCCTGTTTAATTCCCCTTTGCCCTCACCTAACAGTCAAAAGGATCTTTCTGACACAGAATCTTACCATTTCTCCCCTCCCTCCCTCTTCATTGGAGGTTTTCCTTTTCTATTGGCTGCAGTTCTCATCACATGCAATCTAGAGCAAAGTGCACTTCCTATTTATTCTATTTCAGTGTGTTACTGTGCAGCCCAAGCTGCTCTCAAAATCCAGGTCCTCCTGCCTCCACCTTGCAAGACCTGGCATTACAGCCCATGTCATCACGCTGGATCCCTAAAAGGAACGTAGACTTAACTTTCCTTTGCAACTACACCAGGGTGTATGTAGACCCCTCCCATCACAGCTTCAGATTCCCAAGTTCCATTAAATCCTAGCAAGTGTAAAGACCTGTGCACGGAAGGCTTCCTCTGCTCCCTCTCTGCCTGGACAGCTTTACCTGCCTGGCAAGACCTGCTTCAAATGTCACCTGAGACCAGGGGTGTCTCTCAGTGGTAGGGACGCCTTTACCATGCAAGAGGTCCTAGTTCAATTCTCAGCAGGGCACACACAAGAAAAGTCACCGCCTTCAGAAATCGCTGACCTCAGTCCTTATTCCCCACCCAAGCAATACAACTGAAAAATAGCAACGATGGCAAAGACGGACCTGTAGATTTAGTTTGATCTAAACCTAAAGCTGTCCTCTTATGTGACCTTGGTCCTCAGCGCCCTTCCTTGTAAATCAAGATATTGAGATATTGGCCTGGAAGTAAGGGAGAACCCATCCCCTACCTCTCTCTGTGTGTATGTGTGTGTTTGTGTTATACGGACAGAGGAGGAGCCCGTGGTGCTCAGTACAGTGCAAGTTTGATAGTCTGTTTCTGATACTTTATGCTTATTTGCAACTCTCAACCCGCCTCAGGTGACCTTCCTCAATAATCCAAATGTACTCTAGTCCCTGCCCTTCAGTAGAAAGGGGGGGGGGGCAAGGGTCGCGACAACAGGACACGGTGTTTTGGCAGATTCGCAATAGCAAACAGAGGGTCTTTGGGGTTCGGAGGGGAGCAAGAGAAGGCAGTCCTAGACAAGTCTCCACCCAAGGTCACGGCGCCCGCCCAAGAGGCGGCGAACCGAGGGGACGTCTCCCGGAAGCCCCGCCTCACCAGGGAGCCGGGGCCTCTCCTTTGAGCCCGGACGTGTTGCCTTTAAGACTTTGGAAGAGTCACTGTATGGGTGGACTGACGAGGGAGTGCTTCGTGTTTTGTCCCTCGTCGGCCGCCGTGGGCAGGCCGAGCGCGAGGGCGGGGCAGGGGAGCGGCGGCGGGGTCAAAGGCTACAGCGCGCACCACGTGGGCCGGTGACTCCGTCCTTCCCGCAGCGGCCGCGGCGCGCAGGGCACTTGGGTTAGTGGCGCGGCGTGCGGCTCGGACAGGCTAGCCGGACGGCCGCCCCCGCGATGGTGATCAAGACGGACGAGTTGCCGGCGGCCGCCCCGGCCGACAGCGCCAGGGAGCACGGCTCGCAGGCCGGCGGCAAGGGGCGGCCGAGCGCGGCTGGTGAGTGGGCCGGGGCCGGGGCGGCTGGGCTGGGGCCCGGGCCGAGCCGGGCGGGAGGGCTCGGGGCTCGGCGTGGACGAGCCGCCTTCCCTCCGCGTCAGTGTGGGCGGTGCGCCGGGCCGCCCCCGCTCTGAAGGTCACCTTCACTGGCACCCCCGGCTACGGCCCGGACCTCGCACGTGGAGTCCGTGGAAGGGCAGCCACGGCGGATACACGCGCGCAGGATCGCGGGACATGTGCGCGCACACGCGGTTTGGTTTGAGGGTGCGCCGCCGCCGCAGACCGATGGACTCGGCGGCCCCACCCCCTCCGTGCCCCTGCTTGGGGAGCCCTGGGCCTGGGGCTACGGACACTTGCGGCCCAGCCTCGTTCTGATCCTCTTGTAGACGTTCCTGTGCGGCAGAGCCGCAGCCCTGTGAGTGGAGAATCAGTTTGGCGCTGCCCAAACTTGGACTGTGGGAAGAGCGCAAGTTGGGGGGGGGGTGTGTTGTTGGGGGAGACAAGGGTGTAGCCGCAGGTCGCCAGGTTGTGGTCTCAGTTCTTTTAGTAACTGGCCTCCACTTGGTCTGGGGGGTGGGGTCCTGCCTGTGTGTGTGTAGCGGTTGGGGGGGGCAAAGCCTAGCTCTTTGGCAGGGGGAGGTGTTTGAGCCTGAACTTGATCATTAACCTGCCTTATTGCGAAAAGTGGGTCAGACCAGAGCTGCTGTTTTTAAGGCAAAGGTCATTAGTGTGGAGTGGAGCTCCCAGCTCTCCCCCGTGGGGGCTGTGTGGCAGTGGCTTTGGGAGTGGCCGAGGCTTGTCTAGGGGTGGGGCCTACTTCTCTGTGTCCTTTCTGTTATTTTCACCAAATCTCAGACTCCAGCCTTGAAGCTGGTGAACCCCTTCTTGGGGCCTCCTTGCTTTTCCTCAGTGCCAAGACTGGTCCTTTCTACCCGGATGTCACTAAGTGGGCAGGCCTGCCTTATCTCTTGTTCTCCTCAGCTCTCCACCTAGGAACTTGTCTCAGCTCATCTTCATCATTCTTCCCGGGTTCAGTGAACAACAGAGTAGGGCTGACTTGGGAGTAAGGATGGTCCTAACGTTTGCTAGACTTTTCATCACAGTGGACTTACGTTGCCTAGATAAGGCCAGGGTTTGGACAGAACGAGAAATGCTGAAAATATCGTGGCTCTGAATGCATGGGCGG
This sequence comes from Psammomys obesus, assembly GCF_907164565.1. Lineage (NCBI taxonomy): Eukaryota > Metazoa > Chordata > Mammalia > Rodentia > Muridae > Psammomys > Psammomys obesus. The sequence continues at coordinate 512,651 of NW_026595981.1, forward strand.
GCTGGGGTTGAGGCTGGCAATTTTCCCCTCCATCAAAGAGATGTGAAGAGATATGAAGCAGCTTGTCCAAGGTCATAGTGATTTCATTGTCAAGGGAAGCATTTGGATTTCCAGCTTATGGCTAGCATGCCAAGCCTACCCGAGCCTGACCTAGAGGAAGCTGAGATAGGCATGCTGGTTTATCATGTGTGTGATTCAAGGGCCTTAGGACCTGGAACAGTAGAGAATTTTTGGTGAGTACCCAGAATGAAGTTCCCGTCTTAACTATGTGCTGAGGGGCTGTTGGGGTGGGGAGCACTGGGTTGGGGTCAGTATAGCTCTTCATCTTGGGGGACACAGCTTTCTAGTGGGTAGGACCTTGGCTTCTGTGTCCCCAAAAGCTGGTATAGATAACAGACTCACTTTATGGCCATCTTGGATCTGCTCAAAGGAAGGAACATGAATGGAGCATGCCCCCATCCCGTTCTACTACCCCTGGCCAGGCTTCTGCTTGGGTATGAGAATACAGGCCCCTGACCCTCAGCCCCTATTTCTAGAAGCTCACGGTACCTTTGAGGAAGGGATCAAGGCAAGCAAGGGTCAGTTGCCTTCTTAGGAATAAAGTAGCTGTTAGGGGTTAAGAGAACAGGCAGGTTTTTCAAGTTCACAGTGGTGTGTCAAGTTCCCTCTGCACAGGGGAGGGCTCCCTGAGTTGGGCGTGGAAACTGAAGGGGACTGGCAGACTTGGAGAGAATTTAGGGGCTTATAAGCTCTTCAGCAGGATCTTAAAGCTCTTCTGGGTGGTGTCTGAGAAAACAGTGAACCATACTTGGATCTTGAAGACCTACTTCTGGTCTGGGGGAGCAGAAAGAAGGCAAACAGGGTCTTCCATTGGCTGCCAGTCCTCCTCTGCCTCCTAAGATGGGGTGGTGTATCTTTTGGGGTTCTACTTCCTGCTGTAACCTCACCTGCTGATTCCTTAGCTAGGGTGTGGCCTGGCATGGTCTGTGAAGGCTGTCAGACTGGGGAGGCACACAGAGGCTACTTATGGTTACTGAGATTCCTTTGTTACTGCTGCCGTTGACCATCTCTGGCCAGTGGAGTGCCTGCACTTCCAGGTGCAGGGAAGGCATGTGCTGTCTCTCCACTCTGATCTCTGAAGACTGTAGGAGTGGGTTAGCACGTGCACCAAGAACCATTCAGGCAACTGATCCCATTTCTGCAGAGGACTGCCTTCTTCCACTTTCCCTAAAGCGGAGGTCCTCAAAGGTAATTCTGGGATCTGAGTGCAGGGGAGTAGAGACCGGGGTGATCGTATGGCCATAGGCACTACCTGGACTGAGTCCTTTAGGCTTCTGGGAGGAAGGCACTGCTGTAGCCTGGTTCCTTGGGGAGTATGACAATAGATTGTACTCAAAGGTAGTACCCAGAGGCCTGGGTTTGGGATTCTGACACACCTACCTTTCCTAGACTTAGCTTCACAACCTTTTGCTTCTGTGACCTTGGACAGCTCACTTACTAGCCTTGTGGAGCTTTAGTTTCCGTGAGATGGGATGGTTGATCTGAACATGGCACTTCTGGGGAGTGAGCCTGGAGAGAACACTGGGTTAATGCCAGCTAGAATGCAGACAGTGTTAGCACCCTTCGGCATTATTACCAGGCTTCCTGCTCTCCTCCTGGGATTAGGGTGTGTTTGGGGAGGGGGGTTAGAAGGAATGGAGCTCTGTCTGGACCTGACCTTTCTTGCCTCAGGTCATAGTGTGAGGCTTAGAACCTGCTAGGGTTGAAGAGAAGCCAAGGGTCTGCTTAGCCATTCCTGGGGCTGGAGGGACCTAGTGTGAGAGCCTGGTTCTCCTTCCACCCCCATGCTGGTTAGTATGGATGCCAGAGCAATCCTTACTGAGCCCTGGCAACAAGTCAGAGGCACTGTGAAGGCTCCCTGGCGAGGCTGGGCATGCTGCTTCTCCATGGTGTGATGGCCTTCAGCTTCTTGCTGGCAGCTCTGTTTTCCCCAGGGGAGACACTTGGTGTTCTCCTGGCGGCGCACAGGCTGCTGGGAAAAGAAGAGGTAGTCTGCCAGCTTCTTGGTGCAGCTTAAAGTCCTGAGGCTTGGGTGCAGTTGTCCTCTGGGAGATTTGGGGCCCATCCCCCTCTCATAGAACCAGTGACTCTCAGGGAGATACCAGCTGCCAGGTCACCTGCAGAGGGCAGCAGGAGCCAGAGGCCTCGGCTAGTCCCTTGGCCTAACAGGAAGGCAGGGTGCTCTGTGTCGGCAGCTGGTGGAACAAGGGGTGTCTATCTCATGGCCTGGGCCCGGGTCTGTGCCAGCTGTTGTCAGCAGCTGGCTGAAGCGGTCCTGCCCGCCACCACTGTGGGTGGAGCTGAGGAGAGGACTTCCTTGCTGAGCTCTGCTCCTGCCAGCCTGCCGCCAATTCCTTCTATCCTAAGGGGCCCAGGTACCCCAAATGCTGGATTCCTCGGCTCCCCTAATGGCTTCACTAGCAGCGGTCCCTTTTCTGAACTGTGTGAGGAGGTAGGCCTGAGTGCTGATAGAAGTTCTTTCCAGGCTCCTAGAGCCACTGGGGCCTCCTGGCCCTCAGCCGTCCTTCTGCCCGACCTTGAGTGGAATCAGAGGCAGGGGGAATGTGCCCTTCCCGGGGCTGCCCCAGCAGTCCAGGCCCCACTGAAATCTGAAGCCAGCCGGAGCGCCAGCCCTGTGCCTACCAGCTGCATTACCACAAGGGTAGAAGCAGAGATTGGAACGAGAGACAGAGGCAGCACTGGGCCTGGGCCTGGTCAAGAGATCTGGCTGCCTTATTGCCATGGCAGTCCTGAGACTCCTGAGCCAAGAGGAGCACAGCTGATGACTGCACCAGGTGGGCTGTGGGGCTGTGTGGACCCAATGACTGACCAGAGAGATCACTTATCGCTAATCCTGTGGTGGAGAGGCCTTCAGGTCCCCTTGGAGGAAAGAAGAGAGCCAAGACTGCCTGTCCTGGAAGAGAGGAAGTCCCTGGGGAACATTCCCTTAAATCTGACTATCCCAGGGTGCAGGCCCATGCACTTAGGAAATAGGGCTGGGGTCACCTTGCCTTTTCCCTCTTCCTCTCTGTCCTCCATTGCAAACACTTGGAGAAGTACAAGTTGTCTACTAAGGTCCAAAAAGCAGGCTTAAATGCCTGCTTTTATATCTTCAGAGCTCAAAACTGGACCTCTGTTGAGAGGGCCTTTCCAGCTTCTGCCTCCATTCTAGGGAATTGGCAGCTGGAAAATCACCAGTGACCCAGTGAGGTGAGCTTCACCTATCTGCACACCCTTGTTGCACTTAGCAAACTAGCCACCATATTCTGTCCTGCTCTGCTCAGAATTTAGAGCCTCATAAGTGTTCACTTTGGGTGGGTTGTTCATTTCTTTTTGGATTTTTTTGAGACAGGGTTTCTCTATGTAACCCTAGCTGTTCTGGAACTTGCTCTGTAGACCAGGATGGCCTCAGATTCCCCTGCCTCTGCCTCCGGAGTGTCGGGATTAAAGGCACACCCCCACCATTATGCAGATTCTCTACAGCTTTGGGGTTTTGTACCCTGTTACCACTCCTGGTGGCAGGGTAGGAAAGGGACCCTGGGGTCTGGATAGGCTGGACTAGAGCATAGCTGTTCTGTCTGAACAGTCCTGCTCAAAGTTGGGCTGGTGAGGCTACAAGCCAAGGAGCCTGTCAAGGCTGACAGGCAGATGCTGGGGCCAAGTGAATGTCCTGTGTTTAGCTGGAGGCTTCCTACGGATGGAGGGACCCCCCTTTTTTCTCCCTTTAGTGCTGGGTGAGGGCAGGGTAGGGTTGTCACCTGCTTCCCTTTTCCCACAGCATGTTAAGTGTGGTGCTGTTCGCAAATATTGGGCTCGAATGTAGGCTAGCATTAATTAATTTGATGTCTTTACATTGAGCCAGGTCGAAGGTACAGCAGAGAACTGCTGATATGAACAGCCATCCACAGCATAGCAGAGGGGCTGCCCCGGAGCCAGTGCCTGTGTTCTGGCAGTGATGGGGCTGGTACTTCTGCCAGCGGGGGTCCTTTCGGCAGGCTTTGGAGAAAGTGAACAAATCTGGGACTTACAGATGAGTTGGAGTTTCCTAGTAGACCAGTATTATCATGGATGAGAGCCTGATCCAGCAGAAGCTATAGAATAGTTCAACAGTGATGATGGTGATGTGTGTGCGCACGTGCGTGTGTGTTTGTGTGTAGAGGGTCATAATGAAGAGCACAGAGGTGAGAGGGAAGGCGGCTGGCAGAGCTGAGGCTGGTTTTATGTAGGTGCTCTAGAACGGTGGCCCATACTTGAGTCATCAGTGGTTTATCAGGAGGGTTCAGAAATTATGCTTTTGATGTTGGAAAACTGTACCAAGGTCATGTTTGCAAAGCTCAATACCTACAGTTTGGTTTGCAGGTTTAGGGTAGGTGATGAGGTGCTAGGGAGAGAGCAGGGACTAGTCTGTGGGGGTAATGGATTGTATTCTAATAAAAAGAGCCTTTGATGCAGTTATCTCTGTTGAACTTGGGCCAGGCTAGCTTACAGGTAGCTTACAGATGGGAGAGTTTTTGAATCCATATGAGAAATGAGCTTAGGAGGGGCTGAGATCAGCCCGTAGTTCAAGATCACTGGAGAGAATGGATCATTGGATAGAAGAGAAGGAAATGAGCAGTGGTCTTGCCACTAGAGAAGGTTGATGTGTGGCATTGTGGCCCTGGAGAGGAATCTCAACTAGGTGGGTGGAAAGGGGGGACACAGAATGTGGAAAGGAGATGACAGTCGTCTGCACATGTGCAGTTAGGGAGCTGGTCTCTGGTAGGTCTGTGGGATGGATGCGCTCCTAACTGGGTGTGTGAGGTGGAAAGCCGCAGCTGCCCAGATAGGCCCATCTGACTCAGCTCTCACCTTCCCCAGCTCCCCCCTCAGTCATGCTGTTGAATGGTGACTGCTCAGAGAACTTGAAGAAAGAAGAGGGGACATCTGAGCCACCCAGGGAAAATGGGCTGGATGAGGGTGAGCCTGGAGATGAGACCACTGGACAGGAAGTCATTGTCATTCAGGACACAGGCTTTTCTGTGAAGATCCTGGCCCCTGGTATTGAGCCCTTTTCCCTGCAGGTAAGATGAAGGAAGATGTACTGGGGACTGGTTTGAGTCTGTTGCTGGAGAGGAGCATGTTTGAAAGCCAAGCCTTATCTTTGTATGTGCAGGGCCTCTAGGCAGGAAGCTAAGAGTCCTGGCTTTTGCTCAGGGTCTGAGTTAGGGCAGTGGATGAGGCTGGGTTCAAGTTATTGCCCCATCACTAGAGGACAACCATCAGCAGCGACTGGCAAGGCAGAGCCATTTGTTCTGGAGGCTTCAGTGTTGCTTCTCCTGTTTTTCGTCCTTGGGTTGAAGGATTGGCTTGCTCTTGGTTCCTATAAACCAAGTGGTTTAGGCCTGGGACTCTGGAGTCAAGCTCTGTCTAGTAAGCTTACATAAGTATATATACAAATACAGATAAAAATGAACACAGTACTTCCGGATAGGGTTTGGAAATTAAGATTTAAAATCCAAAAAGTAGCAAACTGGGTACTTGGTATTCGTTCTGACAACCCAGCTACTTTGGCCTGGCAGCATGGAGGTGTGCTCTTGTACCCTGCCATATAGTTTCTTAGCAGAGTGGCCTCTCTCCCTGGCAGGTGTCCCCACAGGAGATGGTGCAGGAGATCCACCAGGTGCTCATGGACCGGGAGGACACCTGCCATCGCACCTGCTTCTCCCTGCACCTGGATGGCAACATGCTGGACCACTTCTCAGAGCTGCGCAGCGTTGAGGGGCTGCAGGAAGGCTCGGTGCTCCGAGTTGTGGAAGGTTGGTCAAGATTAAGCTGGCAGCTGCCAGAGGAGGGCCCGGAGTTAGGCCAGATACTGTAGCAAACACAAGTACTGGTGTCTCTGCGGTCCATCTGAGCACGAGGAGGTAGGACTGGCCCATGAGTGTGCTGCTCAGGCTGTCATGCCCTTTATCTCTACTGCGTGGCCCTCAGTTTGAAGACCTGAGTCTATTTTTAAATGTCCAGTTCCCAAACTGATAGGTTGAAATCAGCCTGTCAAATTCTGAAAAGATAGGTGTTGCCTCTTGGGGAGCTTAAAAGATTTTCTACCATTCTGTTCTGTTTTGTTTTTCTTTTGAGACAGGGTCCCTGTATATTGCCCTGGCTATTCTGGAACTCGCTTTGTAGACCAGGCTGGCCCTGAACTTAAAGAGATCTGCCCGCCTCTGCCGCCAGAGTGCTGGGACATTTCATAACTCCTGAGGGAGGACAGGAGCAGCTCCTGTAGCAGCTCAGAGCGAATCCCCAGGACTGTCAGCCCAATAAAAACAGATGTAGAAAGCAGAGCACAGGACGCAGGCCTGTGAAATCAGCACTTTGGCAGCTGAGGCAGGAGGATTGCTGTGAGTTTCAAGTATACCTGGGCTACAGAGTCATTCTCTGTCTCAAAAAACCAAAGAGGCAAATAAAGAAAGAGGTAAAGAAATGAGAAAGTTTGTGCCACAGCTAACTTCACAATTGATCAGAGAACCACTTCTTGACCTTGTGAAAAACCATTAAAATTCCATAAAACACACACTGTAGGACAGTGTTGGCCCTGGGGGTCTTGGGATGTCAAGTCCTTACACCGTCTCTGAGCATGAGTTTGAGGCTGTGGAGGCCCCCTGAGACTGGAGGTATCAGAACGTGGCTCTGACAGGTTCTCCAGAGCCTGTGTGGACTTCAGGAGTCAGGTGGTAAAATGTTCTTTGCAAACAAGACCTTACTAACAGGAAGGTTTGTGTATGTTTGGAAATCAGAAACCCAGCTTAAGTGTTCATCTTAGTGGAAGTTTGGAATTTTTTTGTGACAGTGTCACGTAGTCCAGGCTGGCTTTTAACTCCTGATCCCCATCTATACTCCCAGTGTTTGGGAGTATAGTTAGGTGCCACGATAGCTGGCTGGTAGTAGAATTAAAAAATGGGAGCCTAATTGGAAAATTCAAGGCTGGAAGGTATGGTTTCGTAGTTAAGGGCATATCCTCTTCTTCCAGTTCCCAGCACCTACCTCAGGCAGTTCCCAACAGCCATAATTCTAGTTCCAGGGGTTCTGCTGCCCTCTTCTGGCCTCCATGGGCACCTACCCATATACACACACTGCATACAGTAACACAGGAACACACAGATAACGCTTAAAAACACAAAAGCTGGGTGTGGTGATGCACACCTGTAATTCCAGTACTCAAAGGCAGGCAGATCTCTGTGAGTTTGAGTCTAGCCTGTCTACAAAATGAGTCCGGACAGCCAAGGCTACACAGAGAAACCCTGTCTCAAAACAAAACAAAAAATTTTAAGACACACTTAAAAATAAAAACCAGCAGTCATGGTCTGTGTCTAATATTGGCACTTAGAGGCAGAGACTTGAAGACCACTGTTAGATCTAGGCTAGCCAGGGCCACATACGACCCTGTCTTAAGCTTTGTCACCTAGCCCCGACCTTGCAAAAAAAGAAATTTCAAGCTACCCCAGTGGCTGCAGATTCAACTTGGTTCCACACCTTTCTGCCATCTCAGCACTGTAAGGAAAGAAAGCTGGGTCCGGTGGCTGCCTGCCTACCTATGACCTTATGACTTGGGAGGCTGAGGCAGCAATAGCACTGTCGGTTCAGGGCTAGCCTGGGTACATAGTTCTAGGGCTGCATAGACCTCTATGTAGAGAGATCTCGCCTTAAATTTCTCACACACCGCCCCCCAGGAAAGCACTCTACAAATCTTGTTGCAGGGCAGGTTATTTCTCTAGGGCTATAGTAATGCTCCGCTCTCCTTCTGGCAGAGCCTTACACCGTTCGTGAGGCCCGAATCCACGTGCGCCATGTCCGAGACCTCCTCAAGAGCTTGGACCCATCCGATGCCTTCAATGGAGTTGATTGCAACTCCTTGTCCTTCCTGAGTGTCTTCACTGACGGCGACCTGGGAGGTGCGGGGAAAGTTGACACTTGGAGTTGTGCAGAGGGCAAAGGCCTGCAGGTCATTTCTATGTGGGGCTGGGGAGGGTTTGCTGAAGCCAAGGTCAAGGTAAGCCAGGGCCATGTTAAGTCACAGAAATCCTGGCTGACCACCTGCCTTGGGTCCCTTAGACAGTGGGAAGCGGAAGAAGGGCTTGGAGATGGACCCCATTGACTGCACGCCACCTGAGTATATCCTGCCAGGGAGCCGGGAGCGGCCGCTGTGCCCCCTGCAGCCCCAGAATCGGGATTGGAAGGTAAGGCTACAGAAGCATCAAGGAAGTAACCCTGGCAGGAGGAGCCCAAGACACCTCATGCTTGGCCATTTCTGCAGCCCCTGCAGTGTCTGAAAGTGCTCACCATGAGTGGCTGGAACCCCCCCCCTGGGAACCGCAAGATGCACGGAGACCTTATGTACCTGTTTGTGATCACCGCCGAGGACCGGCAAGTCAGCATCACCGCGTCCACGAGGGGCTTCTACCTGAATCAGTAAGTCTCTGCGGGGCCCTCGCCTGCCATGGCATGCCCCCTGCTCTGGGTCTAAGAATAAATCCTTGTGGCGCCTGCTCAGTGACCCTGTTCCTGCAGGTCCACAGCCTACCACTTCAACCCCAAGCCTGCCAGCCCCCGCTTCCTCAGCCATTCCCTAGTGGAGCTGCTCAACCAGATCAGCCCAACCTTCAAGAAGAACTTTGCTGTGCTACAGAAGAAAAGGTAGCACTTTTGTGCCGTTGTGCCCTGTCCTGTCTCCAGTCACAGGCTAGACCCCACACCAGCACCACCTCTGCCTGAAGAAATGTTGCCCCAGTGCCCAACAGTCCCTGGTTGAAGGGGGCAGCAGCCCTGGGAGAGGTGCCCATTTGTTCTGTCTGACTTCAGGGTGGCGTCTGTGGGTGAGAGCTGCCAGAACAAAGTCAGGGCCTCAGAAGAGGCACTCACAGCTGGGCACTAAGCTCGGAGGGCTGTCCCGTCTCCCCACCTGCCGCAGGGTCCAGCGCCACCCGTTCGAGAGGATCGCCACCCCGTTCCAGGTGTACAGCTGGACAGCCCCCCAGGCGGAGCATGCCATGGACTGTGTGCGAGCTGAGGACGCCTACACCTCGAGGCTGGGCTACGAGGAGCACATCCCTGGACAGGTGCTACCCAGCCCCGCCTTCCCCGCCAGGCTCTCTCTGTGCCTCTCCCAGGAGGCTCCCTCTGATCTGCAGGGGCATGTTCGAGGGGAGGTGGGGGAGGAGGATAGCCCAGAGCAGGTCAGGAAACGCAGGCTGAGCCTGCATCTGCCTCCCTGGCCCCTCCACAGACCCGGGACTGGAATGAAGAGCTGCAGACAACAAGGGAGCTGCCCCGTAAGAACCTGCCTGAGCGATTGCTTCGAGAAAGAGCCATATTCAAGGTGACTGCGGCCTCAAGCTTACCTATTAACGGGGCTTGTAGGTAAAGAGAAGACTGGAGGCTGGCAGCCTAGCTTTGTTGGCAATACTGGAGGTGGACCTGCAGGGTGTCTCAGTCCTGTGCCTCCCAGACCACCTCCGATCTTTTCTGTGGCTTCACTGAGACTTTGGAGACCTTTCTTTATGTCTTCCCATGACTGGGCAGGCCTCTCACTGGGTCACATGCTGCCTTGTGTGTGTGCGCGGAAGCACACGTATGTGCGCATGCATGGCGGGTGTGCGCTCATTTAGAGAGCAATCAGTGGAAGCCAGTTCTCTCCTTCTGCTGCAGGCCCAAGGATTGAAGAGAGGTAGTCAGATGTGGCATCACGTACCTTTGCCTGGTGAGCCATCTGATTGGCCCCACATACTCCATTTTGTTCCTGAGTTGTATGTTTTCAGTAGAAGTGTTGAGGTTTCAAAAAGAAATGGTGCTGTTGCCCTTTTCTGAATATGAAGAAACTGAGGCTAGAGTTCCTTGGTTCCCAGGGCCTGGCTGCCTTCACCAGCTAGGTGACCTGGGCAGGATAGGTGGTTCCCTGGTACCTGGGGCCTGTCTCACCCTCCCAACCGTGGCCTCCCCAGGTGCACAGTGATTTCACAGCAGCAGCTACAAGGGGCGCCATGGCAGTTATTGATGGGAACGTGATGGCCATCAATCCCAGCGAGGAGACCAAGATGCAGATGTTCATCTGGAACAACATCTTCTTCAGCCTGGGCTTTGACGTCCGGGACCACTACAAGGACTTCGGTGGTGATGTGGCAGCCTACGTGGCGCCCACCAACGACCTGAATGGCGTCCGCACATACAATGCTGTGGACGTGGAGGGGCTGTACACGCTGGGCACGGTGGTCGTGGATTACCGAGGCTACCGAGTCACAGCTCAGTCCATCATCCCTGGCATCCTGGAGCGGGACCAGGAGCAGAGTGTCATCTATGGCTCCATTGACTTTGGCAAGACGGTGGTGTCACACCCACGTTATCTGGAGCTGTTGGAGCGCACCAGCCGGCCCCTCAAGATCCTTCGTCACCGGGTGCTCAATGACCGAGACGAGGAGGTGGAGCTCTGCTCCTCGGTGGAGTGTAAGGGCATCATTGGCAATGACGGGCGCCACTACATCCTTGACCTTCTGCGTACCTTCCCACCAGACCTCAACTTTCTCCCTGTGCCTGGTGAGGAGCTGCCTGAGGAGTGCACTCGGGCTGGCTTCCCCCGAGCCCATCGACACAAGCTGTGCTGTCTGCGCCAGGAGCTAGTGGATGCCTTTGTGGAGCACAGGTGAGGAGAGGCTGCTGCAGGCCTGGACTGCACTGACAGAGCAGCTGGCTCTGTCAGGAGCATGATCTGTTCTGAGGAAGATCCTGGAAGAGAGAACTCCCACCCTTCCTCCCAGAGCCCGGTTATACACCCCAGCCCTCGCCTGCCTCGCCTCAGCAGGACCTCTGTCAGTTGTAGACTAGCAAGTGGCTAAACCAGCCGTCCTGGCAAAGTAGTCCTGGGCTCTTACGGAGCATTTGGAAATCTCCTGGGGTGGTTTTGAATGCCAGTCGGTGCAGGGCTGGGGAGAGGCTCTGTGACTGAGAGTACTTGCCGTCTTGCCGTGGAAACATGGGGACCTGAATTCAGATCCCCAAGCCGTAACACACAAGGGTAGCATGTGTCTGTGACCCATCACTGTGGGGAGAGGGCAGGAACGGAACAGTCATAGAAGCTACATAGGTGTGAGTTCCGGGAGAGGGCCTGTCTCAAGGGAGCGGGGTGGAGGGTAAGACAGGACACCTGCTGTGCGCCTGTGGCTTTTTTGTGCCCATATGCACCCATATAAACACACATGCAAAGACAGGCACGGTGGCTCACGCCTTTGATCCCAGCACTCTGGGAGGTAGAGAGCCAGCCTGGCCTACAGAGTGAGTTCCAGGACAGCAAGAAATACACAGAGAAACCTGTGTAGACCTGGAGACAAGGTCTGCCTATTTTGGTTGTTGTTGTTTGCTTTGTTTTCTTGTTTTATTTTATGAGACAGGGTTCTGTCTTGAAAATAAAGTAAAAAAATAAAGACAGGAAGAATGTCATAGTACAGGCTGGAAAGTGTTGGTGTTCCTGGCATTGACTGCGCATCTGCTGAGTCTCACACCATGGTGTGCTCCTTCCAGACGGCACTGACATTCCTCTTCCTCTCGCTCCTGAGAGCCATGGCCTAGATCCCCCTCCCCCCGATATGCCCCAGCTGTCTTCTAACTGAGGGGGCTTCAGTGCCATTTTGTGTATTTGTTTTTGAGGCAGGGGCTTGTGTAATAGAAGCTGTCCTGAAAGCCCCAATCCTCCGGTCTCAGCCTCCCTGGTGCTGGATTGCAAATGTTCAACATCACACTTTGGTGTTGCTCTGACCTGCTGTCTGGCACAGGCATGCCTGTACTCTCACGTGTACACAGGACAGACTGTCCCCATGCTTACAGGGGAAAGTGTTCCCAGTGTCAACATTTCCTTGCCCCCAAAGACCTGGAGACTGGGCCTGCCTTTTGGTTGTTGTTGTTTGCTTTGTTTTCTTGTTTTATTTTATGAGACAGGATTTCTCTGTATACTCCTGGCTGTCCTGGAACTTACTCTGTAGACAGGCTGGCCTGAATTCAAGAGATCTCTCTGCCTCTGTCTCCTAAGAGCTGGGGTTAAAGGGCTGGGCCCCCACCTTTTTTTGTGTGTGTTTTGCTTTGTGTAAGAGTTAATTCCTATAGTTGTGTGTGGGAATGTCTGGCTTGCATGTATGTATGGATGTATACCGCATGTGCCTCCTCCCATAGAGGTCACAAGATTCTCTGGGACTGGAGAGTGGATGGCTGGGAGCCACCATGTTAACACTGCGAACTGAGCCTGGAAGAGTAGCGAGTGCTCTCACTGCCCACTGAACAACCTCGATGCGCTGGGTAGCCCCCGCTGCAGCCTTCCGCTCTGCTTTGCTCTAGGTACCTTCTCTTCATGAAGCTAGCTGCCTTACAGTTGATGCAGCAGAAGGCCGGCCGGGTGGAGGCCCCCACCTCGCTGGAGAGCGGTGGCCCTCCCTCCTCCGCAGAGACCAAGTCTGAAGGCCCCATAGGACCTGAGGCAGGAAGGGAGGAGGAGGGCAGCAGTGTGAGTGGCCTGGCCAAGGTGAAGGAGCTGGCAGAGACCATTGCCTCAGACGATGGCACAGGTAGGGTTGCTGCGCTTGTTTGGGAGAACCCAAGCTGGTCCTGGCAGCTCAGCCACAGGTGGCTCGTGGTCTCTGAGAGGCAGGCAGACATCTCTAGAGTGGGCTGTGGGGCAAGAGGCTCATGGTAGCACAGCTGTGCCTCTTATTCTCACACATCTCCACAGTAGACCCTCGAAGCCGCGAGGTGATCCGCAACGCCTGCACGGCTGTTGGCTCCATCAGCAGCACGGCCTTCGACATTCGTTTCAATCCTGACATCTTCTCCCCAGGCAAGTGCTGCGGCTGAATAATCAGTGAAGGAACCCTGCAGCTAAGGGCACAACATGGGATGGGCTTGAGGCCCTCAGCATCAGAAAGCTACCCTCCTGATGTCATCTTCCTGTCTCAAGCCTTCCTCTCTACCTCCCTATAGGAGTTCGCTTTCCTGAGTCCTGCCAGGATGAAGTTCGGGACCAGAAGCAGCTATTGAAAGATGCAGCTGCCTTCTTGCTCTCCTGCCAGATCCCTGGTTTGGTGAGGGAGGGGCTGAAAGGATGGGTGGGGACTGCCAGAAGGGGCCCTGGTTCAGGTGCCATGCTTGTCTCAGACTGGGACCCTCTCAGGGTGACGAAGTAAAGTGTGGTTCCTTCCCACATGACCAGACAACCCTGTGCTTCCTGTGGGTCTGAGGTCTTTAACCAAGGGGCCAGGCTGCTTCGAAGTGGCAGTGTCCTTCTTCCTGTTTCCTTTTTTTATGTAGAAGGTAGGGGTAGGTTCCTATGCCCTTTCACACCTTGCCTCCTTCCCTCTTCCTCGAGGAAGCCAGGGCCTTAATTCTGTCCTTCGTTTAGGGATCTAGGGAAGACCCAGAGGGGTAGGGGCAAAGGGTTGGCGCTGGTCTTGACCTGATGCAGCCCCACAGGTGAAGGACTGCACAGAGCACGCTGTGCTGCCCATGGATGGGGCCACGCTGGCTGAGGTGATGCGCCAGCGTGGCATCAACATGCGATACCTGGGCAAGGTGCTGGATCTGGTGCTGCGGAGCCCAGCCCGGGACCAGCTGGACCACATTTATGTGAGTGGGGCTTGGCCTGGGAGGTGGTTGCAGCTGGAGGCCTGGAACCTGCCCAAGACTTCCTTCTCTGACCCCCCAGAAAATCAGCATTGGAGAGCTCATCACACGTTCCGCCAAGCATATCTTCAAGACATATCTTCAGGTGCCGCCACTCTTTCCAACTTGGTGGGACCTCCCTGGGTGGCATGGGGCCAGGAGAAGAGCCCAGGGTGGGGGCTTAGGGCCTTCCTGACTTCAGTCAAAACTTGGCTCAGGGAGTGGAGCTCTCGGGCCTCTCAGCTGCCATCAGCCACTTCCTGAACTGTTTCCTGAGCTCCTACCCCAACCCCGTGGCCCACCTGCCTGCCGATGAGCTGCTCTCCAAGAAAAGGAACAAGAGGAGGAAAAACCGGCCTCCAGGAGCTGCAGACAACACTGCCTGGGCTGTGATGACCCCCCAGGAGCTCTGGAAGGACATCTGCCAGGAGGCCAAGAACTACTTTGACTTCACCCTGGAGTGGTGCGGGCCCAGGGGATGGGTGCCCATGGGTGTGAAAGGCTGGGGCTTGGGGCCCAGGCGGCATCTAGGGCACTGGAGTGAAGAAGGCAGGCAGACTGGTATAGTGGTGTGGGACCAGCATGGGAAGTGGGGCTGGCCCTGAGGGTTAGTGCTGAATGGGGGGAGCAGGTATGTGCAGGGCTGCTCAGTCCCTGCTCCCACCCCCAGTGACTCTGTGGACCAGGCTGTGGAGATCTACGGGCTGCAGAAGATAACCCTGCTGCGGGAGATCTCCCTGAAAACAGGGATCCAGGTGGGCCCTCCCTTTCCAGCCTAGGCCTCCTGGTAGAGGGAAGGTGCTTTCTCATGCTGGTGGGCTGGGAGGTGCTGTCCTTCTTTGTCCAAGGCTGAGGCTTTGGGCGTTGGGCCCTGTCCCCAGATTCTGCTGAAGGAGTACAGCTTCGACAGCCGCCACAAGCCTGCCTTCACTGAGGAAGACGTGCTCAACATCTTCCCTGTGGTCAAGCATGTCAACCCCAAGGCTTCGGATGCCTTCCACTTCTTCCAGAGTGGGCAGGCCAAAGTACAGCAGGGTGCGTGGCACTGTGGGCTGGGGGAAATGGGAGTGGCTCTTGCCCAGCCCTGACCTTGCCACCGGGCTGCCTCGTAGGCTTCCTGAAGGAAGGCTGTGAGCTCATCAATGAGGCTCTGAACCTGTTCAATAACGTGTATGGAGCCATGCACGTGGAGATCTGCGCCTGCTTGCGTCTCCTGGCCCGCCTCCACTATATCATGGGTGATTACGCTGAGGTATGTGGGCTGTGGCAACTCAGGCTGGGGGCTGCAGGGGAAGGGCCTGGGGTCTCCGTCATCACCCCCCATTGAAGCCCCCTTGGGCTTTTAGGTGGGGGAGCAAGTTGCATCCAGAAAGCCCCAAAGTTGTTCTGTGAGCTCATGTGCCCTTCACTCGCTGGCTTTGGGAGAACTCTAGCTGCCTGTGCACTGCTGGCCGCTCAGGGACAGCGGCAAGGATAGATTCTGAGAGTAAGAGCTGTGGCACAAAATCTGGCCTTGGGGTGCCCATGAGACCTTTTAGGGAAGAAGATGTAGAACGGTAGATTCAGATGGTCTCGGTGTAGTGAAGGCTCCACAGTGACAGCAGCTGCCGCCACTCTGCTGCCTGTGTGTGAAGGGTAGAAACTGCAGGCTAGACCTCTGTGGGGCTGCTCAGCTGGGGTAAGTGCTCACCTCAAGTTGATACTGTCTCTTTCCAGGCCCTCAGCAACCAGCAGAAGGCCGTGCTGATGAGTGAGCGGGTCATGGGCATTGAGCACCCCAACACCATCCAGGAATATGTAAGTAGCCCCCCTGGGGTTGGGGTGTGGGTGCGGTGTCCCGGGCCACCCTGACCCACTCTGACCCCGCCCACAGATGCACCTGGCCCTCTACTGCTTTGCCAGCAGCCAGCTGTCCACAGCCCTGAGCCTCCTGTACCGTGCCCGCTACCTCATGCTGCTTGTGTTTGGGGAGGACCACCCTGAGATGGCGTTATTGGATGTGAGTGTTGGAGAGGAAATCGGGTGAATGCACCGTGCACCGTGAATGGACGTCAGCTTTTGTGCAGGGGATAGGAACTGACTCAGCGCCTTCCTTACCTCCTAGAACAACATTGGGCTGGTGCTGCACGGTGTGATGGAGTATGACCTATCCCTCCGCTTCCTGGAGAATGCACTGGCTGTCACTACCAAGTACCATGGGCCCAAAGCTCTTAAGGTGGCTCTCAGGTGAGGCAGTGCTGGCTGAGATTCCATGGTGGTACAGGGGAGGGACCTGATCTCTGAAGCTCTGCCCCTGAGCCTGGCCTTGACTGGTTCCTCGGGAGCTGCCAAGAGGGCTCTAGCCCACATGTGCTCTCCACATCTGGTCCCTCCTTTGCCCCGTATATTCTGTCCCTTCCAGCCACCACCTTGTCGCTCGGGTTTATGAGAGCAAAGCTGAATTCCGATCGGCACTCCAGCACGAGAAGGAAGGCTACACCATCTACAAGACGCAGGTGGGCCTCAGCAGGGCTGTGACCGTTCTGCCTGTGAGTGCACAGCCCTGAGCCCTCTTTTCTTTGGCCCTTGTTGTTATAGCTAGGGGAGGACCACGAGAAGACCAGGGAGAGCTCTGAGTACCTCAAGTGCCTGACCCAGCAAGCTGTGGCCCTGCAGCGCACCATGAATGAGATCTACCGCAGTGGCTCCAGTGCCAACATCCCACCCCTCAAGGTGTGGGCCTGGGCTGAATGGTTGGGTCCAGGGCCCTGGCCTCTTGCCAGGCCATACTAAACTCTGGCCTTTCCCACCACCCTCAGTTCACGGCTCCCAGCATGACCAGTGTCCTGGAGCAGCTCAATGTCATCAACGGTATCCTCTTCATTCCTCTCAGGTGAGGCCCCAGTGTGGCAGCAGCTCGAGGTTCTGTTCTACGTCAGTAGAGCTCAGACTTTGAAAGTGTAAGGTCTGTGGTGACGTTGCTTGTAGTTCCTCGCAGACACTGTGCTCCAGGAAATACATAGCTCTAGTATTTTGTTTATTTTTCCTTTTTATGAGACAGAGTTTAGTGCTAGCCCAGGCTAGCCTCAAACTTGTAGCTGTCCTGCTTCAGCGTCTTAGTGCTGGGATTAGAGTGAGCTGGCCGCAAACACATGACCCGCTTGCCTCACCTTTTCAGGTGTTCAGAGATGGCAGTTGAGCTGTGTACCGCCACTGCTTGGTTTTTTGTTTTGTTTTGAATTTTTTAGCATACCTTGTTCAAATTTTTTCTTTTTCTTGATTTTGTTTTGTTGTTTTAGACAGGGTCTCATGTAGCCTAGGTTTACCTCAGACTAGCTGTGTAGCTGACAATGACCTTGACCTCCTGTTTCTCTTTCCCAAGTAGTGAGATTCCAGCCTGTGCCACTGTACTTGGCCCTTTGTTTTCCAGTATTACTGTGATCTTTCACTTTCAGCACATACAAGTGACTCCATTCTAGCTGTCTTGTGTTTCGTGCAGAACTGTGCCTTGTCAGTTAGCCTTTTGAAAACTCCCACAGCTCTTGCAGACTGCTTTGAAAGCATCCCCCTCTTGCATGTGGGAAATGCTGCTGGTCGGCCAGCCAGCAGTGGAGCACCCTGACCTGTTGCCTGCCTGTGCTCTGCTATAGAAGCCAGAGGTTGAGAGCAAGTTGAAGTTAGGGGTGGGAGTGGCACACCCTGAGCAAATGCTGTGTCAAGTATAGGGGCACCGTCCCTCGAGGAGAGGCACCTGTGTATGCATTTCCCACTAGCTGAAGCGAAGAGCTTAGTAAAGTCCCGGTTGTCAGTATAACGGAAGCAGCAGGGTGGCAGAGGGTCCCGGCTACCCTGACTCCACCTTTGCTTCCTGATGCTCAGCCAAAAAGACTTGGAAAACCTGAAGGCAGAAGTGGCACGGCGACACCAGCTCCAGGAGGCCAGCAGAAACAGGGATAAGGCCGAGGAACTCATGGCCACCGAGCCTGAGCCATCAAGAGCCCTGGAAGACGTAGGCTCCTCTCAGACTGCCAAGGAAAGTCCTTCCCTGAACTTACAGGGATAAAAAAAGAAAAAGATGGACAGTCCAGCAGCCCCATTACCCGGTGATACAGACAGATTCCAGGAGAAGGGGGCATGCCCTGCAGATTGAGAGAGGAAGCTAGTCCTCCACTCTCCACCCCACCCCACCCCACCATCTCCTGGGGCCCTGGCCTGCCTGCCTGCCCCTAAAAGATGTTTTTGCACTGGTTCAATGAATATTCAATGCAGAGGCCTAATTGAAGACACAAGAATGAAGTGTGTAGGCATCAGCTCCAGCTGGGGGTCAAGTGCCCCCCAGCCTCCCCGTCAAGCAGGTGTGTGTGCCCATGCCTGTGGATGTCTTGCTCCGTCCTTCCTGATGTCCTGATGTATATAGCCCAGTCAGTTCTGAGTGGATGACATGCAGATGCAAATTCTCAGGTCATTTATATGTTTGACGTTATGGCTGCTGCTTTTGTTGCCACTACCCCTGGGCCCGGCCTAGCTTAAAAGTCCAGGTTTACGCCAAAAAAGATGGGGGCTTTCATGTGTTCTGGGAGGGGGAGCCAGATCTCTAGTAAGGTGCAAGGTGAGACCTGCGGCGGCTTAACTGTGATCGGGTCTGGCCTTCCTGTAGCCTCAGGGTGAGAGGAAGGGGCCAGTGGTGATGGACCCCCCATGCATCCATGTGCCTGGCCTCGGCCGAGCAGGAGAGGTGGCATTGCCACAGGTTTTGACTTGCCTCCCAGCTCCCTGTACCCCAGATGGGCATAACCTTGGGGGCCAACAGTCTGAATGTATCTTCCATTTTAACCTGAGCTGCCTAATGCACAGTTGGGATGAGGGGTGGGGACCCAGGGCAAGCGCCATGCACGGGAGTGATTGTCACCTCTGTGGCGCCAGGCTCCTTACTTGGCCTTTGTCATAAAAGCACTTCTACAAGGAAGCGCTGGGGTGGTGGGCTTCCTGTTGCCCTGGTTGCCCTCTCCCCCTGCCTGCCTGTGTCGCTTCTCTATGTCTGCTGTCCCTGAAAGAGATGGCCGCCCTTTGAGCCTGAGGGGAGCTGTTCTAGACAGAGCCTCTAGTTCACTGGAGCTGTTGATGGATACCACCTGTCCAGGGACCTTGTTTCAAAGGGAATGGGTGTGAGCCAGCAAGGCATCCCCACAGCTATCAAGAAAGTTTTCTTGTTTTTAGAACATCATGTCTTCATTTCACATTGGAATAAAGTGAGTTTTTGAAACCTGCTGCCCCAGCCTCGCCTGTGTGCTCTGTGTGCCGGGCTCTCATGTCTGAGTGAGGCCATCGAATATGCTGCCGGGAGAGAATTGCGTACATTATACTGGGTCAAATTCAAGGTTATGTTTATCAAGTTGCTCTAAGTGGAAGGGGTGGAAGTCTAGTTCAGCTGCACCCTACGCCTGAAGGTTGGTGTGGGCAAGGCTGGAGGCCTCGGTTGTGACGACTTTGTAGTCTTTTGAACATCTAACTGCCTAGCCCCGTCCCAGCTCTTCCCTTCCCTTGTAGTGGGTAGATTGGCCAACACTCAAGAGTTTGTAAAGTAGAGAGGAGGGGTGCTGATTGATTGTGTCATAGTGTCAGCCAGCTTACACAGGAACAGTGGAGGGAAGAAGTGGTCAGCCAGTAAGACGTGAGGACACTGCCATTTGTACATGCCTTTGTTGCCTTTATTTTCCGAAAAAATACCAGCCCTAGTTTGTGGTTCTTTTTTCTTAGATGTCCCTGATCTTGATACTAAGTAACACCCATAAAAACCTACCAATGGTTTTGGCCATTAAAGCCTAGTGTGTATGTTCACTATGATCTTTATAGTCTCATAGTTGTATTTGGTCATTTGAGGCAAGGTCTCTTATAGCCTATACTGCCCTTAAATTCTTGGTTAATAGGTGTGCACCATAATGTCTGGCTCATTTTGTTCTAAACATGTTTCCTCTGGCTTTTGATGGATACACTCACTTCTGGAGAGGGACATCACACAAAGGTGAGGCTGCTGCACATGGGTTTAATCACCCTAGAGGCCTGTTTTTCTTGGTTGGTTCCCTTAAGCATATTAAACACCTCTAAAGTATTGTGGGGGTGGGAGGGAGCTATTCTCCCGGAAGACCCAGTTTTACAGTGGTCCATAACTCCAATTTAAAGAGATAAGGTAACTCTCTTCTGGCCTCTGGACACTAAGGACACAAGACACTTGCACAATCAAAACACCTAAACATGTAAAAAGTATTTAAAATGTGCAGGAAGAGCCTGTGCGAACACAGGATGACTTTCAGAAGCTAGTTCTCCCCAGTGAGTTCTGGGAGGGTATTCAGGTTGTAAATTTCAGGGCTTGTGCAAGCACTTTGACCTGCTTAGACATCTCACAAGCCAATTAGATCTTTTGACGACTCAAAAGTAACAAGAAACTTGTTGAGGGCTACGAAACCACCTGAGGAATCCCTGTGTGTCCTATGACAAATATAAAGCACCCTGAAGCGGCTGAGACCAGCTCTGCACCAGGAGCTAACTGCAAAGTGATGAGGTATTCCACTGATAGGGCCATCAGCTGACTCCACTGACATTTATCAGGAAGCTGGGTGTGGTGCATGCTGAAGCAGAGCTATTGCCGGATTCCAGGACAGCCTGAAATAAGACACAGGCCCTGTTTCAAAATGCCAAATATATATATATATATATATATATAAACTTTACACTGGCCCTTTCATACTGAGGAACTAGAAAGTAGCCAGGTGTGATGGACACCTTTAGTCCCAGCACTCAGGAGGTAGAGACAGCTGAGTTCCAGGGCAACCAAGGCTTACATAGTGACAGCCTGCCTAAAATAAAATGCCACTATTGCCAGTAAGATGGTTCAGTAGAAAAAGGCACTTATTGCCAAATCTGACTACACTTTAAATGGTAGAACCCATTTCCAAATCTGACCTTCATGCACTGCAGCATGAACTGACACACACAAATATCTAAGTAAAAGCAATCTGACCACACAGGGAAAGTAAAGGCTGGGATGTAGCGCTGTGATAGAAGTCCTGCATCGCACACGGAAGGGAAAAGAAGTAGAGGTGGAGCTGGTCTGAACGCAAAGCCCTGCTATGAGACTCAGACTGTACTGGCCTAGTATGTCTTCGGGAGACCCCTAGAACCTGCATGTCTAATGAATAATTCCCAGGCAGTAGAGATTTGCTGCCAGCAGTTGAATTCATGTTTGCTTTCACCAGACTAACAAGGAAGAAAGGATGCAGCATCCCGCCACAGCCATTTCTCCCTGCCTTTAGAAGGGTTGGGCCAGTATGTGAGAGACCAGCTTTCAAATTCACAATAGCATGATATTAAAGTTAGAACTCCAATCTGAAAGTCAGGTCCAATGCTAGGCTCTTACCAGAGGGAGAAAAGGGGCCCCAGGAGCAAACAGGAAAGCTGGCAAATACATTCTTGACCAGCTTCTGACTGGGAATGCTCCTTCCAACAAGAGGCACCACGGGTATACTTGTGCTCTTGTGCACAAAAGGCTGGAGACAACTAAGGACATGAGCTATCAGGATGAGACAGGGCATCTAGAACAATGATTAAAGTGAAGACTATTTTGGTACAGCCCATAAACCTGAAAATATTTACAATGGGCACGGATTGAACCTTTGTAGATTTCTAGGAGGCCAGTCACTGTCAGAATGCACAGCAGGGGGAGGAGTGGACTTAGCTGCCCAATGCAGTCAGTAGTTCTAGCTATGTGCAAAGCTACGGCTACAAGAACCCTACAGATAGAGGGTCAGTAACAGCATAGACAGTGCCAGCACAGAAGCTCCCAAAGGCTCTGCCTGGTGCTTAAAAACGTCTCACTTCCTACCAAGATCTGTCTGTGCACGAGATACCACCCACAACACCCACTGAAAAAACCCCACCACATCTAGTTTTATAGGCATTTAATAGTTTACCAATTGGTACAATAAGATTTTTAATATGCAGAAAACATGAATAAATTTTGTTTTACACAGTCTGAGAGCAACAAATCTTACTGTAAAACACAAGAGCAATATTATATACATTCCTTTACTGATTTTTAAAATTGTGTCTATATCTTCAGTGAACTCTTACAATCTGGGGAACTGTTTTCTCCAATTACCACCTCTGCAACGTTCATACGGAATCATCGCTTGCCTTCATGTCAGTGTCAGGATTGACTTCTAACTCGTAGAGTTTGTGTTTATTTCTAAGGTCTTCAGAGTGACTTTGGGGGATGCCTGAAGGATAAGCAGGCAAGAAAGCAGCTACTTACATGATACAGTGGAAGGATAAAAAGGCCAGTTCCAGTTGTGACTTCTGAGTCCAGCTTACCCCACCCCACCCCACCCAGCCCACCGGAAAAACCCCAAAACCTTTCTTCCAATTTTGCCCATGTTGCTTGTCTACCAGGACATTCTTCTTCGCACCATCTAGATTAACCAACACATTGGGTTTATATACAGCTGGACAGTTAGAGTAACCATTTTAAGTGCCTTTTCCTTCTAGTTCAACTTCAGTTGCTTAAGGATTATCAAAAGCCACCACTGTCAACAAACAAAATGTCCTTATTTTTAAATAGTTTTTTTTTTTTAATTAAAAAAAATAAAAACAAACTTTAGTGAGTGGTATTATCTGGAAGTTCACATAGAAACAGAGGCAAACAGGAGACTGGGTTTGGTGAGCCTAGAGCCAAAGCTTCCGAAGAACTAATAGTGCGGAATGGCCCGAGACAGCTTGCTAGCACTAGTGACTGTGGGTAGTGCTCCCGGCGCACCATCGGTCACACCACACACACAGGGCGGTCTTAGTCTCCTAAAGGGCAAGAGGGCATGTCAAAAGCAACTACTCTCCAGGCCATGTCAGCTTGCACTCTCCATGCGGTTAGGACTTCTTGGGCACGCTGTGCTATAGGTGGCACTGGAATGTCTGTTTACACACAGTCAACAATCATCCAAGGACACAATTCTACCAGATTTTTATTTCTTCGTAAGTGGCCAATCTGACTCGAGAAAGTAACAAAGCAGCAGTGAACCGCTAACCAATGCATTAAGTCCTCTACTTAAACCCAGTAATTTATCATTGTCCTTATCCCAGGCAAGGCACAGGGTTAGAGAGCAGACAGAGAAAACAGTAACATAAGAGTAAGAGCATCAACAGGGCAGTGTCAAACAACAGTGCAAGAAACCTTCGCAAACCTGATGCCAGATGGAATGTTGCCCCCACCCTCCCTTCATTATTCAAACAGGGCTCATTTCGTTTGGATCCAGCTGTGGACCATCCCTGAGATTCAATGTTTGCTGCTGTGTAAGTGGAGGATGTCTGGTAGTTCAGCTAAGCAGCAGGCTGTGGCGATCTCCCAAGTAAGGACAGCTTTGTTACAGAGCACTCCCTCCTCCTTCGCCAGTGAGTCACTGCTGCAGGGGAGGACACCCAGGAACAGCAGCTTTGCTCCTCTACATTGGTACCATTCTTTATTGTTTCTATGAATGATGTACAGATGTTGTGGCTTACCCTGAACAATTCATGTTGCTATACGCTAAAACTGAATTAAAAGACAAGACATTTTAACACATACAAACGAATGTTAAGATGCACCATTTCTATGTACTTATATTCTTGAAAAAGGACAGAAAATAGCAGCAAATGAGAACAAAGATATTTTCAATAGCTTTTCGAGATAAGTCCAGCCAGAACAACTAGAGGGAAAGCAGGAGAGCTGTGAGGCAACGCTGTCCTGAGAGCTAACCTACAGTGTTTACGGAATCATGACGGAGTTTTGTCCTCAAATAACAGCCATAGCCATTTAGTTCTCAGAACACTTCTCCTTTCTAGAGACCTCTCTAAGGAATATTAAGAACAAACAAGTGAACAAACAATAGGACACAAGCTAGATTTAAGCTGCTTCTAGTGGCCTAATCTCGTGTATATCTACAGGACATTAATTCTCATCCTTTGTCATTTCAGGAATCAAATTTCCTTTCAATACTTAAGGGGACAATTAAAAAATCATATATTACACAAACGAATAAAATGCAGTTCAGAAAAAATTGTTAAAACTGTCATTGTTATTTCATTGTTTCTGTTAACTTTTCAAATTGATTTTCTTAAAAAGAAAAAAGTTGGTTAGCTAGGCAATAGATTTATTAATAATTGACATAGGAACAGTGTTCCATAGTCATGGGCAAAATCTCTTAAAACTATTGTAGTAACTTTGGATCAAAATGTACAACATATATCAAGGATGTGTAAAATGGTGAATGGCCACATTAAAGAGAATAAAGGAAGTGACTTTCTTTTAGCTTAGGAAAGCCCTGCAGAGTCAAAAGCATCGGGAGAGTTTATCCAAAAGCATGGCTGTGGTTGAAATTCCCCAGCAAGATTTACTCTGTTTTAGCACTTCTTCAAGAACTCAAGACCCAACAACATGGAGGTTGTATGTGTGTGATATACATATATAGACATATCCACTTGGAGATAGGCCCATATACTTATAAACATTTACATATAAACAAAAGATGAAAAAAACTCAGTGTAGTTCTATGCACGCTTCATTAAACCCTGTCACTTTTTATAACTTGTAAGTGAAACAGTTCGAATGGTTACCAGGTTCATGTTGGAAACTGCTGTTTCTCCCACTCCTTCAAAATGCGCACGCGACAGTTGTCAGCATTTGTCATTCTAAAATGCACATTGCACATCCCGGAAAACATCATAAACACATAGTGATTTGTACCACGACACTCAGTGGGAAGGTCAAATTCTACTGGGGAGTCACGTCACTACACAGTCCAGCAGTATGGAGAATACAACTTGTATGCCTAGTGTGGAAGAGAAGCTTAGAGTAGGACAGTGTTTCCAGACCTGTTTACAAAGCAGTAAGACCCAAATGAAAAACGATTCACCATTAGCTGCTGAGATTTTTCTTGAGATTACGATCATTTTCTTACATAAATATACCACTAGCCTTTGCTTGATAGGCTGCCAAAACAAACATATCCTATTGATTTGGCAAAGGGGTCATGACAAAAACTTCAATATGTAATCCCCATTAATTACAGAGATGGAGCAAAGATTCTGAATTGTAGTCTTATTATCTAACACCCTTAAAGATTTATTAAGCACACTTAAGTGATGTTACATAGATACACATTTCAGAAAAGCCCTAATAACCACCACTTTTCCCCAAAAATGAGGCCATCAAGTCAGGCACCAACAGATAGCAGGAAGAAAAGCAATAATTAATAATCCAACATAAAATGACACTGTCAACTATTCAGTTTAGTGCCCTAGTTCAATTTATTCAACTTCTGCCCTTGTAGGCCTGGTGTGACCAATGCCAGCCCAGGTTTTTAAACCCTATGGTACTTCTAGACAACATATGTAAATTTACAGTATACAATTTGGATTCACCATGCATGAATACTTTGTGTGTAACATTTAATAAGCTCAATCTACATCCAGAATAATTTACATGAAAGGACAATATTTATTTAAACAGAGCTCAAATGGGGTAACCATGGTATCATCAGAGTGCATCCAGAGGAAAAAGGGGGAAGAACCAAATGCGACTCAATCAACGGCACTCCCACACCTTCACTGTTTGATCTACACTGCCAGTAACCACATAGGGTGCCGTCTTGTGGAAATCTGAAAGAGAAAAGAAAAGGCTGGTTTTCAAACCATACTAACTAACCCAGATAGTTGGGGTTTTTTGTTTTGTTTTTGTTATTTATTTATTTATTTTTTTAATATAAGAAAGCCTTGAATTTGATTTCCTTCAGTTCAGCTTCCTGAGCTCTGGGATTCTATGAGCATGTACCTCTGCTCCATGATTTTCTTTAGAAATTACTGATCTTAGCAACTAGGTTAGGGAAGTTAAAACTCAACTAAAGCCCACTTGATGTCACAAGTACCATTGCAAACGATGTTCCAACCTACTAACAAGGGCACATTTGGCATATCCACTTACTGAACACTATGTTTCAGGCTTAGTAGTAAGGCTTTCCATAGACAACTAATCCTCACAACACTCCATCCTAACTTACCAAGGGCTTTAGTGTCAGTGTCACCATAAGGTCCACCCATCTTACTCAAATATATTACAACTTACTGAATTCACAAAGTGAATTCCAGATGATACTGAGGACATGATAATTTTACAAAATTCCTAATACATAGTACACAGTGGCATATGCTAGTAAAAGGAAAGTCCTTTTTTGTTCTTTTTAAACAATAGAGTCCTGCCATATAACCCTTCCTATGTAAAGCAGGCTGGCCTCAAATTTGGGACATGATCATGCCATCTCTGCTACCTAAATGCTAGAATGTGTCACCATGTCTGGGGATGTTTTGTCTGTGTGTGTGTCTGTATGCACACACATACTGTCTCAAGACAACTCTCAGAAGCCAGTTCTCTCTTGTCATCATTTGAGATGTGGAGATTAAACACAGGTTTTCAGGCCTGAAGGTACCTCTACTTGCTGAACCATCTTGCCATATTGTTAGCGCTATTTGTGTGTGTGTGTGCGTGTGTGTGTGTGTGTATGTGTGTGTGTGTGTGTGTGTGTTTCTTCCTTGAAACAAGCTCTTGGTATTGTTTGTTCTTCTTCTGCAGTTGGGAATTAAAACTAACATCTTAGTCAAGTTATGCTGTTATACCATTGAGCACATCCACAGCGCTTAAGACAGTGGTTCTTAAGCTTCCTAATATTGTGACCCTTTAATACAGCTCTTCATGTTGTGGTGACCCCCCACCATAAAATCACTTCACTGCTACTCCGTAACTGTAATTTTGCTACTTATAATTCATCATATAAAAATCTGTTATGCAACCCCAAAGCTGTGTCAACCTACAGGTTGAGAACTTAAGATTTCTTTTGATAATGCAGAACAGAGAAAACAGTATTTTTATTATAAGCTTAATTCTAGAAAGGAAAGTTTAAAGCCACTGGTAGGAACCCACAAGGTTGAAATAGACCTTTTCTATTTTACCTTAAAAGAACTTGGTCATTTCTTACCTGGAGAAGTCCACAAGGTACATACAACTGTTACATCCGGCACTCCAAAATTCAAATTTTCAGAACCCTCCCAATGTGTACATACCCAAGGAGGTAACAAAGTGTTCATGCGCATTGAGGGTCTTCATGCATCGCTTGTTCTTGTAATCCCATACACGAAGAGTCTTGTCATCAGCACAACTCAAAATGAACTTCCCCCCAGAATGGAACAGAACTCCACGTACCCAATTATCATGACCCACCTTCAAGACAAAAAGGATTTGACTTACTTAAGCAACACATGGGAAATAATACATTTTAACACTGAAACCATTTCTACCAGTGCTCTTTTCTTTTTTCTTAACAAGGTCTGGTATAGCCCAGGAAAACCTTGAACTTCGATCCTTGTGCCCCACCTGCCAAGTGCTGGGATTACAGGTATGTGCCACCATATCCAATTTCTGTGGCTCTGGGAACTAAAGCCCAGGGCATGTAGACACCTATTCTACCGAGTGAGGTACATTTCCAGACAATCCCTACCTTAAACAAGGTCCACATAGCTCAGAGATGCCTAAACTCACTGACCTTGAAATGATCCCCCTTGATTCCACCTCAAGTGCCAGAATCATGCTACCATGCTATCATGCCTGGTCTCTTCTGGGGTTCTGTGCATGCTATGCTAGGCAGGCATTCTACCAACTGGGTATACTCTTAAGACACACTAGTATCTTCATTAATATTTTTAAAAATTATTATGTGAGCCAGGTGTAGTAGCGTAATGCCTGTAATCCCAGCACTTGGGCAGTAAGAGGCAGGAGGATCTCTGTGAGTTCTAGTCCAGCTTGGTCTACAAAGTGACTCCAGAACAGCCAAGGCTACACAAGAGAAACCCTATCTCAAAAAACCAAAAAAATCAAAATCAAAAGAAACCCAACAACAGGGGGCTGGAGAGATGGCTCAGTGGTTAGAACACTGTCTGCTCTTCCAAAGGACCTGGGTTCAATTCCCAGCACCCACATGGCAGCTTGCAACAATCTGTAACCTTAATTCCAAGAGATCTGACACCTTCACACTAATGCACATAAAATGAAATAAATTATAAAAACAAACAACAAAGCCAAACTTATTATGTGTGTGGGTGTTTTGCCTGTATGTATACCTGTGCCAAAACGTTGAATACAGTGCCCTCAGAGGCCAAAAGAGCAAACTGGATCCCCTGGAAATGGAGTTATACATGGCTGTAAGCTGTCATGGGGGTGCTAGAAACACAGATGCTCTGGAAGAACTGTTAACTAAAATTAAAAACTGAGAAGCCCAATAGATGACTGAGCAATTAAGAGCATCAAGAGCCAGGAGATTGTCGCTAACTTTAATCCTAGCACTCGGAAGGCAGAGGCAGGTACCCTAATCTATAGAGCGAGTTCTAGGGGTACATAGAGAAACCATGAAAACAAAAAGCAAGGAGCTGTTGAAATGACCGAGCAGTTAAGAGTGTGTACTGGATCACAGTCTGGTTCCCCAGAACCCATGCCAATAGCTCACAACTGTCTTGTAACTCCTGCTTCAGGAGGATCCTACAAAGAACTGACAAACACATCTGCATACACACATGAAGGAATAAACAAGTACATAATAAAAAGACACACAATAAAAGAAAAAAAATGAATGAAGCATGGTAGTGCACACTCAGCACTTGGAAAGCAGGGGCAGTTGAACCAATCTCTGAGTTTGTGGCCAAGTAGGTCTATACTGTAGGTTGCTTACACTACATCTTAGCCAGGATTATGTTATAAAACCCTGTTTCCAAAACAAAACAAACCAACTAAAAAGCAGAACAACAAACCCCACTATTTTTGAGGCTACCCCAAAATAAAGCAGGAAAAAGTGTCTCACTAGTCCCAAAGTGAGAAGCAGAAACCTAGGAAAACTGGTGACCTTGCAATTACAGACAGAAAAACACGCAGATTTTAAATATAAGATTCACTTTTCTAACATAGTACAAATGAATCTAGAACAAAACCGTTTTTCTGAAATAGGGTCTGGACTATGGAGTCCTGGCCAACCTGGAATTCTACATAAACCACACTATCCTCAAACTAACAGACTTCCTTCTAACTCTACCTCTTGGGTGCTGGAAATTTCTTTTATCTTTTTTTCTCTGTGAAGCGCTGGGCTGTGCTGGAACTCACCTTGTAGACCAGGCTGGCCTTGAACTCAAAGAGATCTGCCTGCTCTGCTGGTCCTTCTTATCTTTTAAATTAGTTTACAGTGATGGGTTTTCTGTCAGCCCTGTTATACGCATTGGTTTTAGTTGATCCTGTCCTTCTCCACCCCTCTCCCCACTGTGACCTTCTGCTTCCAGTATTCTCTTCTCTTCTCACCGATCCTTAAGAATACTTTACTTAACATGTTGATAATATCCTATAAATAGATGTGGTCAGCACTTAAACAAATTTTTAAACATGAATGTTATAAGGCTTGCTGTTAGGTTAGCAATATCCATGTGGAGCTCCTTAAGCAAACCAGAATGTCCAATAACCAGCTCCCAATCTCCAATGCTGCTACAATTACTTAAATACCTTTAACTCATTAATTTCACAATAGGAATAGAATAATTAATTTCACAATAGGCAAACAAACCAAATAAGGTAGATGTCAATAAAGAGATGATAGCTGAAAGAAGTAAAGGAGTCTGGAGAGATGGCTCAGTGGATAAGAGCACTGGCTGCTCTTACAGAAGACCTGGCTCAGTTCTCACTACCCATGTGGCAGCTCACAACTGTCTGTAACTCCAACCAGTTCTAGAGGATCTGACACCATTACACAGATACACATACTGGCAAAATACCAATACATATAAAGTAAATAAATAAAAATTAAAAAAAAATAAACAAGTCTGTAAGAGCATCCTTTCTCCTCCACAGTAGGTACTATCCAGTGAGCTAAGACCCTCCCCCCAGCACTAACTGGCTTTATAGATTTATTTTATATAACACTGATTTCCATTATCACTGTAACTGTATAATTAAAAAGCTGTAATGAAATTTATAGATGTATACAGTTATTTTAAAGTCCCAGAATTGAGATTTAATAAGAAAGCACAGAGTACCTAAAAATCTAAAAAGTTAAAACTACAATGAAGATGCAAAAAAAGTAATAATATGCAAACTTACAAGAGTCATAAGGCACATGCCAGTACTGACGTCCCACATCTTAATAGTTTTGTCTCTGGAACCAGATAGCAAGAAGGGTCCAGGCTTGCCACTTTTTTTAGTCTATGGAAAACATAAAAATTATTTTTCTATGCAAAACAATAAAGACTTAAACAACTTCTCTAAAATAATGACATCTATTCCAGAGTCTTGAAAAAAAGGTTGTTTTCATCTATTTAAATACACAACTGTACCTGGCCCACAAAAAAAGATAGGCCCTACCTAGATAACAGTATTAATTATAATTGTACTGTCCAAGACTTCTGCAATCAGGGTTAGGTATATAAAGCTAAGTGGCAGAGTTCTCTACTAGCATGAAAAAGGCTTGGTATCAAGTCTATGATCAAAAAAAGATTTTTAAACCACTATTTTTTTTCTATAAAGTTAACATCAAAAATAATATATACTGTATGTAACAACCACCAGAGGGTAGTATTAAGAATTTTATTTAGAATTTGTAATGAAGAGATCACAAATAGAAGATTAATGTAGAGCCAGATGTTGTGTCATACTTCTTTGATACCAATATTCTGGAGGTAGAGGCAGCCAGCTCTCTGTAAGTTCAAGGCCAGCCTGGTCTAGCATATCCACAGCTACATGAGACCCTACCAGATAGATAGATAGATAGATAGATAGATAGATAGATAGATAGATAGATAAAATTTTAAATTTATTTAGATAAATAAAAATGTAGGGTTTGGTTGGTTGGTTTTAAATTTTTCCATTTGTTTTTTTTTTTTTTTGGGGGGGGTGTTATATATATTTTTTTACTTTGCTCTGTTTTTGTTTGTTTCTGAGACAGGGTTCCCTAAGTGCTGAGACACCTGTATTTAAACTATCAATTCTCTCTTTAGGAGATGATCTCCAACATAAATCATGGGTGAGCTATTTGTTTATCTATTTGTGTATGGACACAACTCATG
Organism: Psammomys obesus; assembly: GCF_907164565.1. Taxonomy (NCBI): domain Eukaryota; kingdom Metazoa; phylum Chordata; class Mammalia; order Rodentia; family Muridae; genus Psammomys; species Psammomys obesus. The sequence continues at coordinate 543,527 of NW_026595981.1, forward strand.
TCATCGCATGCTGGTAGAGATCTGAGGACAACCTGAGGGGGGACAACCTCCTGTAATGCGGTTCAGGGATCAAACTGGGGTCACTAAGCTTGATGGTCAGTACCTTTATCTGCTCAACAATCTTACTGCCCCAATAAGAACTAGTTCAAAAATGTAAACACCACTGACAACCAGAAAGAGGAAAAAACCCTCAAAATTCAGACTTCTAGGCTACAGTCTTAAGGGCATCAACAGACTCTGACTAAGAATCAGACAAGTTACCTGTCCTATAACACAGTAACAAAAATCATATAAAGACACGTAATCACACAGTACCTCAGATCCTGTTGCTTCAGAGATGGAAGAATATGAACTTTCTGGAGCCCAGGAAATGCATTCTACCACGTGTTCGTGTTCTCGGAGCTCAGCCTTGCATTCCTTTGTTGCTACAACCCATACACGCACAGTCTGGTCATTGGAACAGCTGGCTATCAGAGTGCCATCCTGATTTGGCCGCACCATACGTACCCATTCTCTGTGTCCTGTGAATGTCTTCACACAGTAGCTGTCAATTTAAAGAATAATGTACATTGTGAATAAATGATAATTATTAGAAAACTTTCCAGAAGTGATACAAAATTAGTTAGGACTCAAGATGAAGATAAAAGCATTAGAGAAATTATATAGCACATCAACAAAAAAAATAAAATAAAATCTTGGTTAATAAAAACTGGGCACCAGCCAGAAGTTAGACAACACTAGCTAAAAGAAGCTAACAGGAAATACCAACAAAATATGGAATTTAAGTAAAACATCTAAAAAAGGAATAGAAAAATGTTCAAAACTAAACACATACAATAAAACCTAAAAACCTCAAGTCTAACAAAGGTATACCAGCATAAACATTACTCAAATTCTTAGAAAAAAAAATTTTTTTAAATTATTTTGTTTTATTTACATTGGTGTTCTGCCTCTATGTATGTCTGTGTGAGGGTGTCAGATCCCCTGGAACTAGAATTACAAACAGCTGTGAGCTGCCAAGTGGGTGCGGGGATTTGAACCTGGGTCTTTGGAAGAGCAGCCAGTGTTAACTGTTGAGCCATCTCTCCAGCCTCTAAATACTAATTTAAACCCAGAGAGAGAAGAAAAGGAAAACAAAACAAGACAAACCACAGAGAAAATATAAAGCTGACATCACAAAAGAACTCACTTTCAAGAATCTTTTGAGGGAGGGAAGGTGGAATTGGGAAGGGAGGAGGGAGGGAGCTATAGGTGTGAAACTAAATAAAATGCAATTAACAAAAATATCAATAAAAAAGGGAAAAGGGAAAAATCCTTCTTACGGTACATCTGGGTTTCTTTTAGAGAGGAAGTGTGTGTGGACAGATCATTAATCTGTGCTGCAGATGAGCGCTAGTGCCCTGTAAAGCAAGCGCTCTACCACTATGCTCCACTTCCAGTCTCGAGCATGTATTAGAAACTGGCATGATGGTCATTCTAGACTTAAGATAAAATTACTAAACACTTAGAAAACATTTTGGTGTTTTGTTTTTACAATCCTTTTGGCTGATGCTTTCCAACTAAATCTACTTACCCAGTTTGCACTTCCCACATTTTTATAGTTTTATCCCTTGAGGCAGATACTATATGATCTCCATTAGGCATGATGGCTACTGAAGAGACATTGTGGTCGTGGCCTAAAACACACAATACAGCAAAGTATTCAACAGTTTACTGTGAGGTTTTACTATGGTTTTAAAAAAACTACAGAAAGTACTCTTACACCCGGCTTTATGCAAACCTGACAAGACTATTAAAAAGTAGTAAGGGAAAGAGGTAAGAATGGAAAGGGCAAAATTTGGCCTTCTGTCTTAGACCTTAAAAACTGGGATCATGTGGCTAGAGAGATAGCTCAGTGGAAGAACACTGGCTGTTCTTCCAAAAGTCCTGAGTTCAATTCCCAGCACCCACACGGTGACTCATAACCATTTCTAGTGGGACCCGGTGCTCTCTTCTGGTGTGTAGGCACACATGCAGGCAGAATACTGTATAAATAATAAATAAATCTTTAAAAAAAAAAATTGGGATCATAAGTATGTGCCACCCTGCTTAGCAAAACTCTTTATGAGATAGGACCTTGTGTATCCCAGGTTGACTTCAAACTTGCTATGTAGCCAAAGAAATCTTGAATTTTGACCCTTCTGTATCTTCTTTCCTGCCCCTGGGGTTTCTCTGTGTAGCCTTGACTGTCCCGGAATTCACACTGTAGACCAGGCTGGCATGAATTCACAAAGATCCACCTGCTTCTGCCTCCCAAGTGCTGGAATTAAAGGTGTGCCCCACCATGGCCTGCCTCTTGTTTCTACTTTTGTGTAATAAAATTACAAGGATGTACTAACAATTGGGATCCGACTAGTCCTACAAGTACAAACTCTTTTAAGTGACAGCAGTAAGATACCGGCAACGTACAGACAGAATTTCAGAAAATATATTTACAAAAGCAACTGTCAAAATTCCTTTAGTAGAAGTAATTGCTGTAATGCATTTAAATAGGTGGAAAAACACAAATTTCAATCACACACTCTATACCTCCAGATAATCTTTTTGTTTTACTTTCTTCTTTTCTGCCCCCCTCCCCTTGGCTGTTCTGGACTCACTTTGTAGACCAGGCTGGCCTGGTGGTCCACTCTGCCTCCTGAGTCCTGGGACTAAAGGTGTGTACCAGCACCACCAGGCTTGCTTTGTTTTCTTAAGATCACTGTATTGTGCAGTCCAGTTGGCCTGGAACTTGCTTTGTAGTGAAGGCCAGCATTAAGGACTTCATCCTCCCATGAAGGGCTCCTACCTGCTAGGATTATGCACAGATACCAATACACCTGGCTTATTTTAAAATCACTAACACAGCATTTGGTCTTACACATTATCTAAACAACACACACACACACTCCATTATCTTTAAAGAAAACAAAGCCAGGTGTGAAGGTACACAATTCTGATCTCAGCACTTTAGGGCGGAAGAAGAAAGCAGATCCTTTAAGAATTCAGGCCAGCCAAGGCTACATTGTAAGACCCTGTCCCCAAAACCTAAAAACAACAGAAGTCAGTATTTCACATATATACATATGATTTAAGTATGATTCATTTTATCTTTACAATTCTATGACATAGGTATTATCCCCCTTTATTTTCCAGATAAAATAACCTATGGACACTTAAAGAGGGAGCAAGGGACTCTGGCTTTTAGCTTTCATATAGCCTGCTTTCTTGATGAAAAACAAAAGACAAAGAACCAACAACTTTTTTCTCTTGGACTAGTCTGACCTGGCAATTTTTCTTATCTAAATACACTTGTCAATACAAATTAGTATTTCATGTAAACCTTAAAAATCCTTCGGACAAAAACCTCTACCATCAAAGCTTGTCCATCAATGCAGACAACTAATAATTAAATATAGGGTACCTATATATGATTAGCAAACGGTTTCTTCTCTCAAGTGCTCTGCCTGAGATTAAAGTGCTATCCTTTACCCCTTACCGTGCATGGTTCTGATGCATTCAAAACCCTGAAAATCCCATAGTTTAATCGTCATATCTGCGGAACAGGAAGCCAGAAGCTTGCCACTGTGGTCAAAGGAAATGTCCTGTACAGAGTCTGTATGCCCCTTAAGAGTTCGTTCAAAATCTCCAGTCTCATAATCCCACACCTGTCAAGTGAATAGAAAAATGGTTAACACCACTTCCTCATTTCACATTTACACTTAGCAGCTCAGTCTAGCACCTTACTGACTAATTAACAAATAACAATCTTTTAGAAATATCAAAGTTTCAAGCAAACTGGCCTTTTTCTACAGAGAAAATTGAGGCTCCAATTATCCAAGTAGAATTCCAGAATTACACCTGTTAAGGATCTACCACTTAATTATGCCAATGAGAAGGTACAGAAACTCAAAGTATACTAGTCTTACAGTATGCAGTAGGCATAAATAAGGAAATTAAAGTGCAAAAAGATGTGTTTGGGCATTTGTACGTACAACAGTGAGCTGCTTTAAGTCCTCAGGTCTGCTAGAACAGTAGGGCTCACATATTTAGGGACTAAGGAGAAATCATAAACTACAAACTATTCCTGAATCAAGTGTTCATGATTAAAAGAACATCCCTCTCCCTCCTCGAGCCCCAACTGGGATTCTCTGTGTAGCCTTGGCTATCCTGGAACTCAATTTGAAGACAAATGAAGCTGGCCCGGAATTTAGAAATCAAACTGCCTCCACCTACCAAGGCTGGGATTAAAGGCATTAGTTTGCCATCAAACTCAGGTTTTTAAAAATCTCATTTTTAAAAAGTAATTTTTCTAAAACAGAAATTTGAGTTACCAAGAAACAGTACTACAGATATCACTCAAGAACAATCTTTGTTCTAGTGGCCAAATTGTAGTCTAATTGGAAAAAAAAAAAAAAAAAGATTCTAGCACTTGCTTCACAAGCAACAAGTCCTAGGTTCAATTCATTCTCCAGCAACTTAAGAAAACAAAACATTAAAAATCCAAACAAGGGCAACACCCACAAATACCAAACAAACAAACAAACAAACAAACAAACAAAAAAAAAAAAACACAAGACCAAAACTGAATAGTCAATCCCCAGTCAAAATTCAAGCATTTAGGTCCATTCTAACTACAGTGAGCACAAATTTAAATGTCATACGGTGTGCACCCACCCACACATACACACACACACACTTTGAGGAAATAGGCAATATTAACAAAAATTTAGGGTTGGTGCAATACATTAAAAAATAATTTATTTTATGCGCATAAGCATTTTGCCTGAATGTATGTATGTGTACCACATTCATGCCTGGTGCTCTCTGAGACAGGGCACTGTATCCTGTGGATCTGGAATTACAAATGGTTATGAGCCACCATATGGGAGCTGGGAAGCAAACATGGATCCCCTGCAAGAACAGCATGTGCTCTTAACCTCTGAGCCCACATTTTTTTAAAGATTACTTATTATGTATAGTGTTCTGCCTTCACATACACCTGCACACCAAAAGACAGCACCAGACCTCACTATAGAGGATTTGTGAGCCACCATCTGGTTGCTGGGAATTGAACTCAGGACCTTTGGAAGAGCAGCCAGTGCTCTTAACCTCTGAGCCATCTCTCCAGTACAGCCTACATTTAAAAACTTAATCTAAATAGTATAAGACTGAGAAGCAAATATAAAAACTGTACTTATGCGCACAGCTTAACCCCAGCACCTGGGGTGTTTGAAGCCAGTCTTAAATTTAAATACCAAAATCAATTAAGTCTCCTACATTCATTAAACAACAATAAAATAATTCTCCCATTCCTTGCTTTTCCTTTTTCTCCTCCCTACATCCCCCTATTTTGTGGGGGAACAATTAAATACAGGGTCTCAAGAATGCTAGGTCAGGTGCTGTACCACTGAGCTCTAGCTGTCCAGGAACTTCCTTTGTACACTAGGCTGTCCTTGAACTCAGATCAGTCTGCCTCTGCTTCCCAATTGCTGAGATTAAAGGTTTGCACCACTGTATCCAAACCCTTTGCTTTTTGTTTAAAAGCACTGTCCCGGGAAGCTGGAGAGATGGCTCGGAGGTTAAGAGCACTGTCTGTTCTTCCAAAAGTCCTGAGTTCAATTCCCAGCAACCACATGGTAGCTCACAGCCACCTATAAGGAGATCTGGTGCATAATGAGATCTTGTGTATACATAATAAAATAAATAAATAAATCTTTGGGGGGGGGGGAGAAGCACTGTTGAGGGGGGGCAGTGATTAAGAACACTGTCTGCTCTTCCAGAGGACCTGGGTTCGCTTCCCAGGACCCACATGGCAGCTCACAACTGTCTTAACTCCAATTCCAGGTGATCTGACTCCCTTACACTAATGCAATTAAAAAAAAAAAACAAAACAAAACACTGTCCCAAAAAATTGCCCAGGCTGGCCCTGAACTTGACTCATAGCCCACAATGACCTTAAAATTCTCTTGGCTCAGCATCTCAAGCAGCTGAAAATTCAGGCTACAAACCACACAGTATTACTCAGAGAAGTGGTTCTCAACTTTCCTAATGTTGTGACCCTTTAATACAATATCTCATGTTGTGATGTTGTGGTGACCCACAACCACAAAAATTATTTTTCTTACTACTCTGTAACTGTAGTTTTGCTGTTATGACTTGTAGCATAAATACTTGATTTGCAGGGTATCTGATAAATGACTCCTGTGAAAGGATTGCTCCACTTCCTAAAGGGTCATGACTAATAGGTTGAGAACCCTTGGGTTAGAGCAATTTTTGAAGCATACCCTGAAATAAGCTGGGCAGTAGTGGCACACACCTTTAATCCCAGCACTCAGGGAGGCAGAAGCAGGCAGATCTCTATGAGTTCAAGGCCAGCCTCGTCTACAAAGAAAGTTCCAGGACAGCCAGAACTACACAGAGAAACCCTGTCTTGAAAAATGAAAACAAACAAATAAAAATAAGAACATACTCTGAAATAAAAACTTTTGGGGGCTATAAAGATGACTCAGAGGTTAAGAGCACTGGCTGTTCTTTTGGAAGATGCTCAATTCCCAGCACTGACATGGTTACTCACAACTGTATATACTCCAGTTCCAGGGGATCCAGCATCCTCTTCTGGCTTCCATGGGTACCAGGCATACAAATGGTGTGTATACACACACACACACACACACTCACCAAAGAGAGGAAAAATAACCATATATAAAATAAAGTACAAAACAAAAAACCTTGTCTTTTCACAATCGTGAATAAAATTATAATGTACTACTATCAAAATAATCAGAATATGCCTAACCTACCAATGGATGTGGCTTTTACTTCCGCCCCTGTTTTCTAAATCACAGAGACTATGACTGTTATGGCAGTCTCCCCTTAACTCATCAGTGACACATTTCCAAGACCGCAAGTGAAGCCTAAAAACTACAGATAGCATCAAAACATATATACCAGATTTTTCTATATATACATACTTATGAACTGGTATTACAAATTAGACAAAGCAACATTTTAATAATAACTAGTATTAAAATAAGAGTCATGATAAGGCACTGTAATAAACACGTCAATGTGCTCTCTCACAAAATATCCTACTATACTGGTATTCTTGACTGTAGTTACCTCAGGGAATTAAAACTATGAAAAGCAAATAAAAGAACTTAATAATTTTATTATCACATCTTTCTGCCTTTGGGGGGAGGAATTCAAGATAGGGTTTCTCTGTGTAGACTTGTCCTGGAACTTGCTCTGTAGATTAGGCTAGCCTTGAACTGAGAGATCTGCCTGCCTTTGCCACCCACGTGCTGGGATTAAAGGTATGTTCCACAACAACCTAGCTATCTTTCTGCTTCTTAACCAAGTATTTTCCATGTCACTAAAAATTTAACCAGGGCTGAGCTGGGTGATGATTGCCTTTAATCCCAGCAGAGGCAGCTGGATCTCTGTGAGTTACAGAGAGCCAGGGCTACATGGCTTACATGTCTGAGGGAAGAAAAAAGAAAAGAAACCAGGGGATGATGAGATGCACATAGAGTAAAAGCACTTGCCATGATGCCTGATGCCCAGAGTTCAATTCTGGAACCCACATGGTCCAAGGAAAGAATAAACTTCTGCAAGCTGTCTTTTCATCTTTACCTTTATGTCACAGCACACACACACACATCCACACAAACATATACACACACTACAAAACCCAAGACTGCTTCTTCTTCCCTAAGAAAAAATATAAAATTTTAAAGTCCTTCATGTAGTCTATTAAATTACTGTTTGAAATGTAGTAAGAATGCATACTTTCATCATCACTGGAAATACTTGTTTAAAAGGTAAAATTATACGTGTAATTTTAATTTATATTTTTCTTACATTAGTAGTGAGGTCAAAACTATTAAAATTATTTTAACCTTAGTTACCCGCAGTTCTCAGCTGTACCCTCTGAGTTCTGAGACTACAGATATGCGCCACCACACTAGCAAAGTCCCTGGATTTGATCCCCAGCCCAATTCCTCCTTGAAAAACTACTACTACAAACTACTCTGAATATCATCTATCAGTTTCCCTCAATTATTGCAGCTCAGTGTGGGGAGAGGAGAGGCTGGAGATAATGGCTCAGAGAACACTTGCTGGGGGCTGGAGAGATGGCTCAGAAGTTAAGAGCACTGTATGCTCTTCCAAAGGTCCTGAGTTCAATTCCCAGCAACCACATGGAGGCTCAAAACCATCTATAATGAGATCTGGTGCCCTCTTCTGGCCTGCAGGTGTTACATGCAGAAAGAACATTGTATACATAGAAAATAAAAAAAATTAAAAAAAAAAAAAAAGAACACTTGCTGTTCTACCAAAGGACCCGAATTCAGTTTCCAGCACCCAAGATTTGTAGATTACAAATTCCTGCAACTCCATTCAGCAGACCACAAACCCTCTTCTGCGATCCATAGGCAGGTGTATGCACACACCAATACAGATATTTTTTTAATTAGTGTGTGTATGCACATGTGTGCACCTTTATCCACTGAGCCTCCAGGATCACATAAAGAATATGTAACACATCAGGTATGGTGATGCACAGCTTTAATCCCAGCACCAGGGAGGCAGAGGCAGGAGGATTCCTTAACATAGCGGCCACCTCAGTCTACATAGTTGAGTTTCAGGACAGCCAGGACTATGTAGAGAAAACCCTATCTCAAAAAAAAAAAAAAAAAAAAAAAAAAAGAATGAAACAAAATAAAGAAGACTATGTAAAGCATACTCAACTGAAGAAATGGTGACAAAGACATGCCTGCATCTTAGGCAGGACTACTGTTGCTATGTGATACACACAATGACATTTTCATAAACCTTTACAAATAAACAATATTGGTTTTCATATAAAATAAGCCTTAGAACAAGAAAGCCACCTATATTTTATTTTTCTATCTTTTTATGTATGGTTACACAACTGTCATTTTATTATAAGTATATTAAAGTAATTACTTTAGACTAAAGTTCTTTGGGGGATGGCTTCACAAACTAGTATTTTCTTATTCCCTGGTTAAAAATGAGAAACAAATTTCTCATTCTCCAAGGACAGAAACTATTAAAGGAAAAGATGACCTACTACCCAACTAAATTAAAAACACTCCATATTTTCTCAAATATATCAATTACTTATTGGCAAAATGCCTTTCTGAGTTATAATGCAGTTAAGTCTGCCATAACGGTTTAGTACCAAATCACTCAATACAGTTTGAAAAGACACCTGTCACTGAGTTTGAGTCCTGGGACCCATGTGGTAGAAGGAAGAAAAACTCTCATAAATTCTTCTTTGGCAATCACACATGCCATGGCAGGTATGGATACATATATATATACAGACAGACACAGACACAGACACACAGACACACAGACACACACACACACACACACACACACACACTCCAAACTCAGAGCTGCCCTGTGTTCTTTTGTTTCGGTCCCTTTTTTCAAAATCTTTTCTTTCTTTGACCTAACTTACATCAAGTCTACCCTATTTGCCTTACTTGGGTATGGGGACACACAACTTTAATCACAGCACTCAGGAGGCAGAATCAGGAGGATTTCTGTAAGTTTAAGGCTAGTCTGACAGCAAAAACTACAAAGAGAAGAGATCCTGTCTCTCAAAAACAAAACAGAACAACACAAAAATACCAAAAAGCAAAATGAACAAGAACAACTTGCCTTAATTGTAGCATCCTCTGAAGCAGAGACCATAACACTGAACACAGGATGGAAAATGACTCGAGTGACTGGACTCCTATGACCACTCAAAGCGTACTTCTCTGGTGGACGGGGAATCCATTCTTTTGGGTCTCGCTTCTGACCAAGAGGACCACCCGACGTAAATTCTTCTTTTGCTTCATTTAGTTTTGATTCTAATTCCATAACCTTGGATGAGAACATAGAAGTTAAATAAAGACGCACTCTTATCACATATGTATTACGCTCTCGCTATGAAGCTTAGGGTAGTCCAGAACTCAATATCCTCCTATTCCCAAGGACTAGGGTTACTAGGCCCAGCCTAAACTATTTCACTTACAGAAAATTTTCATTTACATTTATCAACAGAGACGACTCTCACTTTATGCTTGTCATTTTTAGTGGGTTTTTTTCTACACCATAGTTTATTATTTATGCTAAAGGCAGTAATATTCACAACAAAAGCTGTTATTTACTGCTAAGCACCAGATGTAGTCCACTAGTCTGGTATAGCTGGCCCGTTTACAACAATGTCATCTTTTCTAACCTTTTCTGTGCAGAGTATTTTAGAAATGGTGTCTGTTACTGAGGATCTATTACTTTCATCTTATAGGTAAAAACAAAACAAAACAAAAGACCCTCAAAGATGAGAGTGACTCATGAAGACCACATTTAGTGCTCTTCTGCAGTTCCGGCTAGTTGTGTCCTAAGGCAGTGGTTCTTAACTTCCTAATGCTGTGGCCTCCTACATTTCCAAAAATGTCCCAACCTACAGTTTGAGAACCATTATTCGAAGGGCACAACTCATTCCTTAACCATCAATTTTTCAGTCAAAGACAATGCAGATTCAACCAAGACACTACTCTATAGTATAAACTAGCGTGCACCAGTAAGGACCTTAAAAGTCAAAGTTTTCATGAAGCAAAGAGGATTTTTAAGATCAGATATGAGTATCAGCAGGTTAGTAATTTATGGTAATATTTTCAAAATTTATAAGAGCACACTGAACACAACTGCCTAAAGAAGAACTAGTTACCTTTTTTTGTAATCTAATAACAGATGTCCATTTTTTTTCCAAAAGACCAGCATACTTCTTATCTAATTCTTCATTCTGGAGGAGAAAAAGTAAGATCTTTTTATAAAAATGGGTTATCCATATTTTAAGCCTAAATATTACTAAATATTTGATTATACAAAAAAGTGGGGAAATTAAGTTAAATCCTAAGTAAATCACAGTAACAAATGACAAAATTTGAATAGCTGAAATGGCCTAACTACTGAAACTTAACATTCACTCATTAACTATATTATGAATAACTAAGACTGTTAATTATAAAGTCAAGCATACCATATCTAATTCAGCTTCCTTTTTAAAAACAGAATATGCCTCTTCATAGCCATTTGAACGAAGATAATCTGCTATAGCTCGATTTCTGAAAGAAAACAAATTCAAATGAGTCCTAAATATACCTCACTTCTATTTGAGGAACAACACTTATTAAAATCTTTTATTTCTTATTTTTTTTGGGGGGAGGGAGTGTGTTCAAGACAGAGTTTCTCTGTGTACCCCTGGTTGCCCTAAAATCCACTATATAGACCAAACATGCTAGCCTCAAATTCAGACACCCACCTGCCTTTGTCTCCTGAGTGCTGGACTTAAAGGTGTGTGTCACCACTGCTCAGCTATTAAAATCTATTTAAGGACTGGAGAGTTGGCTCAGAGGTTAAGAACACTGGCTGCTCTTCCAGAGGCCCTGAATTCAATTCCCAGCAACCACATGGTGGTTCATAACCATGTATAATGAGATCTGGTGCCCTCTCCTGGCATGCAGGTGTACATGCAGGCAGAACACTGTATATATAATAACTCTTTTTTTAAATATCTACCTAAGAGTACTAAATTTATGAATATCTCTGAAAATAAAATGGACAAACTTTCAGAGGATCGAAAACATTTAGCCACTGTCACAATTTATCTGTATTATTTTGAGCATCTTTTCATTTTTCTTTTTTTCAGAGATGCCAGGGACTGAACCCAAAACATTATATATGCTAGGCAAGTGACCTACCTCTGAGGTACATTCCCAGCCTTTGACACTTCATAAGTTTCTAACTTATGGCTTAGCTTATAAATTGCAGGTACTCCACAGCTCTAGGTTTGTTTTGTTTGAGACAGGGTCTTTGTGTAGCGTTGGGTGTCCTGGACTTGCTTTATAGAGTAAGCTGGCCTCGAACTCAAGAGATCTGGCTGCCTCTACTTCCCAAATGCTGGGATCAAAGGCATGCACCACCACCACCCAGCTAGACACCTAGGTATCAATCGGCAAAAGTGACCATCAGTTTTGCTAGTGTTGACATTCACCTTCTCCTACTATTTATATACATACTCAAACATTTTAGGTACACTGGTGTTTTGCCTGCATATATGCCCCTGGAACTGGAGTTACAGACAGTTCTGAGCTGCCATGTGTGTGCTAAGATTTGAACCCAGGTCCTCTGGAAGAACAGTCCATGCTTTTAACCTCTGAGCCATCTCTCCAGCCCTAAAACTGAGTTCTGCATAAAAATGTTTTTGATAAAAAGGACTATGGAGACATGTCTCAGTGGCTAGCAGTGTTTTTGCTCTGCAAGCATGAGGATTGGAGTATGTCCCAGCACTCTTGTAAATGGCTAAGTGTCCTGTGCCAAGTCTGTAGACCTAGTACAAGATAGGTGGAGACAGGAGGCTCTCAAGGGGCTGGTGAAATGGCTCAGAGGTTAAGAGCACTGGCTGTTCTTCCAAAGACTCTGAGTTCAATTCCCAGCAACCACATGGTGGCTCACAGCCATCTATAAAGAGATATTATGCCCTCTTCTGAGGTACAGATAGAATATATAAAAATAATAAATAAATCTTAAGAAAACAAACAAACAAACAAACAAAAAAAAAACCCACAGTGCTGGGGAGATGACTGGCTGCTCTTCCAGAGGACCTGGGTTCCATTCTCAACCAATCCTAACTCCAGTTCCAAGAAATCCAAAGCTCTCTTCTGGCTTCCCAGGGCATGCCAAGCATACATGTGATATACAGACATACATGAAGGCAAAAAACCTTATACACATGTAAAATACAAATAAATGTAAAACGCAGTAGAAAAATCAGAGTCCACATTGTACGTAGTAAAAGCAATTATATAACTTATTACACAAGTAACTTCTTTCAATTATTTTACAAATGTGTTTGAACTAGTTCTAGATGTTCTGCCTATACAATTTAAGTCTTTTGTTCTGAGACAGGTCTTGTTACATTGCCCGATTTGGCCTGCCACTATGCTACAAGTCTGGCCTCTTATTTCTGACAATCCTTCTTTTTAAATCCTATTAATAGACAGGTCAGAAAGTAGAAGTGTGTGGTCAAGCCTGATGATTTAACCTCGGCCCTGGAACCCAGAAAGAGAACTAACCCTTGCAAGCTGCCTACCTCTCTATACCACAAACATACATATACACACAATATTAAATTTTTAAAAATTTAGTTTACTAGCAGGTAATATTTAAAGTGAGAATATAATACCAGACCACAGTGGCACATACCTGTTGTCCCAGCACTCAGGGAAGCAGAGGCAGGTGGATCTCTGTGAGTTCGAGGCCAGCCTCGTCTACAAACTGAGTCCAGGACTACCAAGGCTACATAGAAAAACCCTGTCTTTAAAAAAGAAAACAAACAAACAAAACCCCAAAACCCCAAAACAAGAACCTAAATACGGGGCATTGACCAACCTTCTTCATTTGATTTTTGTCCCACTTTCTAGGACCCACATCATGCAGCTCACATATGCTTTTAACTCTAGCTCAAAAGGTATGATACTATGGTTGGTTTCATCAAGATCGGCCCCACAGACTTGCTGTCCTTCCACAGAATGTAGGTTCCATTCCTAGGTTCCCAGCAACCACATGGTAGCTCACAACTGTCTGTAACTTTACTTCCTGGAGACCTAGATGCTTCTGTCTGGCCTTCAATGGGTAGTAGGTGTATACACACAGTACATAGCAAACAACATCCATGTACATAAAATATAAATAACTGAAAACACATATCAAAACCTAAGCAGACCTCCAATAATACAAAAGTACATATACACAGGGCTATTCATTATAACATTACTTTTAATGTCCCGAACATGGCTGACTGGTTAAAAAAAACTAAGATGAATATATACAGTAGAATATTATGTGCTCACATCAACACACACACACAGATGCATACATACACACTAGGAAGATCTCTGTGGACTGATATGAAGTAGCTCTACAATATGTTAAGTGAAAAAAAGGAAGTCTAAAACAGCACATACATAGAAGGGGCTGAAGAGGTGCTTAGTGGTTTTAAGTATATACTGCTTTTGCAGAAAATGGGAGTCCAGTCCCCAGCACCCCCTTGGAAGGCTATCAAATTGCCCACAACTCCAGCTCCAAGGAACCCCAATACCTCTGGCTTCTGTGGGTACTTGCACTCACATTCACATCCCACACAGAAACACTTACGCATATATGTAACTAAAACATTTTTAGTAGCACTTATAAGACAAGTCTAGTGGGTCACACCTGTGCTCAAAGGCCTTTTCAGGTCTTATGTGATGCTTCATTGAGCTCAGATCATGGCTTCATGCATACTAAGTAAGCACTCTACAAACAGCTGCTTCCCCAGCCAAAGAACAGCACTTTAAAGTTTATCTGTATATGTACATTTTTAAAGGTGTGTTTTATTATTCGTGTGTGTGTGTGTGTGTGTGTGTGTGTGTGTGTGTGTGTAAAAAGAAGAGAAGAAAGGGAAGCTACTTAGGGGAGCAACACAGAACATGAGGAGGAGGTAGTTTTGCCAGGAGTTTTTCAGAGAGCAGTTAGACACAGGTGAAGAGAACGAGCCAGAGAATGAAAAGGAGCCAGAATATTACAACACATCGCTGAATTTAATTTGAGGCCAAGCAAAGCAATTCAGAAGCGAAGAGGGAAAGCAGACTGAGTAAGTTAGCTGGGAGAGGAGTTTGAACGAGAACACTTGAGTTGAACCAGCCAGCCCAGAGTTCAGTAAAAAATAAGGGGCTGGAGAGATGGCACATGCATTCATGGGCACCTTACACATGCACCTAATTCTTTTTAAAGAAAAAAAGGGGCAGAGGGAGTAAAATAACTCAGCAAATAGAAGCAATTACCTCACAAGCCTGATGACCTGAGTTTGATTCTTTGACTATATATCAAAATGGAAATGGAAATAACTAACTCTACAAAGTTGTCTTCCAGGCTCCATATATCATATCATATCTCACTCCCCCTCATTCACTCACTCATGTCATAATAAACTTAAAAAAAGAAAAAAGAAATTGAAGAGGTGAAAAAAATGGTGTAGTGGTTAAAAGCACTTGATGTCCTTGCGAATGGCCTTAATTTGGTTCCCAGCAAAAGCACATGGTAGGCTCACAAACATCCATATCTCCCATTCCTGGTGATCTAATGCCCTTTTTGACCTGCGTGAAGATCAGGAATAACCTGGTTCACATACTGACATGTGAGCAAAACACTCATACAAATAATCTTAAAAAAAAAGAAAGGAAAAATAAGTCTTTCAAAAAATATTGGAGGTCAAAAAAAGGTAAAAGAAATGTCCCAGAAAAGAACATGAACCTAAGGAGACATGAAAAATAAATGCAACACGTGGATTTTGAACTTGCAGGCATGGCTGAGTTAAAAGTGGAGTGTGGAAAATAAATTAAAGCACTTATTAATGTTAAATCTATTGAACTGCAGACTGTACTGTCTTATAGAAGAATGCTTTTGTTCTTATGAATTGAATATTGGGGTATCTGAGGCAAAAACTTTGACACATACAACTCAGTCTCAAACAAGAAAGCTATGTGCACATATGCACACATTTCTGTTGAGTGCATGTGATGAGACTTACGACACATGTTAACAATACAAAAAAATGGTAGACGTGCCTAAACAGCCTCAGTACTGCTATCATACCCTTACTTTTCCTAAGTTGCTCCTTCCCAGTTCATCAACCAGTGGCTGCATTGTTAAAGAAAAGGACAACCATTCCTCCAGCAATCACTACAGTCAATAGCTTATCAAGAAGGGGTAAATGAGTATTATTCCTTTTGTTTGTTTATTTTAAAGATTTATTTTTATATATAGGAGTGCTCTATCTGCATGTACACCTGCATGCCAGTAGAGGGCACCAGATCTCATTACAGATGGTTGTGAGCCACTATGTGGTTGCTGGGAACTGAACTCAGGACCTCTGGAACAGCGACCAGTGCTCTGAACCTCTGAACCATCTCTCCAGTCCAGAAGTATTATTCTTGTACGTAGATTTGAAATTAGTTCCAAAGAAAATATTATGAAAATTCAAAGACGTCAAGGCATGGTGTTCCATGCCTATAAGCTCAGTACTCAGAAGCTTGAAGCAAGAGGATTACCATAAGTCAAGACCAGCCTCATCTACCCAAAAAATTCCAAGCCAGGGTAAGCTACAATGTCAGCCTCCTTCTCAGAAAATAAACAAAAATCATAGGAAAAATCTAAAGTCTAGAACACACATATTTATTATGTATACAATGTTCTGCCTCATGTGTGTCTGCGTGCTAGAACAGGGCACCAGATCTCATCCTAGAAGGTTGTGAGCCACCACATGGTTGCTGGGAATTGAACTCAGGACCTCTGGAAGAGCAGCCAATGCTCTTTTAACTCCTGAGCCACCTCTCCAGGGCCCAGGAGTTCATTTTCTATAACATGAATCTGAGCTTTAAACAAACATGGAAGCCTGGGAGATAGCTCGGTGGGCAAACTGCTCACCATTCAAGGGTGAGGATCTAAGTTCAGATTCCTCACAATTACATAAAAGACCTAGATTTAGTGGTGCTATGATTCCCTGCCAGCCAGCCTTGCCAAATCAGCAAGCTTATTCAGTAACAGATACAGATAAATTTATTTATCTCAATAAATAAAACTGTAGAATAACAGTGATAACTGCAGAATAACAGTATGAACCCTCATACATGCACACATATGTATATATGCATACACCATATAATTACATAAAATTAGTATATATTTTTTTGGAAACACTGTAGCTCTGGATGGCCTGAAACTCACTGTGTAGACCAAGCTGGCCTTGAATTCAGAGACCTACCTGTGCCTGCTGCTTGAATGCTAGAACTACACCACCACACTTGGTATAATTAACTTTTTTTAATTAGAAGAGCTACCTGCAGCAGCACTTATCTTCCTGTTGAGTATATTAAAGAGATTTTTAAAGAGATAAAACTTAACAACTAATCTTACTCATTTTGCTTTAAACTCAAAGGTGACAGAATTCCATGCTAAAAGAAGGCCCAAATTTGAAGCCAAGACAAACTGTTAACACTAAAATAGCAGACACTCATAAAAATACTTTAAACTTAAGACAGACTTCCCAGGGCTGCATTTTAACACTTTCTCTCCCGCCCCATCTCCTTCCTCATCTCCCTTCCTTTTGTGTCAGGTAGCCCAGGGCTGGCCTTGAACTTCCAAAGTAGCCTTTACCACCCTATGTACAATCAATCATGCCTAGTTTATTATTCTAAGAGGTTTATAAATAGCAGAAAACAGAAACTTACAGTTCATCTCGTTGTCTCTGGGACAGCACCATTTTGGCTGTAATGTCAAGCTTATTTGATATAGTGGTATGTCCCTCCAGAAAAATCAAGTTTTGAGATCCCTGGATTTGAATTAAATATGCCACTAAGTGGCTTCCTCAGAGAGAAAAATGATTCTTTTTCAAGTGAATCCAATCAGTAACCAGGAAACAGTCAACAAGTAAGGTTCATTCCACCTAAAGAGAAAGAAAACAATAGAATTATTTCCCTCATTTAAAATTTGTATTCTTTCTAAACTGTTAATTGTAGAAAATGCTTGCAAAATGATTATGATGCTAAAATTCACGTTAAATGACAGTCAACCTACAGTTTAAAGGAAAAATCAGTCACTGCCAAAATAAGTTCCTCTCTCAAAAACCATAAACTGCTATGTGGACCAGACATCCTCCTGCCCCGAGTGTGCTTCCATTTCAGACCCAGAGAGCACCCCCAAACCCAACCACTTATGTAGTTAAAATCACCTTCAATGGTCTAATGACGCAAAATGGTACTTTTGCTGCTGTTTTTGAGATAGGGTCTAACTAACTAGGTAGGCCTGGCTGCCTAAGACTCTTGACAATCCTTTTACCTCAGCTTCTAGTGCTAGGTTTACAAGCATGTACAAACAACATTAATATTAAGTTTAACATATTTACCTGTTTAATTCCAATGATTACTATATAGGTACTCTAGAAAAGTCCAACTGTGCTTAAAGGTAAACTTTTTGTTTTATTTTATTTTTGGAGTCAGTGAGTGGGCCCTGGTGGGACTCCACCAATAGCAGTCCTCCCCTAGAGGATGGAGCAGAAAACCAGTTTTACAATCTACACTAGGGTCACTGGGTGTGGTGACACATGGCTGTGATTCCAGCACTCAAAGAGGCACAGGCAGAGGGAGCTCTGCGAGTTTGAGGCCAGCCTAGTCTAAAAAGCAAGTCCAGGACAGCTGAGGCTACAAACAGAGAAACCCTGTCTCAAAAAAAAAAAAAAGCAAAAAGAAACAATTCAGTCTAGGGTCAGGAAGAGTCACAGACATGTTTTTCAGAAAAATCACTTAAGAGTGAATGGACATAAAGGAAATATGCACTAATGAGATGGACAGCTCAGTGGTAAAGGCTCTTAACTATCAAGCCTAGCAACCTAAATCCCTGGAAGCCACACAGTGGAAGGGAATCAATTTCTGCAAGTTTTCTGATCTCCAGAGGTAAGTACACACACAAACACCCAATCAATAACTTTAACTAAAATATAAGATTAGATCTGGAGTTAAACTGCTTACCTAACTTAGACAAGGCTCTGGATTCAATGGGAGACAGGAAGAGAAGCGGGAAAGGGAAGAATGTATAGCAAGTGTATGTGCTCAAGTGACAGGGCATATGAGGAAGCAAGCCAGTCTATTTGAGTGACAATGTGAATACGGAGGGTTTAAAAGACAGTGTACATTAGGTACAGTGTGCATCTATTTGAGTAAATATATATAAGTGAGTATGGAGTGCCTATGTGTGTGCATATGGAAGAAAGTATGGGCGGGGCAGAGAAATGGCTTAGTGGTTACAGCACTGTCTGCTCTTCCAAAAGGACCCAGGGTTTGATTCCCAGGACCCACATGGCAGCTCACAGCTCTCTTTAACACCCTTTCCAAGGGATCTGACACCTTCACACTCATGCATGTAAAATAAAAATTAAATCAATTCTTTAAAAGAAAAAGTATGGGCATTGTAGAGTTAAGTACAACTAAGGCTGAGAAAAAGCAATGGAAGTAAAAATACAGGTGTACCACAGAGACCAAAGAAGCATTTTTGAGAAGAGGCAATTGATAGCATCCAAAGTTACTACATATGAAACAACAGGTCGGCTGCATTCAGCACAGTCCACTGATAGCCTTGATGAAAATGGTTTTGGTGGAATGTTAAAAAATGGCGAAACATGCAACAGTATTAATTATTAAACAACAACAACACTTTTTTTTGAAACAGTAGGTATCCCAAGCCTTTAATCCCAGCACTTGGGAGGCAGGGGCAGGTGGATCTCTGTGAGTTCTAGACCAGCCTATTCTACAAAGCAAGTCAGGACAGCCAGGGCTCTTACACAGAAAAACTCTGTCTGGGAGTGGGGTAGAGGCAGGGGTTGGAGGGAGAAACAGTAGGTATCATGTTACAGCCTAGGCTGGCATAGAATTCAAGGCATTCCTCCTGCCTCAGCCTACCAGGTACTGGATTACAGGACTGAATCACCAAGTCTGGCTAGAAAACAATATTTAAATGGAAAAGAAAGAGTAGAGATGAAGGCTGGAGAGATAGCTCAGAGGTTAAAGAACACTTGCTGTTCTTCCAAAGGTCTTGCGTTCAATCCCCAGCAACCACATGGTGGCTCACACCATCTACAGTAAGATCTGGTGTGCAGGAAGAATATTATATAACTAATAAATAAATCTTTAAAAAAAAAAAAAAGAGTGCAGATGATACCATAACTTTCATAGGTAAATATAAGCATTTGTTTTACTCTGCCAGATGAGATGCTTAAAATGTTAATGGAAAAGACACAAAAGAAATAAGAAAATTATAAAGGTTGTTTTTTTTTTTTTTTTTGTTTTTCCAAGACAGATTTCTCTGAGTAGTCCTGGCTATTCTAGAACTCACTCTGTAGACCAGGCTGGCCTCACAGAGGTGTGTATGCCTCTGGGGCCCCAGTGCTGAGATTAAGGGAGTACACTACCACAGCCTGGCTAGTTATAAAGAATTCTGATACCATTATAAGCAAAATGCTCCCAGTTTTAACTGTAGATACTATAAACAAGTGCTATTACAATAACAAATAGGACGTACAACTATACCTTTTATGCTAGTATTTTATATAGGTGTGTACACTGAAATATTATTTCCATAAAATCAATCTGATCAAGTCTCTGACTAACTATCAATTTGCAGTAAGTAGAGGACAGAGGACATGTAAGAGCACATGGGGCCACAGAAAACAAATTATTGAGTTTCTTTAAGGAAAGAAACAGAAAAGGAACCTATGTGGATTCAAAGACAAGTAGCTGTGTATCGCAGTTCGAACCTCCAATCACAGTATTCAAGAAATTAAGAAAAGAATATCTTCACTAAGCCGGGTGTAGTGGTGCAGGCCCTTAATCCCAGCACTCAGGGAGGCAGAGGCAGGCAGATCTCTGTGAGTTTGAGGCCAGCCTGGTCTACAGAGGGAGTCCAGGACAGCCAGGGTTACACAGAAAACCCTGTCCCAAAAAACAAGACAGACAAAAAAAAGAGGCATTGACCAATTGCAATTTATGAACCATGTTTAGATCTAAATCCAAACAAACTATAAAACAATGAGCAGACACTTGGAAAAATCTAAATATTGATTAGAAACCTGACTATTAAAGCATTACAAAATTCACTAACTATTCTTAGTTTTGCCTATAGTCAGTTATTTTCCATATAAAGCCTTTTAAAAGTAGAAAGTGGAGCTGGGAATGTGTAGTGAGAGTTTTTGGTTTCTTTTTGTTTTGTTTTTGTTTTTCAAGATAGGGTTTCTCTGTGTAGCCATCTGTCCTAGAACTCAATCTGTCCCTTCCCCCACCCTAGGACAGGGTTTCTGTGTAGCCCTGGCTGTCCTGCACTCATTTTGTAGACCAGGTTGGCCTCAAACTCAAAGCAATCTGTCTGCCTCTTCCTCCTGAGTGCTGGGATTAAAGGTGTGCACCAGCATACCCAGCCAAGCGTAATCTATTAAATCCACTATTTTTCAAGTTTTTATTATTTTATGTGTATGACTATTTTCCCATAAATGTTTGTATGCATTATCATGTGCTTGTCTGGTGCCAGAGGTCAGAAATGGGTGTCAGATGCCCTGGGATTGGAGCTAGACAGTTGTAAGCCAACACGTGGGTTCTGGGAATCATGGGTTTTATGAATCAAACTTAGGTCCTATGCAGAAGCAAATAGTGCTCTTAACAGCTGAGCCAACTCCCCAGGCCTAAGTCCATTATTTCTTGACTTACTGGAATTCTATGATAGAAAAAAAAAAAAAAAAAACCAAATAACATAAAAACTACTATACTACATTTTACTGTTACACTGTAGCATAACTTTCAAACTGGTAAGTCTATTACTGAAAGCTGTCATGGAAGAACTCATACTTCTAACAGTTTATGTAAATAAAGTAGTAATTCTTTAGAAAGCACTACAGAGAAAGTTTAAATGCTATTTATGCTGTTTTCTCAAACTAATTTTGCTGAAGTTAACTATTTAAATCCAAACCATAACTGTTTATCATAACTACCTAAGGAACTCTGAAAATAGGCTTTATTCTCAAAAATTCAGCAAAAGACATATAAATTTTAATTTTATTTAATAGATAAAACAATCTATATTACTTTGATGCATAAAGAGCCAGAGTGGCTGGGTGTGGTGGTGCACACCTTTAATCCTAGCACTTAGGTATCAGAGGCAGGTGGCTGAGTTTGAGGCCAGCCTAGTCTACAAAGAGAATTCCGGGGCAGCTGATACAGAGTAGATAGATAGATAAGTAGGAAGGAAGGAAGGAGAGAGAAAGACAGACAGAAAGGAAAAAAGGAAAAAGGTTACATCCAACCCAGCTCCAAGTAGCTGAACTTTGATGAATCTAACTGCTGGATTTTAGAATTTGTTTGTCTGAATTTTAAAAAAGAGAATAAAGTGATTTAGTGTATCTTTGCTTTCTGAAAGCATATTAAATTTTAGTCTTGGTTTTACTATGATGTGTAGGATTTAGGGACCACTACGTGCCTATTTTTATGCTAATGACCGTGAACTTATTTTAGAGGCACAATGAAAATATGTCCGAGTTGCTGCTTTGGAGCAGTGTTGAGATACTACAGCATATAACTACAGTGCAGTGAGACATCTTAAGTGTGTGTATCCACGACAGCCAGAGCAGCCTAGAGAAACCCTGTCTTGAAGCAAACAAAACCACTATATTTGTCTACTGTGTTTGTGTGTGTACACACCACACCACAGCACATATACGGAGGTTAGAGGACCACTTGCTGAGTCTGTTCTTTCTTTTCATCCTGTAGGTGTATTAATTGATGGTGCTAAGGATCAATCAAGGCCTTGTATACACTAGGTGAACACTCTACACAACTATACCAGTCACATAATATTTTCTGACATTGATGATTTCTTTTTCTTTTTGTAATTTTGCTTTTGATCTTTTAATACTGGCTATCCTTTGTACTGAAGTAGGAGGATCATAGGAGTTCTGTGCACGCATTGGGTACAATAGTGAGATCTTAGATAAACAGGCTGCTTTTGTCTTAAAATGACATACAAAACTATCAGTATATAAACTAATATATACTTTATATATCTAAACGTATAAAATAACATGAAGAGGAAATGTGTACAAGCACAGATGACACAAAATCTGCTATGACTTTGTAATTGTTAAACCTGGTGCATGAAGTTTCAGACTTACAGATAGAACTACATATTTTTGGAAGTTGCCACAAATAAAAGGTAAAATAACACTTATAAATACTTCATTCATCCATTCATCTCTTCATTCATTCATTTATTTGGGTTCCTCTGTGTAGCCCTGGCTATCCTGGAACAGTCTGCTCTGTAGACCAGGCTGGCCTTGAACTCACAGAGACCTGCCTGCTTCTGCCTCCTAAGTGCTGAAATTAAAGGCATGCACCACCCTGTTTGACTCAAACATGATTTTTTTTTTTTCTTTAACAAATGCAGCTTGACTTTATTGCAGGAAAGCGGGCAGGGAGCCAGCAAAAGGGGGGAGGGGTTCTGTCTGGGCAGAAATTCCATGGCTGAAATTTTGATTTTTATCAAGACAGGGTTTCTCTGTGTAGCTCAGGCTGGCCTTCAATCCACCTGCCTTTGCCTCCCTGAGTGCTGGGATTATAGGCGTGCACCAACACAACCAGCTTTATAAACATGATTTAAAAAAAAAAAAAAAAAAAGGTTGGTTTTGTGCATGTTTGCACAAGAGAAGGGCCTGGTAGTTGATGATGACAAACCTTGGGCTAGGATAGAAGCAATGGGAACGATCTGAATGAGCATCGTGGCCAAAGTGCAATTAGATGAAGAAGGTCATTTTTGTTTAAAACAGTCTACTACTACCTGCTCTTAGACTTCAAGATGGTCTTTTGCTGTGTATTCATTCATGCGTAAGACTGAAGCTGATGTTAGGCATCTATAGCTTTCTACCTTAAGAGTTTTAATTAAGGTCTCCCATGGGCCCAGAGTTTACCAACTGGCTGACCAGTGAGCTCCCAGGATGGGCATTCCTCTGCCCCACCCCAAGAACTGGGTTTTATGTGGGGATCCAAACTCCAGTTGTCATGCTTATGTCACAAGAAGCCCTTTAGGCACTGGGCTGTGTCCCCAACCCCAAGGATGGTTTCCTCTACAGTATTAGCTAGGTCCTAAATTTAGGCAGATCTCATTTTCTATTAGACAGAAACTGCTCATTATAATTCTAATTTATTATTACCTGTACTAACGTTTGTCTCCATTTGTACAAATAACTTAGATATAGGGCGGCCAGATGGCTCTACAGGTAAAGGTGCTTACCCTCAAGCCTGGCGATCTGTATTCCATGCATCCCACAGAGTGGAAGGGGAAATCCAACTCCTCAAAATTGTTCTCTGACCTCCATACATGAGCTTTGGCACAGATGCGAGTGCACACACACAAACACAAAATGTAAAGAAGAATTAAGCAATGTTGAGACAGTCTCTACCCTTTAGAAACTTACAAAATAGCTGAAGACATGAGCTAAATGGATTTATTTATTATCTACCTTGCTAGGCTCTATACTGTAACATATATGAAGATTAATAAGATACAATCCACTAAAGGAACACACAACCCAGTTAAAAACTAGAAGGAGAAGTAAGAATGGGAAAGAGAAGGTAAAAACACTAACAAAACTGTTTTTCTAACTTACCAAGTCAGCATTATAAACTACAATAAAAGATTTAAAAGAGACAGAATTGAGCTGAAGAGATGGCTCAGTGGTTAAGAGCGCTGTCTACTCTTCCTAAGGGACCCGAATTCAACTCCCAGCAGCCACATGGCAACTCACAACTGTCCATAAGCAGTTCTAGGTGGTCTGGAACTCATGCCAATGCACATAAAATAAAATTAAATAAATTATTTTTTAATTTATTATTATTATTATTAGTTACATTTTACTAACTCTGTATCCCGCTTCCTTATTATTTTTTTAAAATAAGATAAAATTGACAATTCTCTGAAGCAGGTTTTGAAAGAAGAAATAATATGAAAAATATTCAAGTACAAATTTGAGTAGTTAGGAAATAAAATATCAATACAAAGGCTAACAGCTTCAAACAGCAATCACCAATAAGAGTTATCTATACTCTAGACTCCTGAGGTTCAGCAGTGACAAAGACATGTCAAAGAAAACAAAACTTATTTCTAAATAAAGGTGAATTGTGGTTGGGAAAGAGGCAAAACAGCATTTATTACTGGTAAAATCCGCAGCAGTAAAGAAGGGTGCTGTAGAGCACACCTGTGATTGGCAGCACGTGGAGGCAGAGACCAGACTTTGAACTGGGCTATCCAGCAAACAAGTCAACAAAACAAAAAACCTCCTGCACTTATTTTATTCTGAAAACTGAGTCTTGGTTTTGGGAACTGTATTCTGTCAAAGGAATATACAGGCAGCATAAAGTTTTTCTGAGTCTCTCTGCTAATAACTATACTGAAAACTCTGGAGGCATCCTGCACCAGGCAAGGATGGCACAAATATTTAATCAATCCCAGCCCTCCAGAGGCAGAGGTAGTTGGATCTCTGCAAATTCAATGCCATCCTGGTCTAGCATCAAGTTCCAGGACAGTCAGGGCAACACAGTGAGGAAAGAATATTAATTTTAAACGCTTCTGCCTAAAACCTTTCTAGAACCTGGGGAATATCTGGCATTTGCACAGAACTCCATGACTTATACAGTTTTTTGTCTTGTTAATAATCATTCAATCATTCAACTGCACTGTGGGGCAGTCTTTAATAACCTGAACACACACACACAAAATGGTATAAATTACAAACTAGTATCTATAGAAAACAATACAAATTCTGTTTTTATTATTATTAAAACAGTCTTATTGTGTAGACTCTGAACATAGTCTTCCTTATCCTTAGTACTAAGATTAAAGGCACGAACCTCCAAGCCCAGCCTTGTTTATATGGCAATAATGTAATCTTGCTAAAGCTTTCTCTAATTTTTTAGGATGATCTAAAAGGAGACCAAGAAAAGCATATAATTGTAAATATAGCTTAAAACCTTTTTAGCTACATAAGGCCAAAAAAAAAAAAAAAAAATTTACAAACTTAGTCTAACCTGAAGACAGCCAGCACGCAACCTCTAGCTAAGTCCTTGAATAAACTCAAGTTGTTTTCATGGTCAAGGAAATGGGGAAAAAGGAAAAAGTTCAGGGATTTGTGGTCTAAAGTTGATGGTGCTAACAATATTATTTTCTTTATTAAATCCAAATCATGAAAATTATCAAGAGAAGAACATTTTCATTAACCTAAGGATGAACTTGCATGCAAAAATACACTATCTCATCTGTAAATATCTTACTCATATTCACAGCAGCCTTGTAACAGTGCAATGTAATAAACAGTCTACCTAGAAAATATTCTACTAGATTAAAAAAAAAAAAACAGGGAAGAATATATGGCATAACATTCACATAAAGCCTAAAAATATACAAAGTATTACTCACATACTTTACTGATACGCACTTAAGTATAAAAGCGTAGGACCAGCACTAGTGAGATGGCTCAGAAGATAAAAGGAGCTCATCACCAACCCGAGCCCTAATTCCAGCCTTGGCTGTCCCGGCTTTGTACAGCAGGCTGGCCCTGAAATCACAGCAAGCCTGTGCGGCTACCACTCAAGTGCTGGGATTAAAGGCCTGGAGTAAGCACGTCCCTCTTATTTACAACCGCAGCCTTAGCAGGCTGAGGCAAGAGGACTGCTGTCGTGCAGCAGTTGACACTAGACTCGACCACAACCCAAGACCCTGCCTCACCATACACATGCCGGGGCATGGCTTTAATCTCAGCACTCAGGAGGCAGACAGTTCCCTGAGTTCCTGGACAAGCAATGATAGATGCATAGTAAGGACTGTTTCAAGGCACACCTCCAATAAAACCCCAAGATCCTGCTTAAAAAACAAAAAACTATAATAATTACATTAACAACTATATGGTTAAACTATATAGTAGAGTAATTCTGTTTAAAAAAAAAGCCAGGCACACTGGCACGATCCTTCTATCCTAGGAAGGCAGAGGCAAGTGAATCTCTGTGAGTCCGGGATCAGCCTGGTTTACGAAGGGAATTCCAGGATACCTAGGGCTGTCTAAAAAAAGACAACAAAAAGAGTCCCTGCTAATTAAAAGACCCCAACAATCTGTGAGTTAAGTACTGCCAGCCATTTATAATCATTTATAAATAAGGAAACTAAGATTGTTGCCCAAGATCTACACAAGCTAGCTAGTAAACTAATTAAAGTAAGCTTAAGATAACCAGGCTGGGCATGGTGGCCCATGCCTGTGATCCCAGCACTGGAGGAGGCAGAGGCAGGTGAATCTGAGTTCAAAAGCAGCTTTGTTCTACAAAGTGCATCCAAGACAGCCAACGATGTACAGAAAAACCCTGTTTCAAAAACCAAAACAAACAAAAAATTAAAGAAAGGAAGAATCTAATCAGGGTTCTGGGGCAGGGGTTGGGGGAGTAGAAAATCTAATACATATAGGTCTGAATTAAAACAACTGTCTAGCAGTTAAGACCCTCAGATTGATACCTGGCACCAAGTATATACTTTACTTAACAGCTTAATTTTCTGTTAACACTGAATGTATAGCTTTTCCATAACCTTCAAAATTAAGGTAACCACTCCAGCCTAGTGACACCAAATCTGTCACCTCATTAGCTCAGGAAACTGAGGCAGGAAAATCCTAAATCTAAAGCCAACTTGGTATATATAGTGAATTCAAGGCCAGTTTGGGTAGCGAAATTCTGTCTAGAAATAAAAAGGGGCCAAGGCCTACAAGATGCTTGGAAAATGAAGCACTTGCCACCAAGCCTGAGAACTTGAATCTAATCCCCACAACCCACAGGATAGAACTGACTCCTACAAGTTAGTTTGATGTCTACATGCATACCATGGTATTCATATACACACACACCCTCACACTATATATATATACACACACACACACATATATACATATATATACACACATATATATATATATACACACACACATACATATGTATAGGTATATGTATATAAACAAGAAGATAAATACATGTAAAAAGAGGGCTGGGAATACATGTATCTCACCAATAGCGCACTGCCTATATATGTAAAGTCCTAGGTCCAATCCCCCAGTACTGGGGGGTGGGGTCAAATTATCCAAGAAATACTAATACCAGTCTCATTCTCACCCTCTTTTTCTGTTTATTTCTGATAGGGTCTTCCTAGGTAGTCTAGTCTAATACAGGCATTCCTATGACTGGAACCAGCATATTTTTGATAAAAATAAAATGCATAAATAAAAGATATCCTTTTGGTTGGGAGTGGTGGCTCATGCATTTAATCCCAGCAGAGGCAGGCACATCTCTTCAAGTTTGAGGCTTGATCTACAAACTGAGTCCAAGCCAGCCAGGGCTCAGTATAAAGAAACCCTGTCTCAAAAAACATAAAAAAAAAACAAAACAAAACAAAAAAAAAAAAACCTCAAGAGAGACAACGCAGAGTCAGAAGTTCAAAGTAACCCTCCACTAGTTGCAGGTCAGTCTAGGCTACCTGAGACCCTGTATTTTAATTTTCAAATTTTTAATTTAAAAGCCAGGGGTGGGCAGTGGTGGCACTCGCCTTTATTTCTAGCACTCAGTAAGCAAAGGTAGGCAGATCTCTATGAATTTGAGTCCAGCCTGGTCTACAGACAGAGTTCCAGGACAACCAAGGATATCCCCGTCACCAAAGTAAGTATTATTAATATTAGTAATATATTTTTAAAAATCAGCAACTTCAACCAGACAGGGTGGTGCTTGAGTCAATCAGGAGACTGAGGCAGGACTTCAAGTACAAGGTGTGGGCCAGGCATACTGACATGCACCTTTAGTACCAGTGCTTGGGAAACACAGGGAAGTGGTCACCTGTGAGTTCAAGACCACCCTGGTCTACATAGTGAGGTCTAGGGTCAGCCAGGGCTACAGAGTGAGTCTCTGTCTTTAAAAAAAAGTTGGGGCTGGAGAGATGGCTCAGAGGTTAAGAGTACTGGCTGGTCTTCCAAACGTCCTGAGTTCAATTCCCAGCAACCACATGGTGGCTCACAACCATCTATAAAGAGATCTGGTGCCCTCTTGCCTGCAGGCACAAAATTGTATAAATAATAAATAAACAAATCCTAACTTCTTTTTTTTTTTTTTTGTTTTTTGTTTTTTGTTTTTCAAGATAGGGTTGCTCTTTGTAGCCCTGGCTATCCTGGGCTAACTCTGTAGACCAGAGTTCAAGGCCCTTATGTACCTAATCATATGCTTTTAACATTGAACTATACTCCCAAGGCCAAATAATTTTAACTTTTGAAAGCACTACAAAAAGTTTCATGTTTGGGCCCCAGCAAGGAGACTCAGCTACTAAAGGCACTTACTATGCAAGCCTAGTGACTTGAGTTGTATCCCCAGAACACACATACAGTGATAGAATCATTCCACACATTTGTTTTCTGCAGGTGCACCAAGGGATATGGGCCCACATAATCATTCTTGTACATAGACACATTTATCATTTATTACTTGTACATTGTAGACAGTTGAAATTTATAACAGATGGCTATGTTTCTTGTCTAGTTGATTTGTTTGTTTTTGAAGATGCTGAGAACTGAACCTAGAACCTTGGGCATAACATCCTCGGCAAAATGCTCTACTATTGTAGCAGTATCTTTTGCCTAGTTATTTCTTCTTTTTTGATTTGTTTTTCAAAACAGGGTTTCTCTGTGTTGGCCTGGCTGTCCTTGGCCTGGCCTGCCTCTGCCTCTGCCTCTTGAGTGCTGGGATTAAAGGGGCCATTAAAGGTGCCACCACCGCCCCATTAAAATAATATTTTTAAAGCAATGTTAGTCATTGTCAGACAACCCCTACTCAAATGCGGAAAGCCTTATGCATGCAAAATGTCTACTGCAGGAACAAAGTTAACAAATGCCAAATTAAACAAGACAGGCAATAAATGCTACAGTTACCATTTCCAAAATTAAGATGAAAAGGGTAAGGGATGAATTGAAGAAAAGAAAGAAGAGAAACCCAGCCAGGCAAGGTGGCACATCTATAATCTCAGCACTCTGGAAGGTTCTGTCTGTGTAGCCCCGGCTGTCCTAAAATCACTCTGTAGAGCAGGCTGGCCTTGAACTTACATAGATCTGCCTGAGTCTGCCTTATAATGACTGTACTCAGTGAGTATAAAACACAAATACCAATTAAAATACCAAATAAAATTAACTCCTGTGCCAATGACAAAAACAGATGTTAAGTTCTACTGAGTATGCCAATCATACCAAACAAGTAGCATCGTCAGAACAATCCAAAAGACCTTAGTGAAGTTAATCATCATATTCAGACGTGTTATATAGTATCTCTCTTCTTGAAATACCCATTTTTTCTTTGGAGGTTGAAAAATAACGAGAGGTTAAAGGGCAGGCTCAGTTATACAGCAGGCTCAAGATCTAGGCTGTTGGAGATCCCATCTTCAAACAAAGAAAACAAATACACATTTCCCAAAATGGCTTTTACCTCATTCTACAGCTAAGCATCTTCAGAATGTAAGCAAATTGGCCTTTCTCTTCAGTTTCTCACTTTAAAAAACTAAGTTCAAGTATCTTTTTTCTCTTTGGTTTTTAAGACAGGGTTTCTCTGTGTAGCCCTGGCTATCCTAGAATTCACTCTGTAAACCAGGCTGGCCTCAATTCAGAGTTCAACTGCCTCTGCCTCCCCAATGCTGGTATCTAAGGTGTGTGCCATCACCACCTGGCTTAGTTTTATTTTAAATAGAGAAGCTTGTCAAGTAAAAAAGTAATAACTATATTGCAAGACAAAACAGTGCCAAAGAATTTCCACTTCAAATGATTCTTTCCACCAAAGTACATAAAAACAGGTTACCTGTCATTATAAAGTATTTTCATAACAGAGATTTCTATTAGAAGCAAGTAAAAATTTTGTCCAGGTGTCTGTCTCAGTGGTGGAGAACATCCAAGAGAAAAGCCCTGAGTTCCAGCCCTAACACCCCAACCCAGTCTCTTTGTAGGACAAGCAGATGCAACCTTACAACTAGCTTACTTTAGAGAGTCAGCTAGCCTCAAGTTCGGGGGGAGGAGGGGAGGCTTTAGATCTGAACATTCACTTTATATTTTGCTTTGGGCTCATTTTTATCTTTTTATTTAGAGCTCTTTTTTTTTTTTTGGGGGGGGGGGGTCTTTGTTTCAGGTGAGTTGGCCTTGACCTCACAGAGATCCACCTACCTCTCTGCCTCTTGGGTGCTGGAATGAGCTGAAGATAGCTCTATACCACAGGGCTGGCAATATGGCTCAGAAGGTGAAAGTGCCTGCCCTGTCAACCTGAGTCTGATCCCTGGGATTCACAGTGGAAGCAGAGGACCAACTCCTCAAAGCAGTACTCTGACCTCCACACAGAGAATTCAAACACACACACAAATCAGTAAGAAGCTGGAAAGGGAGTTCAGTGGTTAAGAGCACTTATTGCTCTTACAGAGGACCAGAGTTTTAAGTCCCAACACCCATGTACACATAACAACCACATGAAAACTCACGCTTCAGAGGTTCCAACATCTCTGACACTTGCACATACTCAACTAACCACATATACATTCACATAATCAAAAAGAATAAATCTGAGAAAAAGATAGTTTTATCTTAGTCATGACATGATCTACAACTTCTATTGCTCACTTACTGAGATGACAATTTTGACTAATATTTCTAAACAAAAAGGTCTTTTTTCCTACTTAAAATACATGCGTGAAATCATTTACACACATGCACATCTAGATATCCATATAGCTTTGTATACAATCCAAGAGAGTGCAACATTTACTCTCCTTTTTTATTATGTATGTGTGTCAGTCCGATGACAAATTGTGGATCTTGGCTCTGTCTACCATGTGGGAACTGGGGATCAAACCCATGTTGATAAGCTTAGCAGCAAGTGCTAAAAACCATTTCACTAGTCCTACTTTCCTTTTCTTAAAAAGAACATAATAAAGCATAAATGCTCTTTAAACTAGAAAAACAACATTATAAGACACTGACTTTTCATTCCCAGAAACAAATCCTTTTCATGCTAGAGATATTTTATCCCAAAAATTATGTACATAACAAGAACTTAAAAATAGATACCAAATATTATTAATAGTATGGTGGCACACACCTAGTTTACAGCACTAAGGAGGCTTCTAAGGTAGAAAGAGGCAAGTAGAGGTTCACCTAGGATATACAAAAGGAATGAGTGTTAAGCCAGTCAAGGCCACAGAGTGTCCAATAAGCCCAGCACTTTCCGAGGTGGAAAATAGCTATTCAGAGCTCAAGGTCAAGATCAACTTCACAGCAAATTCAAGGCCAGCCTGGGCTACAGTAAGACCCCATCCAAAAGAAACTCAGCTCTTTTGAGCTGCTGAGATGGCTCAGTAGATAAAGAAGTTTGCCACCAAATCTAACTTGATTTGTGTTCAATCCACAGGACCTACATGATAGCAGAAAAGACATGATCCCCGTAAGTTGGTGCACACAAATACACATAAATGAATGAGTGAAAAAAGAAACTCATCCCAACTTTTAAGGCTTTTGTCAATATGCGACTGTGAATAATTTTTAAAACTGATTCCTTCAAATTAAGCAAGATTCTAAGACATACCAGAAACATAAGCACACATACATTTGTAGTCTCCATCAAGTTATCAGTAAGCTCCTGGGTGAAGTGTGGTGGAGATAGGATGGGGATTCATCAGACACAATATAGAACACTAATCCCAATATAATTATCAATCACCGTCCTAGCGTGAAAAATAACAAAAATGTAAAAATACAAAGCCACAAACACACATAAGGTTCATCAAAAGTGTATTATCAAATTTAAAATTCTTTAAGGACCATAAGACGCTAAAGTGAGCTGTGCTTTTATCACACAGAAAGTCCTATGCAAGATGCAATGCAAGAGAAAAGGTCTATTTTAAAGAGCTCTTAACAAAATGACCAGTCTTTATGTTCTCATCGTTGATGTTCATTAAGAAATTTAAAAAGAAAAACTATTTTAGTGAAGACAAGTATTTCTTTACTAGATTTTTTTTTTCAGTATACCATGGTTTTGTTGCCAAATATTTGGCATTTGTTAATTTAACACTCATTTGGCTAGAATAATTAAAAAACACTAACCAGAGCATATATGTAGATGAAATTTTTGCAGATGATTTTTTTTATACATATACACACGTGAACATAAGTAGTTGCTTTAGAGCAGGGATGCTGCTTTTATTCCAATTATTCAATGCCCTTCTTAAAAAAAAAAAAAGGTGCAAAACCTGGGATTTTAAGATCTACTACAGAGAAATGCCTTTGTTGTAGCTACAATTAGTATCAAATATCCTTACAAATCATAAGGATGAAGAAAATTCGATGAAAGGGCAATGGAGCATTTCACAGCTTTTGCTGGCGCTCTTACTCCACCCAGTCCTCCGGGCTCAATGGCTGTTCAGAGCATCCACAAATATTAGCCCATTTCCAAGGAGTGGGAGGACGTACCAAAACGGTGTACTCCATCAAAACCAACATAAGCAGAAACATTTTGTGAAAGACTGAGTTCCTTTCTCTGACTTTTAAATTTTTATACATGTATAATTTATTGCAAGAAATCCTTTCCTCTGAAATCAAACAATAATCTTTTAAACATACCATGAAAGAATAAATTACCCTAAACACATATTCTGCTTTAATAAAAACAGCAATTTCTAACTGCCAATTATTCTTGCAGAACTATGTCCTGAAAGACACCCATTAGAAATAAAAGCTTGCTAGAGCCTTAAAACAGAACCAATTTTTAAAGTTAAAGCTTTTAACGTATATTCAACATATTATTACTGGCATATCCAACTAATCCCTGATCAGGGATTGAATCCTGCAGCAATCAAGCTCTACTGCAGGGGAAATTTTAAGCAAACACTGCTGTGGCAAAATAAAGAGGGAAGACAATATTGCTGATATGAAGGCCTAAACAAGGTCTCCACCATCCCAACCCCAGAAGAGAATTTCACACAAAACAACCCACCTCAACAAAATGGGAATTGCTAAAATGACCTTTTTGTCGCTCAATCTTTTGAAGGTTGTGAATCTTAAGGAGTGTGTGCTTTAAAAGACTAAAGGTCGGAAAAAGTCATTTTATTTTCTCCTAACTGCCTCTTAAAAGAAAGGGGGGTGATCCTTGGCATGACATCGCCCACTGAGAATGAGACCACAGATCCGGTACTCTCCTTCAAAAGCACCATTTCTTCAAAAATAAAAAAAAAAAAAAAAAAAAAAAGAACTGATAGGAATTAGATCCAAACCCAACCTCAACGGAAAATGTCCTGCCCTCCTCCCAAGGAGTTTCTTGCTAAGTCACTGGGAAAAAAGGCAGGATAACAAATAAAGCCGGGCACCTTGCCTTCTCCCATCTTAAGACAGTGAAAACCTCTCCTCATGGGAGTCAAAATAAGCCCCCCACCTCAAAAGCATTTTCTCACCTGAGAGGCTAGGGAGGGTAAATAAAGAGTCACAGCGTTTTCCTAACGCTGTGGAGAGATGGGATGAAGGCAACCGCAGAGAGGCTCGGCGCTCAGCGTTAGCAACGTCAAAAGGCAACTCCCGTGCGAGGAGGCAGGGGCAAAAAGAAAAATCCTGCCCGATTCGGCGGGTGGACGCAGCAGAGCTCCGCTGGGCGCAGAGGCTGGACCGCCACCGCACCGGGGGGCCGCGGGCCTCGATGGGGCGGCAGGCCATCGTCCTCGGTCGCCCCCAACCTGCGGACAGGTGGGGAGCAGGCCTGGCTGCGGGGCCGCCGGCCGCGCAGGGGTGGGGACTGCGGGCTCGCTTCCGCGGCCGGGAGGGCCGAGCCCTCTCCCCACGACCAGAGGGCGACCTGCTCTCCACGCCCTTCCCACCCAGGAACACTTTTCTTGCTAAGTCACGGCGCGGGAGGGCGATGCCGCCCGAGAGGCCACCGCGGACGCCGCGCCGGAGGGCCGGGGCCAGGGCAGCGCCCTCCCCGGCCAGGCCCCCCTCCTCGGTGCCTCTCACTCAACGGCCGTCGCGGCCGCCATTTTGAGAGCGAGGAGAGGAGAAGAAGAAGGAGGAGGCAGCGGCGGCAGGGGGAGGGGAGGATGGGAGGGAGGGGACCGGCGCAGCCACCTCGTCAGGCAGGCGGCCGGCCCGGCCCGCGGCCGCCCGAGCGCGGAGGAAGAAGCAGAGGGGAGGGCGCAGAGCGCCGCCGCCTTACCGGAGCGCTGCACCGCCGCCTCCGCAGGGCCTCTTCCGTCCTTCACTCCCATCCACCGGCGGGGGAGGGGGAGGGAGAGGGGAGGGAGGAGGGAGGGAGGGAGGGAGGGGGAGGATGGCGCGCTGGGCCCGGTCCCGGGGAGGGGGAGGGGAGGGCCGCGGGCGGGCTCCTCGGCCGTTCCGGAGCTCGAGCCCTAGCCCGGCGCTCCCGCGTCCTCCTGCTCGCGCTCGAGCGCTCCCCTCCGGCTCCTCCTCGCTCCCTGGGCCCTCGGGTCGCCGCCCGTCCGCTCCTCGCTCGC
Source organism: Psammomys obesus (assembly GCF_907164565.1). Classification (NCBI taxonomy): domain Eukaryota; kingdom Metazoa; phylum Chordata; class Mammalia; order Rodentia; family Muridae; genus Psammomys; species Psammomys obesus. The sequence goes on from NW_026595981.1 coordinate 578,780, forward strand.
TACCGCGGCCGCCGGACTCGCCGCCGCCCCGCCGCTCCAGCACCGTCTGTCACAGGAGCTGCCCCAACGCCCTGACGTCACCGCGCCGCCGCCGCCCTAGACCCGCCGGGAAGAGGGCGGGAGCGGAGGCTGCGGCGCATGCGCGGGCCGGCCCGGCCGGGGCCGCGCGCCCTTCCGCAGGGTGGCGAGGCGCCCGCTCCCGGGCCGGGGGTCGCGGCGCGGCTCCGCTCGCCCCTCCGCCCGCCGCGCCCTGGGGAAGAGCCCCCCTTGCCCTAGGCTCTCGGCTGACTGTGGGGGCCCGTCACGCGCTGCAGCTCTGCTTTGGCCCTCGCTACGCTGCCCCTGAGGACCGCGGGTCCCTGGCTGCACCGGCGCCTTGGCCCCGGCTGGCTCGAGTGGAGCCAAGCCAGGCTGCTTCCTTTCTGCCTCGAGCCTGTAGGCTCATTCCCCATCCCCCAAAAAGGGCGAGAGTAAATTGGTGGGCTTGGACTGAAGAGCTGTCGAGGTGAAAAGGCGGATGGACTGCCTTGTGCTCCTTTCTGTTACAGCTGTTTTTTAAATTGGAAGGAATCGCTCGTAGATGTGATTCAGCTATTCTTTGCCTTAGTCACATGTACACATCAGAGATCGTGGAAACTGACGTCCACAGAAAGACCTGGAACTTCATCCCTACAAGGCATGTCTGTGTTGTATTATGAATCTGAAGTATTGATGACAAGACTGGGGGATTCGTTGTCTAACTTATTCCACATAGAGACACTTGATTTTTGAAAGGGTAGGTTTAGAGCCCTGAATATTTTTTTGTTTTTTTAAATATTAATAAGAGGTATAGAATGAGATTACTTCATTATTCACTTGTGTTTTCCAACACTCGGGCTTAACTGATTCTATGGCGTCCCTTCATAAACGTAAATACTGTACTTTGCGCTTGGAAACCTGCAGAGTTAACATCTCCCTTATGAAGCCTGGTGCCACCACTGGCTGGGAATGTGACCTTGACTAAATTACCATATCTCTCTGGCCTCAGTATCAGTAAAAATAAACCTAGTAGCCAAACAAAGTGACATAGCCCAAGCTACTTGAGAGGGAGGAGAATCGCAGGAGTCCGAACTTCTCGGCCAGCCTCAGGAGCATCGTTTTTTAAAATAATGATAATAGTAATAAATAAGCTATGGTGGCTCACATCTGTAATCCTAATACTGCGGAAACAGGCAGGCGGATTGCCACCAGTTATTATAATGTACATAGTAAGACCCTATCTTAAAATAGTTAAAGCCGGACATGGTGCTTTAACGTCAGTACTCGGGCGGCAGAGGCAGGTGGCTTTCTAGGAGTTCCAAGACCTGCCTTGTCTACGCAGAGAATTCCAGGCCAGATAGAGCTACATAGAGAAACCCTGTCTCAAAAAATAAATAATAAGCTGGCCGATGGTGGCACACACGTTTAATACCAGCGCTTGAAAGCAGAGGAAGGCGGAGCGCTGTGAGGTCAAGGACTGCCAAGGCTACACAGGCAAATCCTTTCTTGAAAAATAAAGATAAATAGATAGATAGATAGATAGATAGATAGATAGATAGATAGATAGATAGATAGATAGATA
>NW_026595981.1:580389-617617 GCF_907164565.1 Psammomys obesus
ATAGATAGATAGATAGATAGATAGATAGATAGATAGATAGATAGATACGCAAGCAAGTAAACCTTGGGTAGTGGCATACTTCTTTAATTCCAGTATGGTATGGCTGAGGAACGAGGAGCACAAGTTCAAGGGCTACCTGGCAAACTCAAAAGTTTTTAAATTTATCAGTTTTAAAAGATGAAGACACAGCTCAGTCGTAGAGTACTTGCTGAAAGAGAAGAAAAAAAAAAAAAACGTACTAGAATAGACTTATTTGTAAGGCCTTCGTGAGAATTAGAAGTTACCTATGTTAATGCAGCTCTCCCTGTCGAGGTCTCAGGTAAGCATTTAACCATTATCGTCCAGTACCAAAGCCAGGCTATTTGAATTGGGATGGGTTGCTTTATCCCTGGAAGTGCTTGGAAAGAAAAAAGGAAAAAAAAGCCAATAGCCTGAAGGAATTGGGTTTTTTCCCTTCGTCAACACAAGAAACTAAATCAAATAATCTTTAAAAGGTTATGTCCAAGTTGTCGGTTTTTGGATATCTAGTAAAAAATATGGTCAGGATGAGACAGGCTGGGTGCTATTACTTACGTCTATAACCAGCCAATAAACATTCAATAAATTAGAGCATCCCTTATGGTAAGAATCCACTCACCTTTATTTTTTTTATTTTTTTTAAATATTTAATATTGCCTGATATCTTGCTCAATATTTAAGCGAATGAGTGAATCAATTCTTTGCTTTTTTTTTAATGAATGCTGTAAAAGTCAACAAAATTGCCTGAAGCACATAAACACAAATTTTATAAAAATGGGTAGCCCTAACACCTACAAGCCTTGAGATTATAATATTTAGAAAAAAATACACAATCTATGTTGCATAATTATATACTAAATTAAAATCAGATTTCATTTTTATAGCAATCCTTCAAAACGCAATGTCTCCTTTGAGGAAAGATATAAACATTTTCTCCCTGGATTATAATTTTTCTGAACAGAAAACTGTGTAATGTGCTTAACATGATGCAATTGTTACAGTTCTGCATATTTTCAGTTAGTTGCTAACACTGTATATCCATTTAATAAATACTTGTCTACTGAAAATGGAGAATTAGCACAGCTGTACCATCAGTCATGATTCGTAAGGATTTATATAGAACCTATGTCTAAGTTTACTTATGGATATCTTGAATAGTGTTTATTTTCTTGGGGAAAATATAAACAGCCCTTTTCCTAAGTACAATCTAACAATCTCTCCATTCATTTGAATTACAAGTCTTTATTTTTCCAGCAGACCTTTTCAAAATGGAAACATTTGTTTCAATTGCTGCAGGAAAATTAGTGTTACTTTAGACAATTCTGCAAATCAGCTGACTGGAAGAAACACTCCAAAAATACTGCTACTGGGGAGAGAACAAAACGTCTGCTAAAAGGATGGCCAAAGCAAAAATTGTTTACTAAGGGTAAAAACGTTACAACTTTGTTCTGAGCAATGAGGGAGATTGCTCTGTGTAAAGAGCCGGCTGCTCAAACATGAGGATATGAGTTTGATGCCCTGCTTAAGTGGGGTGTCAACCTCCACACACATGTGCAAGCAAACGCCCACATATGAACATGAACACACAAAATAAAAGAAAAATCACTCATCAAAAAAAATTATTTTGAAGTGGTGCACGCCTGTGATCCCAGCATTCTGGGAGGCAGAGGCAGGCAATCTCTGTGAGTTCGAGGCCAGCCTTGAACAAAATGAGTCCAGGATAGCCAAGACTACAGAGAGACAGCCTATCTCAAAAAAAAAGTTATTTTGAGAGTTCAGCTGACCTCTGACCTCTACAGTTTATAGAAAAATGTCCAATGTTGTGTGTGAAAATCATAGAAAGAAAAATTATGAAATGGCAAGAAGGAGGCCTTGGGCATGCAAGTTATATAAGCTGAAGTCCATTAGAGAGCACCAAAAAAAAAAAAAAAAGAAAAAAAAAGATGATGAAGAAGAGAACCATGACCCAGCTGACAAGGGACTGAGTCTAGGAAATTTTAACTCAAGCGTAGATATGTCAGCGTGGGCAGATCCAACAAGACCAGTCATTCTTCTCCGCATCATGACACCCTCATGTGTCATGAACACTGGGAGGACATAAAAACAAATTAAAGGGATTGACAGAGTCAGGCTCTCAACTTAGTTGTACAGGAGTATCTAGAAGGAACATTTATAACCCAAAACCTCTAAATACACATAGAGAAAAAATAAATTACAGGCGGGGCAGATGGGTCAGCAGGCAAATGCAGTGATGAGACAAGCTGGGTTCCATCCCTAGGGCCATTGGTGAAATGAAAACACTGAATCCCACAAGCTGTCCTATGACCTACAAACACACACTGTGTCATGCTGGTGCCCACACTGACATGCACAATTTAAAGCACCGATATAAACAATACGGAAGGATGTATGGCTAGGATGTCACTGCATTCACCAAGCACAGGGTAAAACATGTTTTGTTGTTATTTATGCCTGTTTGTGTGCCTGTTGGATAAAGGATCAACTCTTTCTTATTTAATTTTATTTTCTGTGCATTGGTGTGAGGGCGTCAGACCACCTGGAACTAGAGTTGCAGACAGTTGTGAGCTGCTGTGTGGGTGCTGGGAATTGACGCCAGGTCCTTTGGAAGAGCAGACAGTGCTCTTAACCACTGAACCATCTCTCCAGCCCAAGGGGTAACTCTTATTTGGAGAACTTGAAGAAGTCTCTGTTTGAGAGGTGATTATTATTAAATAGAATTTTGGTATTCATTTTGGCAGTACATATACCGAAATTGAAGCAACATAGAAAAGATTAACATGGACCCTATGCAGTAGTGACAAGTTCATAAAGCATTTTATATTTTAAAATAATTAAAATAAAGTGGATTTTTGAAAACAGCTAAGGAGGAGCTGCAGATGTAGTTCAGTTCCAGTTTGTAAAACGTCTGTCTAGAATGCTGAATGTCCTAGGGTCAATCCCCTGCGCCTGGAAACTCTTACCCATAATCAAAGCCCCCCCCCCCCAAAGGAAGCAGGAGAATCCTGAGTTCAAGTTCAGCCTCAGCTAAACAGTGAGTTAAAGGGCTTCCTGGGCTTCAGGAGACCCTGTCTCAAACACCAAACAAAATAAAGGACATGCACATGTTGACCCTGACCTTCGATTTTAAGGATTTTATAACAATTATGTTGGGGGCTGAAGAGTTGACTCAGCAGTTAAAAGTACTTGCTCTTGCAGAGGATCCAAGTTCAATTCCCAGCTCCCACATGAAGGCCCACAGCCCTCTGTGATTCTGGTTCCAGCAAATCAGATGCCCTCTTCTGGCCTCCTTGGACACCAGGCATACATACACAGTGCACAAACAAACATGCAGGCAGGAAAACAACCTTTTTTAAAAAATCATATTTAAGCCGGGTGGTGGTGGCACACACCTTTAATCCCAGCACTTGTGAGGGAGAGGCAGGTGGATCTCTGCGAGTTCCAGGACAGCCAAAAAATTACGCACAGAAAACCCTGTCACAAAACAAACAAACAAACAAAAAAACATGTTTAAAGTAGTTTTGTTTCACCTTTTATCTGTGGCAAATGCCAATCAGGTTTAAGAACTGCGAAATCACAGCAGATTTTGTGTCTTGCGCACATTCCTCTCCTCAGTATTAACGCATGTTAAATATAGTAGTTTATAGAATAACAATTTAGTATGTTATTTCAAGACAAAAGCACTCAAGCTGGGCATGGTGGTTCATGCCTTTAGTCCCAGCACTCTGGGTGGCAGAGGCAGGAAGATCTCGGTGAGTTTGAAGCCAGCCTGGTCTACAAAGTGAATCCAGGAGAGCCAAGGCTACACAGAGAAACCCTGTCTCAAAAAGACCAATAAATAAATAGATAGATAAATAAATAGGCAAAGGTAATCTATTTATTTGTTTACTTAGATAAAATAAGATCTCACTATGTAGCCCAAAGCTAGCCCAGAACTAACATGATCCTCCTACCTCAGACACCTCTGGAATTAAAGATATTTGTCATCACACCTGTTAGCTCTTTAAAAAAAAAAGGGGGGGGGGGAGGCTTGAGAGATGGCTCAGAGGTTAAGAGTACTGACTGCTCTTCCAAAGGTCCTGAGTTCAATTCCCAGCAACCACATGGTGGCTCACAGCCATCTATAATGAGATCTGGTGCTCACTTCTGTTGTGCAGGTGTACATGCAGGCAGAATAATGTATACATAATTAATAAATAAATCTTTAAAAAAAAAAAACCCTAGATGGACAGAGGTGGCACACAACTTTAATCCCAGCAATCAGGGGTCAGAGGCAGGAGGGCCTCTAAGTTCCAGGACAGCCAGGGCTACATAGAGAAACCCTGTCTTGAAAAACCAAACCAAACCAAACAACAACAAAAACAAAACAACAACAAACAAAACAGAAAAACATTGGACCATCATAATATCTAAAGGTTAATAATAATTCCTAAAGAAAAATTCGAATTGCCCTTTGTTCTTTGCCCCCTGAAGGCAGAGAGGGACTAGAAGCCATGGAGAAATGGGACAAGCAATGCAGTTAAGCAGTCCTGCAAGACAGAACTATCCTGGAGTGTCTGAGAACTGGTCATTATCTTCTTTCATGGATATATTTAAAAATTAATGTAGTGGTGGCGCACACTTTTGATCCCAGCACTCGGGGAGGCAGAGGCGGGTAGATCTCCATGAGTTTGAGGTCAGCCTGGACTACAAAGCAAGTCCAGTACAGCAGGACTATTACACAGAGAAACCCTATCTCAAAAAACTAAAATAATAATAATAATAATAATAATAATAATAACAAATTAATATAGTTTGACCAGGCATGGTGGGGCATGTCTTTAATCCCAACACTCAGGAAGCAGAGGCAGGTGGACCTCTGTGAGTTCAAGGACAGCTTGGTCTACAGAGTGAGTTCCAGGACAGCCAGGGCTATGCAGAGAGATTTTATATGGAGAAACAAAACAAAACAAAAAATTAGTTGGACATGTGCCTGTAGTCCCAACTGTACCCCGGTCTCTATCTTGAATGAATTTTTGATCTACTAATTTTGTTACGGAAAAATTGCATATGGTCAAAATCATGACCACAAAAGAACATTCACAGAAAAAATAAATTAAAAACAATAAAATTACCCCTCATAGGTGAATAAAAGTTTTTATTACAGAAAGATTGATAAAGTGCTTGCCTATGTTCATCTTCCAGCACCACATAAATCAAGCTTGATGACACAGACCTGTAATCCCAGTATTCCATATGTGGCGGCAGGAGGGTTAGAAGTTCAAAGTCATCCTCAGCTACAGTCACAGTTGAAGACCAGCCTGGGCCATATGAGACCTTGTCTCAAAAACAAAAATAAAAGCAAACAAATAAAAATCCTAAAACAACAAAGAAAGTTACTGAAACAAAAAAGATCGGAAAGAGTAATTCTGCTAACAGAAATTAACCAGCTAATTAATTAGCTATGTGCGATGTCGCATACCTGTGAGCCCAGGACAAGTGGAGGTAGAGGCAGGCAAGTCCAGGACAGCCAGGAGCCAGGACTACACAGAGAAACCCTTCTCAAAAAAAATTAGTCAAAAATTAAATTTAATACTTTGCTTTGATAAATACACTTTCCCTAAACATTCGCCCAAATGAGTACTATACTGATTCATTGTTTTTCCAGACAGGGTTTCTCTATGTAGCCTTGGTTGTCCTGGAGCTGGCTCTGCAGACTGCGACCTCTCCCTCCCAAGTGCTGAGATTAAAAGCAAGTGCCAGCAGGACCTGTCAACGCTTGGATTTTAGCAAGCAGTCATGTTTTTGAGACTGCACAGTGGGTCAAGGTGATGGTTTCTGAATTCAAATCCCAGAACACGTGTTAAGATGGAAGAAGAGAAACAGCTCTACAAGTTGTCCTCTGACCTCCCCATGCATCCAGGCACTGACCCCGCCACACACACATTCAAACAGCAATAACTTCAGTACTTGCCTAGCATTGTGAGGCCAAGGATTCAGTCCCCCCACTCACGTGCGCATACACACATAAACACATAAGAGTCAAAACCTGCTACTAAGTCCATACTACTTCCCAACAGTAAAATAATATGAACCATATTAATTTTATATTCTGTGGCAGCCAAATTGAAAAAAAAGAAAAAGTCAAACCCAGTATGATTGGACAAAGCTGCTATAGCAACACAGCTAAAGCATGGGAAGCGTTCACCTGTAATCTCAGCCCTTGGGAGGCCAGGTTAGGCTACATAGTAAGCCCCAGTCTTTAAGGGGGGGGGGCATCTGTTGGCTTCTGTATTCTTTGGTTTTGAGGCAGAGTCTGAATGTCTGGGGTTACATAGCTTAGTGATATAGCCCTTGGTAGGTACGTACAAGGTCCTAATTTTAATTCCCATTTCTCCTGGTTCATTTAGCCTCCTAAACATTGCGTTTGGCTTGATATTAGTTTTTATGTTTCTTTGGTATCAGTTCTCAAGAACCTGGCATATTTTTACCTTAGTGCATATCTCAGCCTGCACGAGGCACATTTCACACAGATGGCTAACAGCCACACGAGGCTGGTTTTGCTGCAGTAGCAAAGAGTGTGCATTTGGAAGAGGAGAAATCTACCCAGGTGGAGAGCATGATCTCAGCAAGAGTAGAGTTCTTCATATGGGAATCCAATTAGGGGGAGAGTAAGTGTTATCAGTGTAGCGAAAGGGGGAAAGGAAGAAGACAGCTGAAGATTGGGAAAGAGAAGCCGGGAGAAAATGCATGGGCCATAAAACAGATTAAGATTTCTTCATCTGCAAGGGTTTGAACAACTTGACAGTTGAGTCAGCCCCATTAACTACAAAGCTCCTATAGGTTGCGTGTAGTCATAAGTCAATGACTTTCATCTTTTGGAGAGAACTTTCCTGGCTCTCTCCAATACTCTGCTCTTTTCCCCTCCCGGCTCTCTCTGTTATTAGTCCTCCCCACAGTGCTTTCAGGTTTCCAAATGATGCTCTCAAAATCCACTAAGTTGGGAGCTGGAAAGATGGCTCAGGATTAAGAATGTAGGCTGCTCTTCCAGATGACCAGATGCCATGGGACAGCTCACAAGCATCTGTAACTCCAGTTCCACACCTACACCAGGCACACACATGGTACACAGACATACGTGTGTAGAGGGCAAAAGTGTGCACACAGATAAGCACTGGAGAAACCAGGAAAATTACACTTGAAGGCATCCATCAAAGGAAAGAGGTTTAGCTTGTCCTCCTCCAGGAGTGGTCGCTGTGAATGTAGTTCTTGGCGGTCCTGGAGGTTGTGGGGAGTAGCAACCACACCTGTGATCCCAGCACGCTGCAGGCAGAGGCAGGCCGACCTCTGTGGACTTGACGCCAGCTTGCTCTACAGACCGAGTTCCGGGATGGTCAGGGCTACACAGAGAAAGCCTGTCTCAAAAACAAACAACACAAAAGGGTCTCTCTGTGTAGCCCTGGCTGTCCTGGGACGCACGCTGTAGACCAGGCTGGCCCCAGCCTCACAGAGGTCTGCCTCTGCCTCCCAAGTGCTGAGATTAAAGGCATGCACCACAGCTGCCTGGCCTAGAAACCCTGTCCTAAAAAAAAGACAAAGCCAGCATGGTGGCTCACACCTGTAATTCAGCACTCAGGGAGGCAGAGGCAGCTGGATCTCTGGGAGTTCAAGACCAGCCTGGTCAACAAAGTGAGTTCAGGACAGCCAAGACTACACAGAAAAACCCTGTCTCAAAAAAAGAAAAAAAAAAAGTCCCACACTTTCTTTTCTTCCCTAAGACTTTTTTTTTTTTTTTTTTAAACAAAATTTGTACAAGATGCTCATATGTATAAAAGGGAAAAGTAACTGGGCTTGGTGGCACATACTCGGGAGGCAGAGGCAGTCATATCACTGTGAGTTCGAGGCCAGCCTGGTGTACAGAGAGAATTCCAGGACAGACAGGGCTGTTACACAGAGAAACCCTGTCTCAAAACAAAACTAACTAACTAACTAACTAACTAACTAAATGGGGGAGGGGCGTTTTAGAGTTAGTTTGTGTACAAAGTAATGGTCTGTGGCTCAGACTGCACCCACACCCACTACACCAGTTCTTTTTTTGTTGTTATTGGTTTGTTTGGTTTTTTTAGTTTTATAATTGATTGATTTTTGACTTTTTGGAGACAGAGTTTCTCTATGAAGCCTTTGCTGGGCTCGAATTCATAGCAATCCATGTCCTCTACCTCCCTGAGTGCTGGGATTAAATGTGTGCACCACCACACCGGGTTTAGATTTATTTTTTAAAGGGTAAACCCCTCAGACAATTTAAATACAAGCCAAGACTGACAAGAACCGTTGTCGGTCAGCCATGATGCCATTGAGTGTCCTGGGAGTCTTCTCAGTGAGGAAGAAGGCTCTGATATTTCATTCACATACATCCTTATCTGCAGTGAAACCTACACATTAATTTCTATATCAGGAATGTCAAACTCAAATTAATCTTCTGCGGTCATAATAATCTCCATTGGGTCAAACTGTTTAAGCCCAGGTCCTTCATAGAGAACAAATTACTGAGAGCTTTTCTGGGTCCATCTTGTCTTGAGTTTCAAGATGTGTAGCACTCAGTCCTTGAGTCCCTGCCAAGAATGCCCCTCCCAAGTTAAAACGTGGTGTTCGCACTGGTGTATCTTGTGTAGTCTAGGAGTGGTGGGCCACTTAAGCTCACAGTGGAGGTCAGAGGATAACTTTCAAGAGCTGGGATCCTGAGGAAAGACCTCAAGCCATCAGCCTTGGCAGCAGGCATCCCTATTCGATGAGCTGTGACTGGCCCCACCCTTACATTTGGTGATCTTGCTAAGGTCATTCCTTAGGAATTCCAGAAGGAATTTGGGGAAAGAATTGCTGCCGGTGTTTTATCTGCATCATCAGGCATAGTAATGCCAATACTTTTGTTCCTATTTCAGCTGTTATGCTTCCTTTTTCTGCCTTGTCTTGTTTGCTGGCCGGGATTCCAGGGCAGGGTTGGAAAGAAGAGATGGTTGAGATGGGCATCCTTTCTCCAGTCTTAGTTGCGGAGCCATCTCTCCAGCTCCTGGTTTTGAACTTTCAGGCCTCGGGCCTCAACCTCCTGAGTACTAGAATAAGAGGGATGGCACTGCTCTCTGCCATATCAGACACTCTCAGTCTTCACTCATAGATCAGGCTGGCCTTGAACTCCTGATATTCCTGTCTCCCTCCCCTAAGTGCTAGAATTTCAGTTGTGCAGGTCATGCCCAGCTTGCAATAGGTTTTAATTTTTTTTTCATCTTAATATTTAACTTTTAATGGGAGAGATTTTGTTTTGAGACAGAGTTGCCTTCATAGCCTCGACAAGGCTGGTCTTGAACTTGACATCACCTTCTGCTTCTGCCTTCTGAGTATTGGAATTACAGTAGGGATGGGCCTGGCCCCCAAGGAGAAAAAAAACAAAAGGTGGGGGCTGGGGAGATGGCTCAGTGATTAAGAACATGACTGCTCTTGTACAGAACCCACACAGCGATTCACAATCATCCACAGCTCCGGCTCCAGGAAGCCTATACATACAGATAAGCAGCAATAAGCACATAAATATTTAAATAAACAAAGGGTGGTGGGTGACGGATGGTGTAGCTTAGTCGGTGAAGTCCTTGCTTAGCGTGCAGGAAGCTCTGGGTTCCATCTCAAGCACTGAAAAAACCAGGTGTGGTGATACACATCTGTGATCCCAGCACTTGGGAAGTGGAGACAGGAGAATCAGAGGTTCAAAGTCATCCTCAGTTACCTATGGATGTGAGGCCAGCCTGGGATACAGGAGACCTTACTGAGGGGAGAAGCAGTCTAAGGCCAGGTGCGGTGGCACACGCCTTTAATCCCAGCACTTGGGAGGCAGAGAAAAGTGGGTCTCTATATGTCTGAAGCCAGCCTAGTCTACATGGAGCGCTCCAAGACAGGAAATATGTAGAGATATTATAGTGATATGATACTATATACAAAATAATATTTACAGTAATAATTTTTTTTCAAGACAGGGTTTCTCCATGACCTGGACTCACTTTGTAGACCAGGCTGGCTTCAACTTCACAGAGTGCTGGGATTAAAGGCATGCTCCACCAGGGCTGGCTGTGATGAAATATTTAATTCACAGAATCAGAATGCCAAATAGTCACGCTAGGGATTGTGGGGGAGTTGTTTTATAGGGTGTAGAGTTTAGATTTTGAAAGATGAAAAGTTCTGGAGCTCTGCTGTACAGCAATGAAAATATTAAACAATTCCTGATGGGGGCTGGAGAGCTGGCTCAACAGTCAAGAGGGCTGATTGCTTTTCCGGGGGACACAGGGTCAATGCCCGGCTCACAGCAGGGCAGCCCACATGATAACTCCACGATCTGACACATGCATGCAGACAAAGCACCAATGCACAGAAAGTAAAAATAAGTAAATAATTTTTAAAAATTTCTGAACTGGGGCTGGTGAGGTAGCACAGCAGTAAGACAATGGCTATCAATGGGTATGGATTACCTGAAACCCACAGAGTGGAAGTTCAACTTTGAAAACTTGTGCTCTGACCTCATCACTGGAGTCACGGCACATGGGGGCACACACACAACACACACAGAGGTACACAAAGTAATAACAATGTAATAAAAATTGTATGCGTGCACACAATGTGTGAGAACAATGTGAAATATTTTTAACGATAGCTCAGAGGTTAAGAACGCTGCTCTCGTGGAAGACCAGAGATCAGTTCCTCGAACTCACATCAGGCAGCGCACGGCCACCAGCAATCCCAGTCCAGGGGATCTAAAGCCTTCCTTCTTCTGTGTCTTCACCACCGAGCTCCCTCACCAGCCCCCGGTTCAGAAATTGTTTTCTATTCTCGTTGCTGTACAGCAGCTCTCGAGAACTGTTTCATGCGTGTGCATGCGTACACAGACACATGTGTGCACACACGATTAAAAATAAAATGGAAAAATCAATAAAAGAAGACATTGCTGAGCTGCACACCTTAAAGTGATTACGATGGTAAATAATATGCACATTGAGAGGTGATGCTGGGGACTAAGCCCAGGACCTCCTACATGCCAGTCAAGCATGCTACCCCAGAGCTACACTCTGCTTTTTGGTTTTTCTTTGTTTGAAACAGGGTTTCTCTGTGTAACAAGAGCCCTGACTGTCCAGGACTCACTTTGTAAACCAGGGAGGCCTTGAACCCACCTGCCTCTGCCTCCCAAGTGCTGGGACTAAAGGGGTTCACCACCACATCTGGCCAGAGCTACATTCTTAACCTTAAGCTATATGGTTTCTATTAATACAATATGCTAAATACATTATTAGCACGCTAAATCTAACATATTCCAATAATGTTATAATGAAGAATTATTTTGTGTAGGAATGCTGGGATTGTTGGACACATAAGAATGTATTGATGTAATTCATCATACTGACTGAGCTACAAAGAAACAACGAAACAGTTATATCCTTCTCAGGAACAGCAAGAAAAAAAAGCTTTAGTAGAATTCAACAAGTAAAAATGCTCCAATAACCTGGCTTGAGATATAGCTTAGTGATGGAGCACTTGCCTAGCATGTGTGAGGGTCTAGATTCAATCCACAGTTCCTAAAAGGGGGGAAGGGAAGGAGAAGAGAGGAGCAAAATGGAGAGGGAAAGAGGAGGGAATCTGGTGTCGGCTGTAAATACTGTCAAGCAAGAGGAATATGGAAGAGATAATGACACGTTTGCTTCCACTGAAGGACTGTGGAGGATGTGAGCGTTCACTCCCAAACCACTCTTCCACACAGGGAAAGCCATACTTCTTTTCTGCTTATGCACATAGGCATTCCGTACATATTATCTACAACATAACTTGGCAAGGAAGTTAGGTATAGCTTGGTTTCCCCCACCAGGCCTAGAACAATCAGATCTCCTTAGGCAGAAGGTGAATGGTGGGGTGGAGAAGCTGGTCTATGCTAAAGGTGCATGCTTGTGGAAGCCCGACCAAAGTTCTGAGCCACGCGGGAGCTTTACCCATACACACCAGCTAAGCCAGCCAGGGTAGATGCGAACATAAAAGCCGGAGATAATCCTGGCATAAAAAGAAATGCCTGTTCTGGGACCTTAAAATGAGGCTTCTTAAAGAAATTAACAGCTGTTTGAATATTACCTCTCTCTGCTTACTTGCAAAGATCATAAGCTTTGTTGGGGTATATCAGGATTGTTTTAAGCTCCCAGGAGACCGTGGGAAGCCCATATTGTCTCTCCCTTTAGATGCTTACCCAGTGGTTGGAAGAATCCAAACAAGATGCTTTGAGCTGAACATTGCAGTGTCCCCAGCAAAAAGTAGGGCCACTGTTTGCTTAGCGACAATCCCCTGTTCTCCCAAGCCATGACTCAGCCCCATAGCCCGCCCCCCAGGGCTGCACCTTGCTTACTCTGCTCACCAGCTAGGGCAGAGGAGTCTCTGGGCAGGGAGGGGCATGCAGCCACAGCATTGGCTCTGCTTTCAGCAGAGGCAGGCTCTCTTGTGGATAGCTTCAGAAAAGTCCTTGGAAACCTGTCAGAAAGCTAATTTATGGGCAACGTGTAATTGATAAAATAGTACTTGGAGTCAGACTGTGATTTTTTCACTCAACGGTAGAAGAGTCTGAAATGTGAATGTTATCAACATTTCTTCTATCCTGTGGGGTCCAAGGGATTGAATTCAGGCCATCAGGTTTGGTGGTAAGAACCTTTATCTGCTGAGCCATCTCCTTAAGTTCTATTGTATTAAAAACAAAACAAAACGGGCAGTGATGGTGCAGGCCTTTAATTCCAGTACTTGGGAGACAGAGGCAGGTAAATCTCTCAGTCTGAGGCCAGCCTGGTCTACAAAATGAGTTTCAGGACAGCCAGGGCTACACAGAGGAACCCTGTCTCAAATGAAAACAAAACAAAACAAAAACAAACAAACAAACAAACAAACAAAAAACCAGGTCTGAGAGAGGGCTCAGTGGTTAAGAGCACTGGCTGCTCTTGCAGAAGAGCAGATTTGATTTCCAGTGCCCACATTGGAGTCTCACAACCATCTGTAGCTCCAGTTCCAGGGGATCTGATACCCTCTTCTTCCCTCCTTAGTTTCCGAGCACGAACATGATGCAGAACACTGAAACACATGCAGGAAGAACATTTAAATACATAAACTATATAAATCGGGGGAAAATGTTTGGATGTGATGGTATACACACATAATTCTGATACTAGGGAAGCTGGGACAGAAAGATTATTGCAAGTTTAAGGCCAGCCTGGGCTACATATCCGAAATATTTGGGGAGGGAGTGTTTTGTTTTTGTTTTTTGTTTTCCTCATGGAAGTTGAGAAATATACTAAAGGAAAGGTTTCTAATTGTATATTTGTAGAATAAAGTTTACAAGGTCATGGCTAGCTCACAGAGCAAAGTGGGGACCTGTGACCCCTTCTGAGGGAGGTCCAAACAACCTTGATCTTTGTTTTTTTCAGGGTTTTTTGGCTTTTGAGACAGGGCTTTTCCGTGTAGCTCTGGCTGTCCTGAGACCAGGTTGGCCTCAAACTCACAGAGATCCGCCTGCCTCTGTCTCCCAGAGTGCTGGGATTACAGGTGTGCACCACCTGTAATTACCAGCTCTGTCCAGCCACATTCGCTGACCATTTTCCTTCTCTAGAACTTAACGTGTAGTCAAGGGACATCTCCCCCAGCAGCCTGCACACCACCTTCTGGCACTATGAGAGCTGGCCAGCAGAGAGGGTTTCCAGGTCAATTCTGGCTTGATTTCTCTGCGTCCTGTAACCAGAGTTGTATTATGTCTTCAGCAACAGGGGTCTGTCATTTAGTTCTGGTGGGCAAGCAAGGGAGGTGGCAATAGTTTGTGTTGTCTGAGGGGGCTCTGGAGCCTCATAAACCAACTTGTAGAGGGATATCCCATTGGGTTTCAGTTTAATAGTCCAAATCTTTAAGAAGTAGCATTGTCCACCCAGAAAAGATAGCTCTATTTGAACTCCTCTTTCTTTAAAAAAAAAAAAAAAAAATTATAGTTTTTAATTCAGATTCCTAGGTTTCCATGGCTTTTTCCTAAATCCTTAGTTTTAGTTAACCCACTCTATCCTTTTGTCTCACACCTTTTGCAGAAAGAATTTGACACAATCACTTATGCTGACTTTAAATTGCCAAACATTGTAAAGATACCAAGCATCTGTCAGCTGGTAAATGGATACATGTAGGCGGTCAGCTAGATGAGTACTATTGCAACAAAGAGAAGCAAATGGTTGCTACATCAGGCTTAGTTAATCTTTATGTGTGTGAATGTGGTGCTGGGCTTAGACCCAGGGTCCCACCTATTCTAGTACAAGATGCCACACCCAGCCCCGAATAAATGCCCAGCTCGGACTTTGCCTCACGAGATCAAGGCTGAGTTTAAACTTCCTGTGTAGCTAAGGGTGACTCTGAACTCCTGATCTTCCTGCATCTGTGTCTTCGGTGTGTGGATTCCAGGTGTGTACCATCACATTAGGCTTTTTGGTTTTATGAGCCTGGGCAGACCTGCTACTCTCTAGCCCGGGCTAGCCTTGAAATCATGCTAATCCTCCTTCCTCAGCCCCCCAAAGGCTGGAATTATAGGCATGTGCCACCATAGGTGACTTCCCTGAGTGACTTTCATTTGTTTATTACTTAGTTGCTTTGTGGAGCAGGTGGAGGGTGTCAGGTGCTACACTGGGAGTGGTGGGGGGGGGGGCTGGCAGAGGAAACTTGCAGGAGATAGTCCTTTCCTTCCATCATGTGGGTTCCAGGAATCAAACCCTGGTCTTCAGGCTTGCACCAAGCACCTTTACCTACTGAGCCATCACACACACGCGAGCGCGCGCGCGCGCGCGCGCGCGCACACACACACACACACACACACACACACACACACACAGAGTAGCTTCATTTACCCAAGCTGACTTTGAAGCAGCTATGTTGCCGAGGATGACTTTGAACTTCTGATCCTTCTGCCTCCACCTCAAGTGCTGGGATTATAGGTGTCACCCATAAAATGGTTTATGGGGTGCTGGGGATGGAACCCAGACCTTTGTGCATTCTAGACAGGCAGTCTAACCACCTAAACTCTGACCCCAGACCTCTCCCTCTCACACATACACCCAGCCTACAGCAGCCAATCTTAAAGTCTTTGTGTTAAACAAAAGAAGGTGGGCCTTCATGATTCTATCTCTACGATTGTCTCTTATTGCATTTTCAGAGAGGATCTCCCCGTGTGGCCTAGGCTGCCCTCAAACTCACCATTATGTAGCCACTCTTGTTTTGTTTGTTTGTTTGCTTGCTTGCTTGTTTGTTGATCTTTCCAGATAAGTTTTCTCTGTGTAACAGCTCTGGCTGTCCTAGAAATCACGTTGAGGATCAGGCTGGTATGGAACTCACAGGGATCTGTCTACCTCTGCCTCCCCAGGGCTGCGATGAAAGGTGTGTGCCATGGTGTCTGGCTGGTCTCAAATTCATCTTTCTGTCTCTACCTTCCACTATATGCCACTATACCCCGTTTATACAGGATTCTTGAAAAATCAAATTGTAGGGGCGGAAATCAGGTCAGTAGTTGCCAGGGGCTTTGGAAAACAATGGGGACTGAGCACCTAGATCCAAGGGGACTGGAAGAACGGCACTGTCCCATATCTTGACTGCGGTGCTACTCACACAATTGCATGTTCTGAGTGAGATGCAGGGACAAAACATTTCAAAAGAGAATTTTACTCTGCGTAAACATTTCTAAGTGAACTTGATTGTTTTACAAAAATAATGCAGTTCGATAGTTCTTTCTCTGTAAAACATGTTCAGGGGCCTGGGAAGATGGCTTGGCAGTTCCTAGTGCTTACTGATCTTTTTTTTTTTTTTTTTTTTTTTTCAAGACAGGGTTTCCCTGTGTAGCCTTGGCTGTCTTGGACTTGCTTTGTAGACCAGGCTGGCCTCGAACTCATAGAGTTCTACTTGCCTCTGCTTTCCTGAGTGCTGGGATTGCAGGCGTGTGCCACTATACCCATCGTGCTTGCTGATCTTTTCAGCTCCCACATCCACCATAATTCTAGCTCTCAGGGATCTGGTGTCTGACACCCTCCTATGGCCTCTGCAGGCACGTGCACACACATCTCACACACACACACACACACACACACACACACACACACACTATATATATATATATAATTTCAGGTTATTATAAGGTGCTATAGTGCTATAGTGTTGTGTAGATAAACATGCTTTTGTTTTGCTCCCAGGTGTGGGATGTGGAACTGATTCAGATGGTCCACAGCAGCAGACTAATT
Organism: Psammomys obesus; assembly: GCF_907164565.1. Lineage (NCBI taxonomy): Eukaryota > Metazoa > Chordata > Mammalia > Rodentia > Muridae > Psammomys > Psammomys obesus. The sequence continues at coordinate 596,718 of NW_026595981.1, forward strand.
GCTGTGTAGAGCAAAGTGCCAGTTGCAGATAGTTTAAATCTGAAGACTCTGGAAAGAGAATAAATGCCAGAGTGTGGAGGCTCCAAGAAAGAACAAGGCTGATATTGCTTCCCCCTTGCTGCTCCTGCTTGCTGTTATGAGACAAGAAGTTGGAGATCTCCTGAAATGAGAATTGGACTGGCTCCAAGGAACCTGACAACCCTAACCAGGAAAACTGTGCCCCCCCTCTCCCACTAACTCTTTCTCTCTTCTACCTGATGTTGGGGTATTGGGAGGGATTGGGGTAGAGTAGAGAGAAAGATGTAAAATAATAAATAAACATAAATAAATAAATAATAAAGAAACATAAATAAAAGAGTTTTTCATAAAGTATACCAGTAATATAGTTTTATTTTTGTTGTTGTTATTGTTTTCTTTTGTTGTTGTTGTTTGTTTTTGAGACAGGGCCTCTCTATGTAGTCCTGGATGTCCTGGAGCTAGCTCTGTAGACCAGGCTAGCCTACCTCTGCCTACCTCTGCCTCACAAGTGCTCAAATTAAAGGTGTGTGCCACCACTGGCTTTAACAAGGTATTATTAAATGGGTAATATGAATAGATAACACTAAAAAAAGTTAGCTCTGGGCTCAGCAAATTGGGTCAGCAGATAACGCACATGTTGTATAAGCCTTGTGTGCTAGGTTTTGTTTTGTTTTTATTTGTTGTTTTGTTTTTTGTTAACCTGACACAAACTAGAGTAATTTGGGAAAAGGGATCTTTGATTGAGAAAACGCCTTCATCAGACTGTCTGTAGGCAAGTCTATGGCATTTTCTTGATTAATGATTGATGTGGGAAGGCCAGTCCACTGAAAGCACTGCCGTTCATGGACAGAAGATCTTGGCTGTAGAGCAAACGGAGCCAGCCTTAAGGAGCAAGCCAGTAAGCAGCATTCCCCGTGGTTTCTGCTCCAGGTTCAGCTTCCAGGTTCCTGCCCTACTTGAGCTCCTATCCTGGCTCCCCTTGACGGACAGTGACATGGACATATAAGCCAATTTTCTTCTGGTAATGATACTTATCACCACAGTAGAAAGCAAACCAGGACACCTTGCAACCTGAGTTTGATTTCTGCAAAAAATATAATGATCGAAGGAGAGAACCAGCTACACAAAATTGTCCTCTGCCTTCCTCCTGCATACTGCATGCGTGTACTCGTGCACACGCTAACCACACACAATAACAATAAATCTTTTTGAAATGTTTGTTAGTTGTGCTGGACAGTGGTGGCACACACTAGGGAGGCAGAGGCAGGAAGATCTCTGTGAGTTGAAGGCCACAGTAAGTTCTAGGACAACCAGGGTTACACAGAGAAGAGCTTTCTCGAAAAGCAACAACGACAGCAAAGAAATGTTAGTTGTAAAGTTAGGCAAGGAGGTGAGTAACAGAGTACTGACCTAGGAGTCCCAAAACATGCCCAGGATGACTAAAAGACAGACAGACAGACAGACAGACAGAGGTAGGATTATGTTCTGTCTACCCTCTTAATTTTGTCTTGAAGATTAATAACCAAATGTGGGACTCTGGTTCTGCTTTTTGCAGAGTTTGATGCTGGCCTGTAGACAGATGAGCGCCTTGTCTCTGTTTGTTTCACCAAGATTGTTTTCCGAGGGCCTCAAGTGGCTGATAACTGTAGCTCCAGCTCCAGGGAATCAAACTCCCTCTCCAGCATCTGAGAGTCCCTGTATGAACAAGCGGTGCGCGCGCGTGCGCGCGCGCACACACACACACACACACACACACACACTAAACAAATACGTCTTCTTAAAAATGATGACATATATATTTTTTACACATGCATGAATGCTATAGTGCCCACATGAAGATCATGCGCCAACTGGCAAGAACCAGTTTCTCTCTCTACTGTGAACGTAAGCCAACAGAAGGAAGTTTCATCTGCTGAGTCATCTTGCTTGCCCAGATTTCATTTTAATTTTTTATTAGTGAGGGCATTTTCCCCACATTTATCTAGCTATGGCCTCTTTTGCATGTTTATTTGCTAGTGTTCTTGGTGCATTTTCTGTTGCTGTATCTACCTGTGCCTTGTTGATTGGTAAGAGATTATGATCTGATTCTTACCTATATTGAGCCTTTAACACCGTAAAACTGGCATGCAGGAGGCAAAGGCACACTGCCTAAAGAGTCAAGCCTGGACAAGGCTACATAAGATCTTGTTTAAAAAAATAAAATAAAATAAAATAAGAGAGACAGAGAAGAGAGGAGGAAAAAGAGAAAAGTTTTGAGTCAGCCTTGGTGGTCCACACCTACAGTTGTAGCTTGGGAGCTACAAGCAAAAGAATAATTAATTTTAGGATAGCCTGAGCTACATAGCAAGAGTCTGTCTCAAAATAAGAATGCAAAAAATAGAGTTTCTCTATATAAGCTTTTTCCCCCTCAGAACTACATATGATTCTAGGCATAGAAAAGATAATAGTTCTGAGGGGGACATATGGCCTTTGTTCTCTGGAATTAAAGTTCCCTGCCGTACAGCACCGGAGCACCGGGCACGATCCTTATCTCATGCTCCTCCTGACTTCATGGGCTGCTGGGAGACAGCCCCCAGGAAAGAGGAGAACCAACTCTCCATCTCAAAACAAGGATTCTTATCCAGATGTCTCAGCAGGTAATGTATTTGCCATGACTCCCAAAAGTTGCCCTTTGACCTCCACGGGTATGCAAGTGCCATTTTCCTGAACAAATAAACTTTTTTCCCTAAATAAAGTGGACAGACTTGGAGCGTGAATGAGCTGTGTAGCTGGAGGTGAAGACGCTTGACCTCCTAACCTTTTCATATGAAAAATGACTACCTCTCATGCTTTTGAACTTTAAAAAAGATAATGGTTGTGCAGAAAATAAAGGTTGGGTGCCTACCACACAGGATGTGGTTCATAAAAGTTAGCTTTTGTTATTCTACTCTGTAGAACTTGGGAAACTGTACAAAATGAAGATATAAATGGTCTAGAAAGAAAATGACAATTATTATGACCTTCCTGTATGGCCACGCCCAGCTAAAGCTATTTCAAGAGTCTTAGTCCTTGCTCTGTCTTTGTCTAGCTTCCCCCTGAAACTTGTTATTTAGTATTTCCAGCATCATTTGTTTGTCAAATTTGATCTTTCACCCACTGATCAAAATGCTACTATTATTCCTCAGTGGCTCTTGATAAATACTTGGGTCTATCTCTGCTTTCTTCTCTGTTCTATTGACTATCCTGTGTCTTCCCACACCAATCACACAATGCCCTATGGCCTACTGTGTTATTTACCTGTCCTCACATCTGTGGGCCAGCTCACCATCACATGCCATTCTTTTTTAGTTCTTTTCTTTTTTTGTTTTTTTCGAGACAGGGTTTCTCTCTGTGTAGCCCAGTCTACAGAGCTTACTCTGTAGAGCAGGCTGGCCTTGAACCCCCTGCCTCTGCTTCCCAAGTACTGGGATTAAGTGCTTGACTTCAGATCCTATTTTTTTAAATGTTTTTTTAAACATTTATTTACTATGTATACAGTGTTCTACCTGCATGTACACCTGCATGCCAGAAGAGGGCACAAGATCTCATTACAGATGGTTGTGAGCCACCATGTGGGTGCTGGGAATTGAACTCAGGACCTTGGGAAGAACAGCCAGTGCTCTTAACCTCTGAGCCATCTCTCCAGTCCCAGATGCCATTCTTATTGAAAGTTTTACTTGAAAGTCTTCAAGAAATTCCGTTGGGGTATTTGCCAAAAGTGCATGGTGGTGCGTACTATAATCCCAGCACTCCAGAGGCAGAGGCAGGGGGATCTCTATGAGTATGAGGCCAGCTTGAGGTCTGCAAAGTGAATTCCAGGATAGCGAGAGTTACATACTGAGACCCTGTCTCAAAAAAATATGAAGAGGGCAGGGGCCTCTGGTGTGCTGAGGGTTGAGTTCATCAGACTCTGGTTTACAGTACACAGTCTGTAAATGATCCTTTACTTATTTTAACATTGTGTGTGCATGTGTGTGTTAACCCAGGGCCTCATACATACTTAGCACATGCTCTAACATTTATTTATACTCCATCCCTAAGCCCTCCTTTATTCTTCATGGTTGTTTGTTTTTGCTCTTTATTATTTTTGTGTATTAGTTCTACACAATGAGGTTATGACGTTTCCGTATCTGTGTATGATGCATTTCGCTCATGCTCAGCCCTCACCCTCTCTTGACTCCTGTAATTCCCTCTGATCCCTCCCTCTTCCCAATCAGTCCCTCTTCTACTTTCAAATCTTAAAGAATAAGCGTGTCGGGCGTGGGGCATATTTGTGCCAGGGCAAGTCTAAATCAGAGGACAGACAGCCTTGGCAGTATGTTCTCTCATGTCACCGTGGGTTCTGTGGACTCGAACTCGGGCCTTAGGCTTGTTCAGCCCTTCTACCCACTGAGCCATCTCTGAATTCTATTGAGGATTATTTTCAGAAAGAAGCATGGGTGAGGAGGTATATACACAACATTGGCCAGGTGAGGTGGCGCATACCTTTCATCCCAGAACTCAGGAGGCAGAGGAAGTTGGATCTCTGTGAGGCCAGCCTGGTCTACAGAAGAGCCAGGGCTACACAGAGAAAGAAAAACAGAACAGAACAAAACAAAAAGAACATTAGTAGCTTATGGGTGGCTACAACACCGAAAAATGAAATGCCTCTTTCTCCTTCATGTTTATTTTGATTTGAGCCAGGATCTTATGTATGCTAGGCTGGCTTTAAATTCCCAGTGAAGGGCTGGAGAGATGGCTCACTGTTTAAGAGCACTGGCTGCTCTTCCAGAGGTCCTGAGTTCAATTCCCAGCAGCCACATGGTGACTTTTAACCATCTGTAATGAGATCTGGCGCCCTCTTGCTGTCTGATATTCTCTTCTGTCATGTAGGCATGTATGCAAACAGAGTGTTCATAAAAATAAATAACTTAATCAGTTAATTAAATTTACTTTAAACAATTCCCTATTTTAGACAAGGATGACCATGAAGTTCTGATCCTCCTGCCTTTACTTCCCATGTACTTGTATTAATAACATATGCCACGGACTGGAGAGATGGCTCAGAGGTTAAGAGCACTGGCTGCTCTTCCAAAGTTTCTGAGCTGAATCCCCAGCAACCACATGGTGGCTCACAACTGTCTGTAGTAAGATTTGGTGCTCTCTTCTGGCATGCAGGCAAACATGCAGGCAGACCATGTATAAAATAATAAATAAATAAATTCTTTAAAAAAAATAACATATGCCCAGTTTATGTCCTATTAGGGTCTAAGCTCCAGGCTTTATGCATGGTAAGCAAGCACTATTCCAACCAAGCTACAACCTTAGCATTGGTTTGTGTTTGTTTGAGACAGTCTTGCTCTGTAACTTTGGCTGCCCTGAAACTCACTATGTAACCCAAGCAGGCCTTGAACTTGCTTCAGTCCTTTGCTTCTAGAGCAGTGGTTCTCAACTTGTGGGTCAGGACCCCTCGAGGGGGTGGGGGGAGTGTCCCCTAAGACCATCAGAAAACAGATAGTTACATTATGATCCATAACAGTAGCAAATACAGTTATGAAACAGCAACAAAATAATTGTATGGCTGGGAGTCACCACAACACGAGGAAGTGTGGTAGAGGGCCTCAGCATTAGGACCACTGGTTTGGAGTGCTAGGATCATTCGCACACACATGCCACCAAGCCCAGAAAGGTTCTTTACATGTATGTTTACCCAAACAAATAAATATCCTTCAACCTTCGGCAGGAGGTTCCTGTGCGCCCGGATGGTGATTTTCCAGAAGCCCTTGGTCTTGAGGCCTGGACTTCTGGGGGTGGCTGTGCTCCACAAGCTCAGGGTCCAGCCCCCTGCGCCAGCACTCTGCACACCCACAATGAGGCAAAAGGCCATCCATTTCTCTCCCCGTTCTATTTTCCAGCCCTCTGACTTTTGTCCCTCCAGTTGGTAAGAAATGGTTTGTCCTTGTTAATTTCCATTGCACTAATTACCAGTGATTTGAACTGGTATAAACTCATGGCTGCCAGTCACTTGTTTGGCTCTGTGTGGACACTGACGGCCTCTGACTATTTTCCTAGTGGGTTTCCTGCCTTTCCTGTGTGGAATGATGAAAACAATTCATATACACACATTTCATTCCCCTGAAGTACAGATTATAATAGTGAAGCTCTCCTGGTCCTTTTGTAATTCTATAACAAAATCCTTTAGACTGAATCATTTATAAATAATAGTAACTTGCTTCTCTCTGTTCTAGAAGGTGGGAGACCTGAGATCAAGAACCCAGGGGGCTGGAGAGATGGCTCAGAGGTTAAGAGTGCTGTCTGTTCTTCCAGACATCCTGAGTTCAATTCCCAGCAACCACATGGTGGCTCACAACCATCTATAATAAGATCTGGTGTCCTCTTCTGTACTGGATTCTTTTTCTTTTTCTTTTTTTTTTTTTAAGATTTATTTCTTTATTTTACATATGAGTGCTCTATTTGCATGTACATTTAATCCTACATTCAATGTGGGCAGTCTGCCTCCAAAAGACACTGTAATTGGTGTATCCTCTCACAGTGGACAGCAGAAGAGCAAAAAAAAAAAAAAAAAAAAAAAAAAAAAAAAAAAAAAATGCTGCATGCGGGTTGTTTTATGATTGTCTGAACCTATTCACAGGGAGGGAACTACTAATCTCTTAAAGGCTGACCTCTCAATGCCATTTTGTGGGCCAGTGTTTCAGTGAGAGTTGTCTGAGGAAATATAAGAACATAGCAACGAGGTGATGGAAATCAGACATTCTCCAGTTTTCCTGATACCATCAACTGAATCACACGGCCTGTCCTTACTGATCTTTGGGGTCATGTCCATCTAAGATCAGGTTTCTACACATGCATCCATCTATTTCAGAGTGCTCTGTTCTGCTCCTTGGAACATCCGTTCTGGTTTGAATAAAGCTTTAGAGGATTTTATCAAATCAGATTGGCTATTCTCCTACCATTGTTCTTTGTTTAGGGAAAAAAAAATCTTGAAGGCATTTTGGTTGAAAATCCAATCAATTTATAGAGTAATTTTTTAGAAAAGGACTTATTTTCCCACACCTCCTTCTTTTCTTCTTCCTTTGTTTGAAACAGGGTCTTGCTTCATAGCCTAGACTGGCCCAGACTTGCTATCCTGCCTCGGCCTCCAGAGTGATGGGATTACAGCATGTGCTAACAGGCTTGGCTGAGAACATGCTTTTAGTATAGTAAGCATCTGTGAATTCTTTCATAGCTACTGCACGCTCTCCTGGAACCTTTCAATTAGATTGTGTTGTGAATGTATTTGTCCATTGTTGAAATGTTTAAAAAACATTCAGTTGAATAGCATCCTAACTTTATGTTCATGTAAAACTACTGTTTACAAAGCAAAAGGAAAAAGTAATACAGTATACAAACTGAAAATACAGGGCTGAAGTTATGGCTCAGGGTAGGAATGTGGTCAAGTCCCTGGGTTCAATTATTTGCACTGAAAAAAAAAAAAGCCTAGAAATCTGATTCAGAAGTTAGAGTGCTGCTGTTGTTGTTGTTGTTGCTGCTGCTGCTGCTGCTGCTGCTGCTGCTGCTGCTGCTGCTGCTGCTACTGCCCTCTTCCTCCTCCTCCTCCAGAGGACTGGCTGTGCTCCAGCACCCACATGGCTGCTCACCACTGTCTGTAACTCTTGTCTCAGGGAATCTGACAGGGTCTTCTGGTCTCCATGGGCACCAGGCATGCATGTGATGTACACATATATGTAGACAAAACACTCATACACACAACATAAAATATTAAGTAAAAAAATGAAAGAGATTTTAGGATGGGGAGATGGCCCAGTAAGTAAAGGTTCTTGCTGTGCACAGGACGCTAGAACCCACGTAAAGGTTCTGAAGAGAACGCCACAGCACTATGCTCTGACTTCTGCGTGCCAAGCCCACACAGATGTCATGCACACGCAATATTCCTGTAAGATTTGTTTTTGTTGCTTTGGATTATGTGCCTGTGCATGTGCTCATGAGTACAGGTGCCCCAAAGGCCAGTGGTGTGGGCAGAGGAGTGGGGTCCTTCCCCCGCGAAGCTGCAGTCACAGGCTGTTGTGAGCTGCCTGATCGGTGCTGGAAAGCAAGAGCATGTGGGCCATTTTCCAGCCCATAAAGTTAAAAAAAAAAAGGGCTGGAGAGATGGCTCAGAGGTCAAGAGCACTGGCTGCTCTTCCAGAGGTCCTGAGTTCAATTCCCAGCAACCACATGGTGGCTCACAACCATCTATAATAAGATCCAGTGTCTTCTTCTAGCGTGCAAGTGTATAAGCAGATAGAACATTGTATACATAATAAATAAATAAAATATACATTTTTTAAAAAGGTTAAAAAATTAGGAAAAATTTACAAATTGTCATCTATAGGAAGGATGACTACAACTACTTGGTTGAAAAAGTCACAAAAAAATCAGTATCTGCAGAACTTTCCTCTTATGAGATCAATTCCAGACCAGATTAGAGGAGCAATGGTGTTGACGGTCAGTGTTCCTGGAGGAGAAGGAAGGCTGGTTACTTCACAGGCCCATGATTTCCTCCTCCCTCCCTCCCTCCCTCCTTCCCTCCCTCCTTCCTTCCTTTCCTTCTTCCCTTCTTGCTTTCCCTTCCTTCCTTCCTTCCTTCCTTCCTTCTTTCTTTCTTTCTTTCTTTCTTTCTTTCTTTCTTTCTTTTTTCCTTTCTCTTTCTTTTTTTTTCTAGTGTGGAGAAGTTTATTTGGGAGAAGGGGAAGGCTCTCTTGGGACAGACCACGAGAGACAGAAGCAGAGACAGAGAGACAGGGAACTTTAAAAAAAATATATATTTATTTATTTTAATTTTACACACACTGGTGTTCTGCCTGCTTGTATGTATGTGCCAGGGTGTGAGATTCCATGGAACTGGAGTTACAGACAGTTGTGAGCTGCCATGTGGGTGCTGGGAATTGAAACTGAGTCCTCTGGAACAGCAGTCAGTGCTCTTAAATGCTGAGCCGCCTCTATAGCCCCTCTTCCCCATCCCCTGAGATCTTTTGTTTTAGTCTCATTTACTAATATTATGGATCACACAGATGTGTGTATCTGCATATCTATATGTGTATATATGGATTACAAAGTGAGTACACATTAAAGAGGCTGCAGAGAAGTTTCAAAGGTTTCAGCAGTTGGCTGAGGGAGAGGGTTATTTATTTATTTAATGTATATGGGTGTTCTATCTGCATGAACACCTGCACACCAGAAAAGGGCATCAATTTACATTATAGATGGTTATGAGCCACCATGTGGTTGCTGGGAATTGAACCCAGGACCTGGAAGAACAGACAGTGCTCTTAACTGCTGAGACTTCGCTCCAGCCCTGAGGGAGAGTTTTTATAGATAATGAATCAACCAGGGAAGGGTGGGGGAGGGGCTGGGGTCAGTCGTGGGGACTGCTGCTGGAGTTGCTGGAGTCAAGGTTTGAGAGCTTCAGAGTTCACCTGTGAGGAAAAAGGTGAAAGCTGACCCAGGACAGACAGGTAGAGAGGTGACAGAAATTTTAAGTAGTCCGTACCAGCAGCGGAGGCCTAAGCCAAGATGAAGCTCCAGGGCAGCTAACGTCGCCCTTTGCTTGTCAGTCTTTGATGCACATACATGTATCAGAGAATAGGTTGCTGTGGGGTCATATGATCACAGTGACCATCATTTTATGGGGTTAAAGTGAGGGTGGTACATCCTTAATTTGGTCTGGCCTACCCAATAAGTACTTGGCCCTGGTTTCTCTGATGATTGTAATGTGCTCCCACAGTTTCAATCACCCTAATAAACATGTTACATGGTAGCTGCCTTTCTACTCTCAGGAATAAGTCATTTATCAGTCTGTGCTCCATGGGTGGTTCCTGATAGATGGGGGGGGGGTGACCTCTGGAGCCACTCAGTGGCTGCAGCCTCTCTTCTCATTCAAAACAAAGTCAAAGGCTGCTTGTACAATGAGTCTCCTGTGGCAAGACACAGTCTGAAAACCCACCGTTTTATGCAGTATTGAGCCACTTAGGGTAGGGACACAGACATCTTTGACACCTACTATTCTTCTCGCCAGGCTTTTTAACGCTTGTGGTCATCTCTTGGTGCCCAAGGCAGAGGCAGGGCCTCTAGTTATTCTTCCCTCCATTTGCTTATTGGTAACAGGGACTGAGCCGTAGCCTCACAAATGCTCGAAGCACTCTACCTTAACCTATAGACTCAGTCCTCTCTCCTACTCTACCCCTTATTTTCCAGACAGTGTCTCGTTTAGTCCAGGCTGACCCAGAACTCCTGACTTTTCTGCCTTCATTTTCCAAGCTTGGCTCTATGCCTGGCTTCTCAGCTCCCAACCACTCTCCCACCCACCCCCCTTTTAAGACTTACTTATTTTATTGGTTTGGTTTGGTTTTTGGACACAGGGTTTCTCTGTGTAGCCCTGGCTGCCCTGGACGCGCGCCACCTAGCCTGGTTTATTTATTTTATTTTATGTACTTGGGTGTTTTGCCTTCATCTTTGTCTGTGCACCAAGTGCATTCGTGGTGACCTCAAAGGTTAAAGGGTGTGTTGGGTCCCCTGGAACTGGAGTTTTTAATGGTTGTGAGAAACCATATGGATACTAGAAATTGAATCCCAGCTCTCCGAAAAAGCAACATGTGCTCTTAACCACTAAGCCATCTGTCCAGACCCTTGCTTTTTGTTTTAAGACAGAGTTTCAATAAATTACCTAGTCTGGTTCTACCTCAGACTTCTGCCTCTGGGATTACAGACCCACGACACCAGGCCCAGCTTCAAGTGGTATTCAGATTTTTAGATTTTTGACACAAGCAATCTTTTTTCTTTGTTTGTTTGTTTGTTTGTTTGAGACAGGGTTTCTCTGTGTAATTGTGTAACAGCCCCGGCTGTCCTGGACTCACTTTGTAGATCAGGCTGGCTTTGACATTACAAAGATCTGCCTCCCAAGTGCTGGGATCGCAGGTGTGTGCCACACAACCAATCTTACTTTATGGCCCTGAGGGGAAGGTGCTGCACAAACCTGGAAACATGAGTTGGATCTATTGCACCCACGCAGACATAGGAAAGAACTGACATCATAAAGTTGCTATCTGGCAGCTGGAGAGATGGCTCAGAGGGTAAGAGCTCACTGTTCTTCCAGAGGACCTGGATTTAATTCCCAGCACCCACATGGTGGCTCACAGCTATCTGTAACTCCAGAGACCCTGTTTCAAATAAATTTCTTCAGACAGTACATTTTGCTCATATTCTTTACTGTCCCCAGCTCTTCCTAGACCCTACCCACCCAACTTCGTGTTGTCTTTCTCAAAACACAAAAACAAAACTCAATCCCTCCCCCCAGAATAAACAAGACCAAAAACCAGGGGCTGGAGAGATGGCTCAGTGGTTAAGAGCTCTGTCTGCTCTTCCAAATGGACCTGGGTTCAATTCCCAGCACCCACATGGCAGCTCACAACTGTCTGTATCACCAATTCCAAGGGATCTGACACCTTCACACTAACACACATAAAAACAAAAACAAAAACAAAAAGACAAAAATAAATAACTAAAACAAAAAATGCACAAAACCCACGCAGTCGGTTTTGCGTTGAGCAGCGGCCTGTGTACAGGGTTGGGCTGGGGTGAGCTTGTGATGCCCAGGAGGCACACTTTTCAAATTGCTTATCTATTTCTCATTGCCTGTGTCAGTTGTAGCCCTACCCACCTAGCTGGAGGCATAATTAGGTACATGTATTATGATTACTACATTTTCCTCTTTTTAAATTATTCTGTTATAGGTTTACGGGTATTTTGCCTGCATACATGTATGTACACCATGTATGTGCCTGGTGCCCTTGGAGTTCAGAGGAGGATACTGGGACTGGAGTTAGAGGTGGTTGTGAGCCACCATGTGGGTCCTGGTCCTCTGGAAGAGCAATGTGTTTAACTGATGTGTTTAACAACTGAGCCATCTTTCCAGTTGCCAGAGGGCAACACTATGAAGTCAGTTCCTTCCTGTGTCTACAGGGGAGGCAGAGGCAGGTGGATCTCTGAGTTTGAGGCAAGCCTGGAAAACCTAATCATGATAATAATAATAATAATAATAATAATAATAATAATAATAATAATAATAAATAAAATAAATATTTTAAAAATATCTGTCTCTTTAGGAAATACCTATTTGTTACTATCATGGGAAAATGAGGTCAAGGTTGAAACAGGCCAAGCCAGAAGCTAGCTATTCATGCTATGGCAGACAACCTGCATGAAAAGCTGTCCTTGTCAAGTTCCTTCTGCTGAGGGGAGTGATTTCCAATAAGCCAGTCTGACTCCATGACAGGCTTCAAAAGTAGCCTCACGCTGAACAGGCTTGAGTTTCTATTTCTCAGAAAACAAAACTGCAGTCTATGGAAATGAGATACAATAATGCACTGAAAATCAGAAACAATAATTTAGTAACCGTGTTGAAAAGTCCCCAAGCATTTGACCAATCAAATTAAAGATTAGTTAGAAATGCTTTGTTTAGATAGTCAAAGTGATATTGTTACCTGGGCACTTTTTGTTAGCACACCTTGTTACCTGGACACACACACACACACACACACACACACACACACACACACTCCAGATCAGCACCAACCAATCCACAAAAAGATGGAAATCCCCTGTCTTCAAAAAAGCCGTGGCGCTCACTTCAAGGCTGCCATTCTGTGAAATACTGGCCCAGCATGCTGGCAATTGCTGCATAATAGAAGCTCCTTGCTTCTGCCTACTGCCTGAGTCTGAGGTCTTCCTTCAGCGATTCCCGGACGTAACGCCACGCCGGTCACCGACTGTCCCCACCTCCGAGGCTTGTTCGTGGTTCTGTGGGTCAGGAATGTAGGTGGTGTCACCCACATGGCGCTGTCCTCATCCAGTGCCTCTGCTGGAGCTGGGTAGCCACCAAGAGCTTTATGGCCAGTTGGGCACAAGCAGGCGGCTGGCTGCTTGCACTGCCCTCCTGCACAAGGTCTTTCTGCTGGGCTAGCTCAGTCTCTCTCACACTTTTTAAGCCTCTATGTACACTGTGTCTCCTAATGTCCTATTAGGCAAACCTCAGATATACAAGGTAAGGGGAAACTTTTTTTTAATTTATTTAATTTTATTTTATGTGTATTAGTGTGAAGGTGTCAGATTCCTTGGAATTGGTGGTACAGACAGTTGTGAGCTGCCATGTGGGTGCTGGGAATTGAACCCGAGTCCTTTGGAAGAGCAGACAGAGCTCTTAACCACTGAGCCCTCTCTCCAGCCCGGGGAAACTTTTTTTTTACCTCAAGAAGGAAAACACAACAAAAATCACATTGAAAGGGGGATTTGCATAAAGAGACAAAACACCTTTCCCCTCCCCCCTTTGAGTCAGTCTGGCTTTGAACTTGCTGTGTAGCGGAGGAAGACTTTGACCTTCTGACCTTTGTGTCTCTACTGCACAAAGGTATTACTGGGATTACATATATATACACTAGCACAACCAGCTTTTTTTATGTGATCCTGGGGATTAAACCCAAGGTTCTCACATGCTAGACAGGCATTCTAAGAGCTTAATCATAGCCATTTTTAAAAAATAACCCTATAGTAAGTACCTACCCTAACAATTTGAAGCGGGACAGTGGTGCTGCACGCCTGTGATCCCAGCACTCAGGGAGGCAGTGGCAGACAGATCTCTTTGAGTTCAAGGCCAGTCTGGTCTACAGAGTGAGTTCCAGGACAGCCAGAGCTACACAGAGAAACCCTGTCTTGAAAAACCAAACCAACCAACCAAACAAACAAATAAGAACAATCTGGATAGAAAACCCTTACAGTTTCACACATTAAACCTCAAGTCCCTAGCTGGTGATGTATTTTTTGGAGGTGCTAAAGACTGAGACTAGAATGTGAGGCCTCGCTGGAGGAAGTGGGTCACTGGAGGAAGGTTCTTGGGGCTTAATGTGTTCCTGGTCCTTTCTTACTTCTCCCTGTTTCTTAATCTCCCCAAAAGCTCCTGCCACAAGGATATACTTCACCCTAGGCTGGAATCAACAGAGCCAAATACACAGAAACTGACCAAAAATAAATCCTTCCTCCCTTAAGGTGTTTGTGCCAGCTGCTTTGTCTCGTTGGTGAACAGTGTGTGCTACACCTGTTCATTAACTCACCACATTTTTATTTGGTAAATACTGTGTGCTGTGTGCCAGGGTCTAGGGAAGAAAAGAAAAACGGGCACATTTTCTGTGCTCAGCAATGTCTGATCTTTGAAGATGGAAGAACTGAACGACATGGTTTTGAGGCACCACAGGAGCCCCAGTAAAGTCTGTAGAACATTGTGCAGACTGGCTAGAGGGCAGGTGATTCACGCTGGGTGAGGACTGCAGCACTTCCTGGAGCCGGTGACCTCTGAAGAAGGTCTTGAGTTTGAGAAGGCAAAGCTGTGCAAACTGAGTCTGAAGATGTGTGTGAGGACCAGCCCTCGGGAAGAAGGAAGGTGAGGAGTTCAAGATTGACCTTGACTACAGAGGTTGCTCAAAGCCTGGGCCACAGGAGACTCTGTCTAGATCAATCAGCCTGCCAGTTAGTCAGCAAATGATTCAAATGAATAAAAAGAAATTAAGTCAAAGAACTAGAAGCTTGGGCCAAGAAGGTTGACTTACCACAGTGGCACTTACCACCACGCCTGACAGCCTGAGCTTGGGCCACATGGTGGAAGGAAAGAACGGGCTCCTCTATGCTGTTCTCTGACTCCCCACCCACACCAATGACTAAATAAACACATTGTGGGTGTTTTGTGGTTTGCTTGTTTTTCTCTTTTAAAGAACTAAGCTTCAAGGCTGGAGAGATGGCTCAGTGGCTAAGAGCACTGTCTGCTCCTCCAGGGGTTCTGAGTTCAATTCCCAGCAACCACATGGTGGCTCACACCATCTGTAATGTGATCTGATGCCCTCTTCTGGTGTACAGGTGTACATGCAGAGAGAGCACTCGTATAAACAAACAAACAAATACATAAATCTTACAAAAAAAAAAAAAGAACTAAGCTTAGGTCACCCCCCCTCACCACACACAGGAATGAACTCATAAGATCAAGATGGACGCCTGAGTGGCACAGCTGTGCACACCTATAATCCCAGTTCCATCTCTAGCAAGAGCAACATGGACATCTGAAATCAAGTATGGATAAAGATACACTAAATGTCAAGACCGTTTCACATGAGGTTCCTGAGGTCCTCAAAATATTTTCAGATTTTGTTCCTGAAATTAATTTTCCCACTGGAAGTAGGTAGACAATGGCTTTGAGTCTGAAGCAGTCTTTCCTGTTTTCCCTTGGTGGCTTGGTTCTCAGAACCTTCTGGAAGGAAGCTAATATGGCAACCAAAATGTTATAAACATAGAGGCAGAATGAGTATGAGCAGGGCACGGTGGCTCATATCTGTTATCTTATCACTGGGGAGGCCTGAGGCTGGAAGATTGCTGCAAGTTTGAGGCCAGCCTGGGCTACAAAGGGAGACTGTTTCTCAAAACAAAACAATAACAACAAAACAAGAATGAGGATGAAATTGCAACCATAGTTCATGGTACACAGCTTGTGCTCTATAAATGACTGTTGAATTTTTTTGTAGTATTTATTTACTTATTATTTATACAGCATTCTGCCTGTATGTGTGCCTGCACACCAGAAGAGGGCACCAGATCTCATTATAGATGGTTGTGAGCCACCATGTGGTTGCTGGAAATTGAACTCAGGACCTTTGGAAGAAGAGCCAGTGCTCGTAACCTCTGAGCTATCTCTCCAGACCCTGAATGTTTTTAATATGTGTGCTGAGATGGCTCAAAGGTAGAGCATTTGCCTAAACATGTATGAGACTATGGTTCAATCTGTAAAAAGTATTATACTGATTATAATAACAGAAAATGCATGAAAGAAGGGTTTCCCCAACGCCTGGCTGTCTTAGAACTTGCTCTGTAGACTAGCTGGCTTCACACTCACAGAGACCCACCTGCCTCTGCCTCCCAAGTGCTGGGATTAAAGTTGTGCGCCCCCACTGCCTGGCTCTAACCCAGATCCTTTAGAAGAGCAACCAGTGACCTCAACCCCTGAGCCATCTCTCCCGCCCCTTGTTACAACATTTGACTCAGCATCACTTTTTTGGATTGGGCCAATGGCACAGCAGTCAAGAGTGCTGGCTACTCTTGTGGAGGACTTGAGTTCAGTTCCCAGCACCCATGTCAGGTGGCTGCCTGTAACTGCAGCGCCAGGAAACCAACACATCTTCCGGCTTCTGTGATGGAGCAAGAACACAGGGACGCATGAAGCCAAGCACGAACACACACATGCATGTCTGAAAAGTGTTTACAAATTTAAAATCTGAGCCTGGCATGGTGGCTCACTCCTTTAATCCCAGCACTCAGTTGGCAGAGGCAGTTGGATCTCTGTGAGTTAGAGGCCAGAAAGTCTACAAAGTTTAAGTGCAGGACAGCCAAGGCTACACAGAGAAACTCTGCCTCACACACACACAAAGTCTTTCCAGCTGCTGCCGCCCTGACTCTCCGTAATGCCTCCGAGTGCTCAGCATTTATGAGCATTTATTACACAATTACACCTTATAGTAACTCTGTGAGTTACCTACAATTAATTTTTTGTTTCCCAGATTAGGAAACTGAGACCCAGCTAAGTTACATAATTGGCCCAAGGAGAAAGGTCAGAGTGCTGTTTGGTCTGGGCATCTACTCATAATCACCGAGATACCCCCAAAGGACACCTTTCTCAGCAGTGAGGCCCAAAGCACCAGGGCCAGCATGGTAAAGCCGCAAGCTTTATCCTTGCAGGTCATCGCTGTTTCTTCGGTCACACAAGACGTACACGTTTATTTGGAAATAAAACAACACTAACTGGTTCCCATCAAGCCAAACAAATCTTCAAAAAATAAAAATAAAAAATAAAAACGAAAGAGAGAGAGAAAAAAAAAGTCCTGTTTCTCTTGTGGTGTCATGGGTGTGTACTTACCATACAAACAGAACACTATTTGGCCCACGCTGGGAAACAAACAGTTAAGCCACCACTGGAATCCTCTGGCAGGTGAAGGGAATGGGAATGTCTCTGCAACTGCTTTCCGCAGTCCAGCAATAGCTTCCTCTAGTCTCTACTCTGGGCCCAGTTCAGGGACTAATTCTTTCCTCAAGTAAGCATACCAAATAGCCTATCTTGTGACAGCTGACAGAGCCCCAGAGCTGCTGGCTGGCATGTGACATTCCTTAGTCTGTCCCAGCTGTCGCTGACTGGGTCACTCCTCGAAGCCCACAGCCCACTTTCTAGGAACACACAGTGACTGCTGCGGGGATGTACCACATTCCACCACATAGCAGAACATGCTTAGTAAATGCAAAAGTTTACCCACACAGAAAATAAGTGGAAGTCCAGCTGGGGGTGTTGCTCAGCTGGTAGGGTGTGTGCCTGTTGTGCATGAAGCCCTGGGTTTGGGCCTCCGCACTGTATAAACCAGGCATATGGTCCATGCCTACAACCTCAGCGCCTGGGAGATGAACACAGGAGGATCAGAAGCCCAAGGTTATTCTCAGATACACAAATGAGTTCAAAACCCACTTGGGAGCCTGGCGGTGATGGTGCACAGCTTTAATCCCAGCACTCGGGAGGCAGAGGCAGGTGGATCTCTGTGAGTTCAAGGCCAGCCTGGTCTACAGAGTGAATTTCTGGACAGCCAGAAATTCAGACAGCTACACAGAGAAGCCCTGTCTCAAAAAGCAACAACAACAAAAACAAACAAACAAAGAAAAAAAACCCACTTAGAATGTATGATACCCTGTCTCAGAAAAGATGAAAAACAAACAAGCAAAACCTGAAGTTAAAAAAAAAAAAAAGACTGCAAGTAAGTATGGGCTGGTGCAGTAGTTGGAAGAGTGTTGCCTAGAGTGCAGGAGATCCTGGGTGGAGAACTCAGCATCATAGACACCAAGGGGGTGGTGGCCACCTGTAACTCCAGCACTCAGGCTGGAGGCAGGAGGGTCAGGAGTTCAAGGTCATCCACATCCAAGTAGCAGCTCAGTGCCCAGGATAAAGAAGTTCCTGTTCCAGAAACACAAATAAAAAATAAATACATTGCACATTGCCAGGTGTGAGGCACCATGCCTATAAAACCAGCTTTTGCAAGGCTAACATATAAATATGAAAGTTTTGTTGTAGCCTGGGCTATATAGTAAGTCCAGACCAGTGTGAGCAGCATGAGAGACCGTAGTTAGACACACACACACACACACACACACACACACACACACACACATTGAGGGAGTCGTAGAAGGAGAATCAGATGCCTGCTGTGTAGCAGGCCTTGTCTCTGACCTTGGAGCATTCCTGGCAGGGCAGTTACTGTACTGACTTGGGAAGAGGGGCTGTGATTCAGAGCTCCAGCTAATGCTTTGCTCAAGGCTCTGACTCTGAAGTCTGGCCCAATAACCATCAGTCAGGTCTATTTCAGGCCTACGCTGCAAGGTAGTAAATTTCATGTCTCTTCATCCTGCCTAATAGTGTCAGGATAGCTCACCAACTCTCCCTGCCAGCTTGGCATCTCAGGCTAACTCCGTCTAATTTAACTTAGTCTACCATTAGAAGGAGACCCGAGCCAGGCTGAGCAGCACTATGAAAAGAACAAACAACACAATAACTGTGCTCACACTTGTCAGGACAGCTAATACTTTAAAGACAATGCATCGTGGTTCCTCTAAAAGACTTCGAAGGTATAGGCAGGAGGTTTGAAAGTTCAAGGCCAATCAGAGAAGGCAATGTGGAGAAGGGAAAGAGAGAGGGAGGAAGCAAAGGAAAGAAGGACAAAGGGAGGGAGGGACCCTGCAGAGGTGACACCTGCATCAAAATCTGGAAGAGACAAGGGCTCAGGCTGGAGCTCTCTGGGTAGAGTGCTTGCCTAACACCTAAAGCCTTGGGCTTGATTCTCAGCACCCCATAAGATCACTTGGGAGTCTGAGGCAGGAGGATGGAGAGTTTAAAGCCAGAGTGAATATAGCAAGAGCCTGTCTAAATGAACAAATAAAAAAGAATAAACAAGAGCCAGGCACAGTGCTGCACGCCTGTAATCCCAGCACTCGGGAGGCAGAGCAGGCGGATCTCTGTGAATTCGAGGCCAGCCTGGTCTGCAAAACGAGTCTGGGACAGCCATGGCTACACAGAGAACTCTGTCTCAGAAAAACAAAACAAAAAAGAGGAAAAAAAGAAGGAAAATTAATCAGTGTTACAAACTAAGTGTAAGATGGCTCAGAGGTTAAGAGCACTGGCTGCTTTCCCAGAGGACCTGGATTCACTTCTCCGATTCTAAGAGATCTGATGATGCCTCTTCTGGGCTCCAAGGTCACCAGGCACACACGTGATGCACACACATGAGTGTTGGCAAGACATTCATACAGGTTTAAAAAAATCTGTATGCTAGTAGAGGATAGCTGAATGTTGAAGACAGCTGCATGAAACACGACAGTAACAAAGGGCAAATACTGAATACTGCGGTAGCTGAATCAGGCAAATCCATACCGAGAGAGAGTAGAACAGCATCTGTGTCAAGGAGAAACAGGGTGATTGCATTTAATAGGTATAATAGGGGAGAAAGAGAAAAGCATTCTGGAGATGGGTGGTGGTGATAACCGTGTAACCCTAATGGCATTGAACCATACACTGAAAATGGTTATGGGGGCAGGGAAGAGGTCAAATTCCCTTCTTCCCTCCCAGAAGATCACAACCCATTGGAGACAGAGGGCCTAAGAAGGCATGTAGGCATATGCCTCTTCTCTGCAACCTTGCCCCCAGAAGTGCCCCTGGGAAACCTTGGTGTGTTCATGTATGTGTGTGTGTGTGTGCACGTGTGCGTTCCCTGGATGGCTTGGAAGGGAGTCTGCTGACCGGCAGGCCCTGTCTGTCTCCTGTGATCTTCTCTGTCTTCTGATAGTCCACACACTTCCTGGCCCTAGTGGAACACAGTGGGCCAGGGCAAGATAATTACCTGGGTTTGTTTGAGGAATTGAACTCAGGTCATCAGGCAACAAGCAACAAGCACCCTTACCCACTCACTATCTTGTTGGCCAAAGCACAAAGCTTTGTTTTATTTAAGCAAATAGAAGAGACAATTTCAAAGGAAGACTAGAAGCTGTCCTGGAACTGGCTCTGTAGACCAGGCTGGCCTAGAACTCAGAGATCCGACTCCCCTGCCTCCTGGTGCTTAAGATCAAAGGTGTGTGCCACCACTGCCTGGCTTCAATTCCTTATTCTGATTAAACTGCGGAGGAACATGTGGCTAACCACTACCACACTGGACATTGCAGACTCAGCACAGAACGTCTATTATTCTTTAACAAGGATCAAATGCTTGCAGGGCTTCCAGGACCTGTCAGGCAGAGCGGGAAGACTGAGCCTGTGGCCTCTAGGCCCAGATGCTGGAGTTGAAATCCTGCCCTGTTTTCATTGTCCTTATGACTTTGGACTTCAGTTACTGCACCTGTACAGCGAGATAATGTCAGCAACGACTCCATAGGTTGTTATCAGGTAATTAATATCTACAAAGGGCTCTGCAAAGTCTCCAACAAACACACACAAGACACAATAAAATAGTTTAATTTGCTTGTTAGTTATTATCTGAAATAAGAAATATAGGTGTTGTGGTTTGGATAAATCCTCCTGTACCTAAAAGTTTTCAGGCCTGTTCCTTGCCTGTTGGGTCTAATCACTGAGATGACTGGATCACAAGGGATCCTCCTTACCTAAAGAATGGATTACCTCACCTGTGTATTCATAACTGGATGGCAGGATTGGGCAGTAAAGGAAAAGTTCAGAGGTGGAGTCTCGATTCAGGGAGAAGGCAGCTGGGGGCATGTCC
>NW_026595981.1:617627-645783 GCF_907164565.1 Psammomys obesus
CTTGCCTCAGGCCTTTCTCCACCTCTGTGTGTGTGTGTGTGTGTGTGTGTGTGTGGCTGTGTGTGTGTCTCTCTCTCCCTCTCTCTCTTTCTCTCACTCTGTCTCTCACTCACACACACACTCTCTCTCAAGTGAACGGCTCCACTCCACTAGGACTGTCCACTGTTATGCTTCTCCTCACAGCAGGTCCACAAACAATGGAGCTAGTCAAGCATTCCCCATCACCTCTGACGTGTGGCTCACATCAATCTTTTCTCCTCTCTTCAGTTGAAATTCTCATGCATTTGACACAGCAACACGACACTAACTAGCTGGGTTTCTGGCTTTTTCCTTTTTCCCCTTTTTTACGAGGCCTGGCAGCCCTGGCTTACATCCCCACAATGCTGTGATTAACTAGGCCTGAATAGTGGCCTCTGAGGGAAGCAGGGACACAGACCTTCCGGCTGCCAAATGCTCTCCTTGTAGTGCTGCATCAGGCCCCTCAGAGCAGGCACCTTTTTCTAACTTACACAATAGCCCAGTGTGGGTTAGTGGGCCACCGTGGGGGAGGAGCAACCACCTGCACAAAAATCAGAATAGCAGTGATCATTTCAGACATTCATAGCTGATGTCTGATTCTGAGCCTTAACGTAGACTGTGTGGTGCTGATGTCATGTGCCTCAAATCTACAGGGAAATGTGCTTGTACAGTACAGTATGTGTGGTTCCGGGGACAGTGTTTCAGGGAAAGGGGAATCAAGAAACGCAGGAGTCCCATGTGAACAAAAATTGGTGAGGAAAGCACATGGTATGTAGTGAAAATGAAGAATTTCAAAAACCAGTGAGCTCCTGGAGAAGAAAGAATCATACAGTTGCAGATTGGTGGTTTCCTCTCAACTTCAGTGTCATCATCCTCTTTCTCTATTTTTTGTGAAGCTGAGAATCAAACCCAGTGCTTTGCACATATAATAACATGTCTTTTTCAACAGGTGGTGGTGGCCCATGCCTTTAATGCTGGCTTCAGAGGTAGAGGCAGGCAGATTTTTGTGAGTTTGAGGCCAGCCTGGTCTACATAGAGAGTTCCAAATAGCCAGTGCTACACAGAGAAAACTTGTCTCTAAAAAACCAAACAACAACAACAAAAAGTCTCAGCAAGCCACGACGACGGCCAGGACAGGAGCTTAGCATAATTGTCATCAGAGCAGCTTTATCCAGCAACTGATGGGAACAGATGCAGAGACCTACAGCCAATTAGGTGGAGCTGGGGAAGAGGGGAAGGACTGTAGGAGCTAAAGGGGTCAAGGACATCATAAGAAAACAGCCCACAGAATCAACTAACAGGGACTGAGGCAACAACCAAGGAGCCTGTGTGTGTCTGACCTAGGTCCTAGGTCCTCTCTATCTGTTGCGGATGTGTGGCTTTGTGGTCTTACGGGGCACCTGGCAGTAGGAGGGCACACTCGGGGGGGGGGTGTTGTGTGGGCTGTCACCGGCTCTTTTGCCTGCTTTTGGGTTACCTTTCCTCCTCCTGGGTTGCCTCGTCCAGCCTTACTATGAGGGGCTGGGCCTGGTCTTCTTGTAGCTTGATGTGCTGTGCTTAGTTGATGTCTGTGGGAAGCTTGCTCTTTTCTGGGGGGAGAGCTGCAGAAGGGGAGATGATCTGGGGGAGAGGGGAGGCGAAGGGGAGGGAATGTGGGAAGGGAGGGAGAGGAGGGAAAGAAGAGGTAATGGGGGAAGGGGAGGGAGGGGAGGCCAGAGTTGGGATGTAATATGTGGGAGAAGAATACACTTTAAAAAAGAAAACAATTCTTACCAGGCAGTGGTGGCGCAGCCTGTAATCCCAGCAGCCAGGAGGCAGAGGCAGGCAGAGCTCTGTAAGTTGGAGGCCAGGCTGGGCTGAAGAGTGACAGACAGGACTACACAGAGAAACCCTGTCTGGAAAAAACAAAAAACAAACAAATAAAAACTGAACCAAAAGAAACAAACAAAAAACCCAAAACAATTCTTATCTCAAATATAAGTATTCTGCAGTTAAACTAAAGCATCAGACCACAGTCTCAGTATCCAACCCTCTTTCTACCTCTGTTGTTTTGAGACAGGGTTCCTTATAGCTCAGGCAGGCCTTGAACTGGCTGTTTAGCCAAGGATGACCATGACCTGAACCTCCTGCCTCCACCTTCCCAGTGCTGGAATTCAATATTTTATTTGGCTTTCCCCAACACACACACACACACACACACACACACACACACACACACACACGCACGCACGCACGCACGCACATGTGCTTGCTTATACAGCTCTGAGTCTCACTTTCATTCTTCCCAGGCTGGGATCTCTACTCTCTGCCCCTCAACACCGCCACGCAGAGAAACTGGGTCCTTTGCTTCGATTCCCCGGGGACTGAACACACAAACAATGAGGTAAAAGAAGAGGGGACGGCAGGGAAGATATACCGGCTGACGACGTCTGGTGACTATCACACATGGAAAGCCAGGTTGCTCTTCCCCTGGGCCTGGACAGGGTGCAGTGGAGACCGCCCAGAAAAGCGGCTCAAGCTGGACAGCCAAGTGTGCCTGGGTAATTGTTCGACCTCAAGTTCTTGTTGGTGAAATAACTGGATTGGACCTGCATGTCTTCGAGTTTTGATGGTAACAAACATAGGCTAGGTCAGTGTTGATTTGACAGTTTATATCAATTGACTAACTGAGAGACTCACTCTGTAGACTAAGCAGGTCTTAAACTCACGGCAATTCTCCTGCCTCCCATCCCCTGGAGGTAGTGAACTCATTCAGCAGCTGTCTTAGTTGGGGGTCTCTATTGTAGTGATTAAAGACCATGACCAAGAGCAACTTGGGAAGGGTTTTTTTCACATGTAACTCTCAGGTCATACATAGTCCATTGTTGAAGGAAGTCAGGACAGGAACTCACACAGACCAGGAACCTGGAGGCAAGAGCTGAAGCAGAGGCCATGAGTCCTGCTTACTAGCTAGCTCCCCCTGGCTTGCTCGGCCTGCTTCCTCATGGGATTGCTGGCCTGCCATGTTAGCACTGCCCACATTGAGGAGGGCCCCACAGCAATCATAAATCAAGGAAGCGCGCCACGGGCCTACCCAGAGGCCAAGGTGCTGGGGATATTTTCAATCACCGTTTCTTCTTCCAAAATGACTCTAGCTTGTGTTAGTTGATATAAAACTAGACAGTGCAGCAGACAAAGGAACTCACTGCCAAGCCCGATGACCTGGGTTCAGTCTCTGGTATCCACATGGTAGAAGAACTGACTCAAGAGCTGTCCTTTGAGCTCTATACAATTTGTTCATTAGTTTTGCTTTAAGACAGGGTCTCACCATGTATCTCTGGAGGGTCTAGAAAACTCTCTGTAGATCAGGCTGGCCTTTCAATCCTCCTACCGCCATCAATGCTGGTCTTAAGTGAGTGTCCCACTATGTACAGATGTTAAAGGAAAAAAAAACTTTTTTTTTTTTTTTGAGACAGGGTTTCTCTGTGTAGCTTTGGCTGTCCTGGACTCACTTTGTAGGCTGTTTTTGAACTCACAGAGATCTGCCTGCCTCTGCCTCTAACACCCATTTCTGACCTCCACAGACAATACACATGGTACACAGACATACCTGTAGACAAAATGTCCATACACATAAAATAAATGTTTAAAAACAATAAAAAATTGGTAGAAAGACAGTTCAAGGCCAAGACCTTTAGTCAGAAAACTTGAGCTCTGACAGTGCCGTAAAGCAACTGGGCTGGTAGTCTGACCTCTGTGTCGCAAAGCATGGCATTACAATAGATGGTCTCTAGTGGGATTTCAGCTCAAAGACCCTAGTGAGCCCATGACCCAGAGTCATCAGGATATCCTCCGGCTCCAGTGTTTCTCTAGGGAAATAAGTAGGAGAGTAATGTGGACATTCTCAGTGGGTCAAAAGGCTGCATGTGAGAGACAGCTCCTGAATCCACAGGGTTCTTCTAGCCATGTCCCCCACATCTTACGCTCAGACTCTGCTGTCTCTATTCCACGGTAGGAGCTAACACATCTAAAGTCAGGAGCCAGACAGATGAGTAGGACCTTGAGTTCTGGGACTCCTCCCATGGCTAGAGTCCAAGGGTTGAAGCCCAGACTTTATCAGAGTCCACTACTGACTGGCCCAGCCCAGGTGACTACTTGGCACTGGACTTTGTTACGCGTCCTGAAGTGCCACTTCGGCTGGTGCTGTCGGCCGCACTAGGCCGAGTGCCTCAAGGGAGCTGCTTCTAGCCTTGCTGAGGGTCAGTGAAAGACTTTCAAGGGGTTTTCTGGGATACGCTAGAAGGATCACAGGCATCACTGTTCATTTTGAAAAGTGGTAAAATAAATAACTAAATAAAATAATGGTGGCTAAGGAAGTGTGGCAGAGCAACACTGTGGGAAGGAGCAGGAGGGGAGGAAGAAGGTGGCAGGAGTGGGAGAGTTACCACAAAGGAAAAGCAAGGCTTGGGCTGAGGACAGAGGAACGAGGCACAGAGCTTAACAGCTGTTTGGATGTAGGTGGACCTCACTGGAATCAAAAGGTTTTTAAATGTATGAATTATCAAAACATGCGCACATGGGCGTAATTGGAATGTTTGAGTTTTGTTGGTTAACCTCCTGTACAACATGACTGAAAATAATGTGGGATTAGAAAAACCACTAAATAAATTGCCATGATTGAGTACAAAAACCAGGTTTGGTGGTGCACATCTGTAATCTTAGCCCTCAGGAGCATGAGGCAAAAGGCCATCTGAGTTCATGGCCAGCCTGGGCTACACAGTGAGATATTATCTCAGAACAAACAAACAAAAGCAAAGTACTGGCTGCAGAAAAAAATAAATTGTGTTATATATGATAAACACAGTTTTATCTGTGAATTTAATAAAAGATTAAAAAATAATGTTTCTAAATAATGTAATTGTGTACACTATTGTAGCCAGTCTTTGCTACTTTGTAGGTTCTTCTTTTTCCCACCCTTTATCTACTCTGGTTTCACCCCCTAACACTGACAGGAGAGAAACAAGGAGAGAGGAAGAGAGGAATTAGGAAAATCCCTGAATCTAATTTATTTCCTTTTGTTTCTTCTTTGACCATGGCTACTAATAAACTGAAACCAACCTTCCTAAATGGCCAAAAACCACCCACCCTACTTCTTGGGGCCCTCACATTTATGTACCCTCTGAAAAGTCCCCAGAATTCTAAACATCACACAACCACAGAAACTATCTGCAGCTGGCAAAACCATGCCTTGCTAGAGCACGAGGCAAATCACAGCCAGCTGCTGTGGATGTCCAAAGCAGCTCCTCATACCTGGGATTCAAAGAAAAGTACATTAATAATATTTGTGGTTTTTTTAATTATTTATGTTTATTTCATGTGCACTGGTTTTTGTCTGCATGTATGTCTATGTGAGGAAGTTGGAGCCCCTGAAACTGGAGTCACACACACAGCTGTGAGCTGCCATGTGGGTGTTGGGAATTGAACCTGGGTCCTCTGGAAGAGCAGCCAGTGCCTTTAACCACTGAACCATCTCTCCAGCCCCTATTTCTGTGTTTTTTAAAGAAACCAAAATTTGGGAATTCTAAAAAAAAGTCACTGTATACTATCTTCCAATTTTTTTCTGTTTTCTCCATAATTTGGCAAGTAATATTAGACAGATAGAAACAAAAAAAATGTAATACTAGGTTAGAAACAGAGGAGCCAAAAAAGAAAGAAAACAGAAACCAGTTATAATCCTATCATCTAACAACTATTATTATTATTTAAAGATTTAAAAACATTTTGTTTTTTTCAGGACAGGGTTTCTCTGTGTAGATTGTCCTGGGACTCACAGTGATCTGCCTGCCTCTGCTTCCTAAGTGCTGGGATTAAAGGCGTGTGCCACCACCACACAGCTTATTTTTTTATTTTTAATTATGTGTACATGTGGGGGTTATATATGTTTGAGTGCAGGTGTCCTCACAGGCTGGAGGCATTGGGACTCCTGAGACCTGGAGGTATAGGTAGCTGTAAGCCAATTTGAGTCCTTTGGAAGAACAGTATGCACTCCTAACTGATGAGCCATCTCTCCAGCCTTGACTCCGAGTCTTTTATTTTATTCATGGATAAAAAATAGAATGTTAAAAGGGATATCACTACGTGTGCATTTTTTACATTTGGTATTTCTACCGAGGTCTAGATAATGTAAACTTTTTTTTTTCAACTAATAATTCTTGCTGCTGCTGTTGTTATTACAGTGCTGGACACAGCCAAGGCCTTGGACATGGTAGGCAAAGGCTCTTCCACTGGGCTCCCTCCCAGTCCTCTTGTCCTTTTTCTGATGCACTTGTTTCTCTTAGCAGAAGAGTCAGGTTTGGTTCGCAGCAAGCACATGGTAGTTCAGAACAGTCTGCAGTGTTACCTCCACGGCACCTGACACCTTCTTCTGCTCTCAAATAGGCACCAGGCACGGGGTACACATACAGACAAGCAAACAAAATATGCATACACACAAAATAAATAGATAGAAAACATTTTTAAAGATCATGGATGTTTAAGAAAAAAGAGGGAAGCAGGTGAGACGGTTCAGTGGGGTGGTGTGTGCAGGTGCACTTGTGTGAAAGACAGACAGACACAAGACCCAACTGTAATCCTTTATCATTGAAATTGTGTATTCTTTGTCCTTTGACTCAGTAGTTCTAGATTTTTAAAAATTTATTCTTTTTTTTTTTTTTTTTTTTTTGAGACAGGGTTTCTCTGTGTAGTCTTGGCTGTCTTGGACTTGCTGGCTTCGAACTCACAGAGATCCTCCTGTCTCTGCCTCCCTAAGTGCTAGGATTACAGGGGTGTGGGCACTGTGCCCAGGTACAAGGAAATTTTAAAATATCTATTTCCATACAGCTTATGCTGACTGATTGGTATATAACAGATTTTTTTGTTGTTGTTTTCTGAGTAAGCCCATTGCTTTGAGCAATCACTACTGTGTCTTTGGCAAAGGCAGAAACCTCCCTATCTTACTTGGGGAGGAGAGACAGAAGTAGTTCGGACTCCTGAGACAATGCTACTGTGTTTACACACCATCGCTGCCTTCTCTTTTGAAGTGAGCCCCTTTCCACCTCAGCCTTTAGAGCCTAGCTTTGTCCTCAGTGACAGCAGACTGTGGCTCACACAGCTATTTGCCCCACCCTGTCTGTCAAAGGTCAGCGGTGACACGTGCCCAGGTACTTAAGAGGCAGGAGATGATGTGGTGGAGGTGTTTTCTCATTATCCCTCCCTTCTTTTGGTTGAGAGGAAGTCTCACAGATCCCAAGCTGGTCCCACAGCTGATCCCTCATGATCCCTCGGTTGAGAATGACCTTGAGCTCCTGAATTTTTGGGCCTCCATCTCTCAGGTTGGTTTATGGTTCCCCCTTTCTGAGACAGGGTCTCTTTCTGTGACCAGACTGGCCTCTGCCCCTGCCCCTGAGCTCTGGACTTACAGGCATGAGCCACCACCCCAGGCTGAGAGGCCAGGCCTTTGAGAGACGGTCAGCCTCGGGGGCTGTACTCTCAGGGGTATCAGTGCTGTCATTGTGGGGGCTCACTGTCATTGGCACTGGGCTTGTTACAAACGGATGAGTACAGCCCTCTCACTCTCTCTCTGAAATCTCTCGTGCCCTCCTGCTTTCCACATGAGATGCCACATTACGAAGTTTTCTCCTGGGGCTGGAGAGATGGCTCAGGGGTAAGGGCACTTGCAGCTCGTGTAGAGGCCCCGGTTCACGCTGAAGAGCCCACATGGCTGCTCGTAACTGTATTTCCAGGGCGTCTGACACCCTCTTCTGGCTTCTATGGCATCTGCATGCTCATGGGGCATTTGCACTCACACAGGCACACACACACACACACACACACTGTACACAAACACACACATTTTTGGTTTTTTTTGAGACAAGGTCTCTTTCTGCAGTTGCGGCTGTAACCTGCTATGCAGACTGCCTTGAACTCATAGAGGGTTAAAGGTTTGTGCCACAGCTCACTCTTTTGTTGTTGTTGTTTAGTTTTTTTGGGTTTTTTTTTTTTGTTGTTGTTGTTTGTTTGTTTTGAGACATGGTTTCTCTGTGTAGTCTTGGCTGTCCTAGACTAACTTTGTAGACCAGGCTGGCCTTGAACTCAAAGTGATCCACCTGCCTCTGCCTCCCTAGTGCTGGGATTACAGGCCAGTGCCACCCTGCCCAGCTTGTTTTGTTTTTGAAAGAGACTCTGTAACAGGGCCCCAGACCTAAGCAGACTGACTCCATGATGGAGGTACCACTCAGGTTGTAAACCTCAGTACATAGTATCACCGCCAAAAGTAAAACAAAGACCTAATCCATCAAAGCCCATATAGTTCTGTAAAAGTCTCAGAATGTACTAACCTTGCCTCTTAGTTTCTCTAGTTGCGATTCTGCTTAACTGTTGTTGTTAACTGAGGTACGTCAGCTCACCCTGAGAAAGGCTCACCATTGCACTGGAACCCAGTGCAGTCACCAGTGGGCTGCTACAGACTCTAACGGCTTAAGCCCGTGTCCAGGCAGTCTTCTGTGGTGAATACCCACAACATACTCCAGGCTGCTCTCAAACTTTCTTTGTAGCCAAGAATGGCCTAAGTCTCCTGATTCTTCTGCTTCTACCTCCCAAAGACTGAAGCTAAAGGTGTTTCCAGCACATCTTTTCTAATATGCATTGGGAGGTTTTTGGTGCTTTGCTGTGTGGACACTCCTGTGTGTTTGAGACAGGGTCTTGTTAAGTCGCCCTGTCTAGACTGGGACTCCCTATAGAGATCAGCCTGGCCTGGAACCTGTGGCTGGTCATCCTGCCTGTGTCTTTCTAGTACTGATTACAAGAGCCAAGCAGCACACCCGGCTTAAAATGCCCTCTTTAATTGGAGATTGGAATGAACTCGACTCCTAGGCAACAGCAAGGCAGGCAATATCTCACCACCTCAGTGTGGGAGGTCAAAGCAGACATGGCATGTCTAGGCTTGAGCCCAGAAACATCCTCTCTGCCTTTTCACTCTAGCCTTGTGAGAAGGAAGAGATTTCACGGCTGAGCTGGGTTGTCAGCATGCAGGTATAGTCCTACCTTCCAGGCCCCATTTCCATTCCCTTCCAATCCATCCTGAGCTTATAGGGTGCTCATCTGTCCCACCTGGAGCAGGAGACCACCAACAAGTAAAGATCCTGTACAGGCTTCCCCCCAGTCCTTATTCCTTGCTGATATTTGCATAACTCTCCCAGCAGCATCATAGAGATAAAGGACCAGGAAATATCTAACTCTGGCTTTGACTGAGTTTACTTGGGAGTCATGATTTTTGCTTGTAGAGACCCTAGGGTATAAGAAAACAAAAAATCTAATCGGCAACAGAAAATTAGAACCACTACTCTGAGTTCATGCAAATAAAACATTTGACTCTTCTGCTCCTTTGAGACAAGGTCTCAACCCAGGCTGTGTAGCTAAAGATGACCTTGAACTTCTGACACTCCTGTCTCCACCTCCAAAGCCCTGTTCGACCACTTCTGGTTTCTATGGGGTTGGGGAGTCTCTCTCCATCACTGTAGGCAAGCACTTTACCCTCTGAGTCGCCTCCTCAGAACCATAGATTTGTGCACTACTCTAAGAATGGTTTGACCCAAGACTTGAAGGATTGGAGAAAAGAGGGAAAGGAAACAAGATTGTACAGGCCCTGCTTAACTCTGTCCTCCTCTGTGGCTCTGAGTTAGTCATC
The DNA here is from genome assembly GCF_907164565.1 of Psammomys obesus. Lineage (NCBI taxonomy): Eukaryota > Metazoa > Chordata > Mammalia > Rodentia > Muridae > Psammomys > Psammomys obesus. Next base: position 627,349 of record NW_026595981.1, read on the forward strand.
AGTTATCTCATTCTTCCTGCCTGGCAGGTAAATATTGGGTGATGTCATGGACATGATGAGCCAAGAACTGGTGGACCTGATGAATGCGAGGCTTTGTTTATGGAAAGAGGAAACCTCTGTGGCTGAGTGAAGCCACTTGTTCTCAGAGTGCGATTCTGGGGTCAGCAATCTCACCACTGCTTGCTACAGTGGAACTTAGCTGGGTGTGGCTTTGGTTCCAGCACTCTGGAGGAAGGGAGTTCGAGGCCAGCCTGGTCTGCAGAGTGAGTTCCAGGCTAGCCAGAGTTACATGGTAAGACAATGTCACATTCCTACAGAAACACGAAAATGAAGGAATGTCACTTGTTAGGTCCTACCCCAGAACTACTGTCACAGCATCTCTGAGACCAGGGCTGGCAGTGTGCACTCCAGCAAGACTGACAGGGGTTCAGCTCCTATTTGATGACCATACTCTTTTGTGCAGTTTACTGATTTATTACCTGCTTATCGCTGCTGCAACCTTATTTATTCGTGTGTGTGTGTGTGTGTGTGTGTGGCCCCATGCACATGTGTGTGGTAGGTAACAAAGGTGAGTATATGGAGGTTTAAGAACAACTTGCTAGAGACAGTTGTCTCTCCTTTACATGGTTTCAGGCTTACATTGCAAATACTTTTACCTACTTGTGTTTGGCTGTCCTCTGAGCCAAGTAAGTACCATCTTGGGGAGTTCAGCTGTGTTCTCTGCAAAGGGATTATGCCAGCTGGGCTTGGAGGGGTGGAGAGGGTCATGACACCCTTGCTGCGTTTCCAGTCCTCCCTATCACTTGTTGTATGCAACTGTCTTAGTTGTATGTGGGCTCCAGGAAAAGTTGGGAGATGTGGGAAGAGAGGGCCCCATCTTTTTCCTTATAGGAAGCACCCATCCCTACTGCGTAAAGACTTTCCATGAGCAGTTTGCTGGGCAAGGAACACCCTTCAACAAGGGCAAGGAAGTGACTCTTCACTTCTGCTCTATAAGGAAACCAAATAAACTCATTGATTACTCAGAGTGAACTTTGATGGAACCATGCCTTGTCTTGTCTTGAGGAACTTAGAAGGGGTAGGTGTGATTTATGCCTTCCCACAGAATTTTAGCAGGGTCACTGAGCAATGTCACCTGCTCTGGGTTTGTTTCTGTAGTCTTGCTATGCTGCCCCTGCTGTCCCAGAGTTTGCTGTGTAGCCTTGGCTGGCTTTGAACCAAGTGCTGTGAGGACGGGTGTATACGGTCACATCTGACTGGAGGCTCTTTGTTTTTGTTTTTTTGAGACAGGCTTTCTTTGTGTAATAGCCCTGGCTGTCCTGGACTGGCTTTGTAGACCAGACTGGCCTTGAACTTAGAGATCCACCTGCTTCTGTCTCCCAATGCTGGGATTAAAGGTGAGCATCACTATGCCCAGCATGACTGCAGGTTTTATTTGTATTTTTTAGAGATAGATTCTCTACTTCTATCTCAGGATGATCTTGAACTCATTATATAGCTAAGGATGACCTCGAACTCCCGATCTTCTCATTTTTCATTTTTTATACCTTAGGTGCTGGGATTAAAGGAATGCAGCACCATGGCTGGCTTCAAATGAGTTTTCAAAACTTCTGATGGGCTATATTTTATTTCCTTGTTCCAAAATACCTACTAGACAATAGGTGAGGTGCAGAGTTCAGTACTCTTGGAGGTGGGGGGGGGGAGAAAGATTAATACCTATGAGAGCAAGGCAGCCTTTTTTTTTTAATATTGAAATATATAGCCCAAAGGATTCATGGTATACATACATAGATCATAGGTGGACTAAAACAGACACCTGTGAATCTAATACTGAAGTCCATGAACATGACCAATACTCTAAAGCCCTTGTTCTCTGCCTTATGTAGAGTAACCACCATTCTGAATTTGTTCCATAATCTTTTGCTTTTCTTTATATTTTCACACACACAGATTCCCAAGCAGAAAATTTTTCTGCTTTGCTCATTTTGCAATTTACATCCTTCCTTTAAAAAAAAAAAGTTTTGTTTATGTATTAATTTATTTATTTATTTTATTATTTTATTTTTTCAAGACAGGGTTTCTCTGTGTAGATTTGGTTGTCCTGAACCCACTATGTAGACCAGACTGGCCTGGAACTCACAGTGATCGCTCTGTTTCTGTCTCCCTGAGTTCTGGAATTATGGGCATGTGCCACCTGACCAGGCTAAGATTTATTTATATTACGTACATGAGTGCATGTACACCTATGTGCCAGAAGAGGCATCAGATCCCAGTATAGATGGCTGTGAGCCACCATGCGGGTGCTGGAAATTGAACTCAGGACCTCTGGAAAAACAAACAAGTGCTCTTAACCATTGAGCCATCTCTCCAGGCCCCTCATGTTGCAATTTAACACAAATGAATTTACTCTATAATTTAATATTGTTCTAAGTTTTATCCATGTAATATGTATATACATTCATTTGAACCATACATGGTATTGTATTGTATTGTACCACAATTTATCTACCTGTCCAAAGGTATTAGTATTTTCTATAGTTTTTTTTTTTTTTTAAAGCTTGATCAATACTGCTAAGAGCATCCTGGATCTTTAGGTTTTCTGGATAAGAATTGTTTCTCTGGTATATATACCCTGGAATGGAATTATAGGGTCCAATTAATTTTCAGAGCTGATAGACCAACTGATGGCCCCCACCAGTGTTCCTGTTGCAACAGATAATCCTGAAGTCTCAGTGTCCTTCTACCTTCCATTAGCATCCCTAATTTTGGACATCTCTTCTGGTGACCATGGAGAAGCTTTCATTTTTCTTAGCTTTTAAATGCCTCTGTGAATCCGTAGAGGTTTATCCATACCCTTCTAGCCTTAACTGAACAATATTGAGGACCAGGGAGGGGAGGAAATGTCTGTCTTCTCTCAGTCTCTCTGTCTTTGTCTCTCTTTGGCGTTTCTTTCTTCCTTCCTTCCTTTCTTCCTTCCTTTTTTTGGCTTTTCAAGACAGGGTTTCCCTGTGTAGCCTTGGCTGTCCTGGACTTGCTTTGTAGACCAGGCAGGCCTTGGAACCCACAGCAATCTGCCTGCTTCTGCCTCCCAGAGTGGGAATACAGGTGTGTGCCACCACACTTGGCCTTCTCTGTTCTTTTTTATGTTTATTTATTTTTATGTATATGAGTGTTCTATCTGCATGTACATCTGTGTAATAGCCCTTGCTGTCCTGGCATGGATTTGTAGACCAGACTGGCCTAAATTCACAGAGATCCGCCTGCCTCTGCCTCCCAGCTGCTGGGATCAAAGGCACCTGCCACCACATCTGCCTATGAGGTCTTTTCATGTTTCCGCCATGGATTTGTTATGTATGCTGTACCCCAAAGTGTACCCTAAAATCCTGTCTCCTGGGGTGATTGAAGATACCTAATTAATTCTTCCCATCACTACCCTCAATGGCCTTTCCTGCCATTGAACCCAGTTGCCTTTACTCTCTTATGTTTCTTAAAGTGTGTTCTACATGACAGAACCAGTTTGATAGAGAATGTACCCCTGTCAAAATCTGGAAGTTTGCTAGGGACAAGCACACTCTCAGACCCTCTGCTCAGACTTTCACGGGTGCTGCTCAGAGCTCTCTGCGTGATGAGTTCCTAGGTGACATGCACACTCTGACTGGGGAGCTGCTTCTCTGAGGACTGCTGGAACAGAGTGAGGCCAAGGTCACCTCCAGGAGGCTTCAGCCATCCTCCCAACACTTCTTCTTCTTCTTTTTTTTTTTTAATCAATTTTTCATTTTATTTATTGCTATTACATATTGAATGTTTACTCCAATAATATTTAGTTTTGGGTATATGCTTCAGAACTAAATTTACATTTTGTTTGTTGTGACTTAATTAGCTATTTTGTAAAAAAAAAAAAAATGGGTAAATTAAGTAATTACATAAGAATAAAACATTACCAGAATCAATATATGGTGTTAAACAGCGATGTTATATTTAGTGACTATGGCTTCAACCTGTGATTGTTAGATAAAAATAAAATTTCAATAATTTTTACATTTTTGCTCATTTAACCAAACTTTCGGCAGAGTACAGGGAATCATATGAAAGAAGGGGAGCTAGTATGATGGGGAAAGGATAGGAGCTCCACAAGGACCAAATACATCTGGGCACAGGGTCTTCCCCGGGACCGACATCCAACCAAGGACCATGTATGGATACAACCTAGAACCTCTGCTCAGATGTAGCCCGTGGCAGCTCAGCAACCAACTGGCTTCCCATAGTGAGGGGAACAAGGACCACCTCCAACAGGAACTCAATGACTGGCTCCTTGACCCCCCACCCCAAGGGAGGAACAGTCCTGTCAGGCCACAGAGGAGGGCCCCGCAGCCAGTCCTGAAGACACCCGATAAAACAGGATCGGATGAATGGGGAGGAGGTCCCCCCCATCAGTGGACCTGGAAAGGGGCACGGTGGAGATGAGGGAGGGAGGGTGGGACTGGGAAGGAATGAGGGAGCGGGACACGGCTGGGACACAGAGTCAACAAAATGCAACTGACAAGAAAAAAAAATAAAAAAGAATTTATTCACAATAAAAAAAAGAAAACAAGCTTTTGTTCATTTTCACTGTCATGAGTTTAAAGGCCTGAAATATTAATATTTTTTATTCCAACAGAGAATAAATGTCCTAGTAGGTTTTACATTTTATTTAGCAACACTACAATTGACAACCAGCACAGGGGCATGAGAAGATTCTGCAGGTAGGTAAATAAAATCTTTTGTTACGTCTGCTTGAATTCTAAAGCAAACGAACACATGAAAGCTTTACCTATGTGTACAAGATGCTGGCTCAGTTTGGTAACAATGCATGCAGTCTTTACATAAACGTGAATTCAAATAGCCTGATGTGAGGACCTATTGCTGATGATAACACTTACTTATATTATTTCACATGAAGAAGTTAGCTGGTTCCTGACTAGAAGTTTCACCCTTACTGATTAGCATTCATGGCCCTGGAAGGTGTATGCACACTACCGGAGGAGAAAGGTGATCATCAATACCACCCAGCTACAAAGCCTGCCACCTATAACAGTGACCTTGCAAAATAAACACATGTGGTAATGGCACAGATGTAATGGGAGTAACTAACCACTTTTTACAAATAGATTTAAGGCCCACTCCATGAGATAGAACAAGTATTTGATAACAGCTAAGTGGCCAGGAACTTGAGACTAGGTAGGCCATGGGCCTAGGAAAAAAAAAACCAAACAAACAATCCTATTATTTTGCTAAAGAGACATGGCTCCTAAGGATATGCTGCTATCCACATCAGAGGTTCTTCCTCTTGCAATAGATGGAATTCACACAGAGATTCACAACTGAACAGTGTGAAGAAAGAGAGAGACTTTGGAGAACTCAGTCCTAAATGTGATGCCTCCCTTAAAGTCCTCCTCTCAAGGCTCAGAGATCTATGCAAATGAGGCAAGCAGTGTAAGAGCTAGCAGTGATGGATAACTCCAAGGAAACAGTGCTTTCAGACACAACAGGACTGCTGCACATATGAACCTACCGAGAATGTGCCAACACCTCTTCTAAGAGGGAGACAACCTTCATTTTTTTCTGATCTTTCCCTTGTTTCTACTGCCTCTCATAGGGCAGTAAGGACAAACAGAAACGAAAACAGCTGCCTGGTCAGCTATAGAGTGGTGGAGTTTTCCAATGCAGTCTTTTTCTTTTTGGTTTTTCGAGACAGGGTCTCTTTGTACAGTGCTGGCTCTGTCTCTTAAGTGTTGGTATTAAAGGCAGCCACCACCTGAATTATTTCTCTCTTTTAAAAAATTTTTATTTTATTTTATTTTAGGAGCTGGAGAAATGCTCAGCAGTTAAGAGCAGTGGCTGCTTTTCAGGACCCATACGGCAGTTTGCAACTGTCTCTAACACCAGTTCAAAGGGATCCCTTGGTCTCTTCTGGCCTCTGTGACCCTGCAGGCATACGGTGCACAGGCAAATGCAAGGAAAATACCTACACAAAGTAATAAACAGAATACTCAAAACATTTAAGTTCTCTGTTTCATTTCATGTGTACAGGTGTTCTGGCTGCATGCATTTCTATGCGCTGAACAGCCTGTGGAGCTGTCAGAGATAAATGCTTCCCTGGAAATGGAGTCACAGAGAGTTGCTAGCTGCCCTATGGGAGCTGGAAATTGAATCTGGGTCCTTTGGAAGAGCAAACAGTGAGTGTTTTTAACTGCCGAGCTATCTCTCCAGCCCCATTTTTCTAAAAGATGTATTTTATTTTTAATTTTGTGTGTTTCTGTGTTCTGATACATGAATGTGAGTATAGTCTAAGGAGGCAAGAAGGGAGCACTAGATACTCTGGAGTTTGAGATATAGGCTGCTGTGAGCCACCAACCCACATCCACAAATCTATCAATAACATTGTAGGCAAATCTTCAATAATGAAAATGTTTTATCAGCCACTTGTGTTGGCGCATGCCTTTAATCCCAACACTCAGGGAGGCAGAGGCAGGTGGATCTCTGTAAGTTTGTGGCCAACCTGGTCTACAAAGCGAGTCCCAGTCAAAGGGTACACAAAGAAACCCTGTCTTGGAAAGAGAGAGAGAGATTAAAGAAAAAAAGATTTATCTTTAAAAAATTAGGTGTGTGTGTACATGTGTGGAAACCAGAAGCTATTGGATGTCCTCTCACTGTCTCCCTATACCTTTGAGGCAAAGTCTCTGTCTGAACTTGAGGTTCATATATTTTTTTAACTAGGGTGGAAGCAGCAAGTCTCAGGTATGCCTTACTTGTTGTGTAGATTCTGGAGTCCAAATTCTGATCTTCATGATTGTGCAGCAAATGTTAAGTACGTAACTATTTCTCTAGCCCATATTTTATAGCTATGATTTATAGGTCTATGACATCATACTCAGGGTTAAATGAAGGAAGAATTGGTGATGAGGCAATTGAAGGGACTATTAGCATAGTTAGTAGCTAATTAAATGCCAAAGTCAACGTGGCCTAGTTGGTCTTCATCTGTTTGATTCTGCAAGGTGGCTCTGAGTCCTTATTGCTGAAGGGAAGCAATTGTGCTCCCTTAAGACAATTATTCCTGCTGTGGCATACAGCTTCATCTATGCAGATAATTGCCTTCAGGGTGTACAGGGGGAGTCCTGTCCTTTGAGGCCTAGCATTGCTTCATAGAAGTATTTATTGATCAGTCCTGTTGTTCCAGGAACACAAGGTGAATGGCATTTTATAACACAACTCAAGCAACTTTTGGGCAGTCTGGAACAGAACACTGACTGTTGACAGTAAAATGCCTAAAAGTAATAGATACAAATGAAGGCAAGATGCCAGGATTTTATCCTTTCATTTTGAGTCCAAAGGAGGACTCAATGCTTTTTAGCCAAATCAGTCCCTTTAATAATTTTTTAAAGGTTTACTTTTCTGTGTACGGGTGTTTTCCTGCATGTTGTGCACCACGTGCATGCCTCCTGCCCCGTGAGGCATTAGGGACTACAGTTACAGTTTTGATTTACCATGTGGGTGCAGGGAATTGAACCTGGGTTTTTTTGTTGAAGCAGCCAGTGCTCTTAACTGCAGAGACATCTGCAGTTAACGGGCCCACCTCGCCCCAAAGCACTCTCTAAGCGCCAGTATGCCCTCCTCACCGGTTTATCTGTAACTTCTCAATGTATCATCACATAGATTCGCTGTACAATAATTGGCATAAAACCCAAGAGAATCCTTTTCTAGCTTCCCTATTCCCTGCCCAAGCCTGGAGTGAGCTGAAGATATATACATATATAAACATACATATATGTGTATGTATATATCCATCCATATATATATATATACACACACACACACACACACACAGGAGGATGGTTTCAAGACCTTGACTAGTCTGGATTACATAGTTCCATGCCGGCCTGGACCACAGAAGAGCCCTGATCTCAAACAAACTAAACGAGAAACCACCATCTAAACAACAACCACCACCAAACTAGCTCTCTTGCGGACTGGTGAGCTCACCAGAAAGAGACCACGACCCCAACGTCCCAGCGAAAACGCTCCCCAAACTCCAGGTACCGCGACAGTTCCTTCTTTCTTCAAGCTAGGCCGAAGGTCTCGCGATAGTAGCTTGTCCAATCACGGCGCTGATTGGATTCACAAGATGGCGGCGCGCTGGGAGCGTAGCATCTGCGTTTCCAGGAGCTTGGCTGGGTGAGTAGGTTTGGATTCTCGGCTTGTGCAGGCCCCAGCTACGCACGTCGTCCTGCTACTACTTTGGCCTAAAAGGTGCGTGGTTTAAAATCTTTTATGCGGTTGCGCTCATGGTTCGGGTAATCCTTGGCTCACCGGCTTTTAGCTCCTCAAGGGCTTATTAAGGTGTCTGAAGCCAGGTACTCGGGGCTGGTGTGGGCGCTAATGCAGGCGGTAGGGTGGGTAGGTAAGAGGAGTTGAAGGAGAGATCTTCCCTTTCTCTCTCCACTCCCTACTTGTCTAGGCTGATGGAGAGAGAGAGAGAGAGTGCTGAAACCAAGGCGGGAAGAAGGCATAGATGAGCCAGAGAGGTGGCAGAACTAGAAGAAAAGTCAAATTTGTGAGGTGGGGAGAAAACGAAGGTGTTAGGGTCGAGGTGGGAGGCGTTTGCTGAGTTTCCTGTTCTTTTAAAAACATCCCCTCCCTTTGAAAAAACTTTCTACGTATATGTGTTTTGCCGGAATGTGTATCTGTGCACCACGTGCACAGTGCGGGCGGAGGCCAGAAGACGATACCTTGGGACTGAGTTACAGAGGGTCGTCAGCAGTCATGTGGGTGCTGGGAATCGAACCCAGGTCCTTTAGGAAGGTGCTCGTACCTCAAATCCATTTCCACAGCTACCAAAGTTTGCTATTCTAAAAGCCAAATTTAGACTGCCCTGTAGGTTTATGCATTAGAAGAAATGGTGTGTCTGTGAAGATGTAAAGGCCAAGAGGAAACAAGGAAGCATGAAGTGTTAAAGAGGAAAGAAGGCTGGCCTCAAGGTCTTTAGTTTTTGGCCTCACTCAGATGGGCCTTTTTTGTCATTGTTGAGATTCAGCGGGGCTGCCCATTCAGGAAGAGAGTGCTATATTTCGGCGGTTTATACATTTCCTTTGATGTTGAAGACTGAACCCAGGGCCTTGCACACTATGCAAATGCTCTGTCACTCTGACCTACATCTCCAGGCGACTTCATATTCTTACTAATCAACAAATAGTTGAGTGCCTACTCTTACAGGCAATTTTAAGTGTTGGGGTACCTCAGTGAACAAATGTTTTCCCTCATGAAGTTTACTTGTAGGGAAGATTTTAAAAATTAAGGCAAATGTGTATAGAATGTCAAGTGAGTAAATTCAAAAGATAGATGTTAAGAAGGTAATTTAGTGTGTGTTAGTCACTGAATGCTTTAGTGAGGTGCTCAGGAAAGCTATTAACGAGGTGACCAGAGACATAAATGAGGTGGGAATATGTTCAGTGTATGTACATTTCATGGGGAGGGGAGGGGGAAGCAATCCATGCCAGCAAGTGCCATGTGATGGTGGACACTGGAGTCCCAGTACTTAGGAGGATAAGGAATTCACGACTAGCCTTGGGTACATTGTGAGTTCCCAGCCAGCCTTGGCTGCTGGAGACCTTGTCTAAGAGCAACAAAAAGACAAGTACAAATAGCCCTAAGGCATGAATGTGCCTTATTTGATCTAGAAATGGCTTATAGGCCAGTGTGGCAGGGACAGAGTGAGCTCAGTGAGAAGTGACAATACTGGTGCTGGGTAAGAGCCGACACCCATTTAACTTTGAGGAATGGTGTAGCAGCCAGCTACAAACCCACAAGTGAGTTCATCTGGGGTGTAGCAGCTCCATGCTATAGCATGTGTGAGACTGATTAAAGTCCCAGTTGAAATTTTTTTTTACAGAAGTTAATCAAAGGAGTCACTTTATAGCCAGAATATTCTGTGTTATGGCCAGAATAAGTAGTGTAGAAAATGAATTGAATTGGCCAAGATTGTAATTTAACTTGGGTCACATATGTTCAGAGTACATGCTTGTGAACTGTCTTCTTTAGTGTGTTGCAGAGTCCTAATGTATCAGCATCTCTTGAACTTGTTAGAGGAGTGCCTGTCTTTTTGTTGCTGTCCAGCATTACATGAAAGAAAACCATTTCCCTTTGATAGTCTTGGGGCCTGGGGTCTGTCTTCATTTATGCTCCTTTTTACCCAGGTGTCTGTAGGGAACATTCAAATATTAGGGAATTAAAAACTGCCATACATTGAGTTTCTCCCTGTCTGTACGTGTGTACGTGTGTTTAATTCTGGCGGTTGAAGCAGGGCCTTGAGCAGATTGGGCAAGTGCTCTGCAATAGCTATGTCCTCTTGCGGGGCGGGGCAGGTTTATTGAGAGTACTGAATGTGGTAGCAAGCTGGACTTAAGAGCACTGCTTACTTGCTTTACTGTTTGTGTTTGGTTTTGAGGCAGAGTCTCACACTGTAACCCAAACAGGCCTGGGACTCACTATGTAGCCCAGGCTGATCCTGCCTCTGCCTCTCAAGTACTGATGGTAGAGGCATGTTGCTTTTAAAACTAAGTATGTTGATTTCCCCTCTCACATCCCTTCTTCCTTCTCTCTTTAAAGATGGCTCTAAGCAAATCAATGCATGCAAGAAATAGATACAAGGACAAGCCACCTGACTTCGCATATCTGGCATCCAAATATCCAGATTTTAAGCAGCATATTCAGATAAATCTGAATGGGAGAGTAAGGTAGGTAACACATGAAAAGTTACTAATATGTATCACTTGTATATGATCTGATAGAAAGCAAGCTGGACTAACAGAAGGACTGAGTGTTAGCCATATACATTCCGTGAAAGGTCTCACATGACCTTGGACAAACAGGTTTTCCACCCTGGGGATCAATTTTTTAAATCTACCAAGTGAGAAAATTGAAAAGTCTCCTAATGGCCAACTGACCGCTTCTATGAGTCAGACTCGGGTTGTGCCTTATATGACCCAGTCCTTGGTGAAGGGCGGAATGTCTTTTTTGTTTTCATGTGAGGTAGGAAGGTAATCACTAGAATGTTTGCACCAGGAATGTAGCTTAGTTGTTGCACTTGCCCTGGCATTCATGAAGCCCTGTTTCTAGCACTGAATAACACAGGTGTGGTGGAGCAGAACTGTGATGCCAGTATTTGGGAGGTGGAGGCAGGAGGATCAGTTCAAGGGCATCCTTGGCTCCATAATGAGTTTGAGACTATACTGAACTCTTAAAAACAGAGGAAGGCAGAAATTATGATAATGATATGAGAATGTGAGAAAATAAGTGTTACACCTGAGGTTACAGGTGCACAACAGACCCTGCCAGGCTTGTTAGCGGCCATCTGAGCCCTGAGCCATCTCTCTGTCACCCTGTCCCTGACACTGTTCTTCAGTCTTTTGTTTTACGGTTTTGTGTATTAGTCAGTGGAAGAAAGTAGAAGTCAGAGTAGGAAGAGTAATGGTTGGAGATTTTACTCGAAGATACAGTAGCTTTGTTGATGAGACAGTGTAGCTACTGAGAAGTGAGATGAGAAGGGACAGGGTCTCAGCCCTTTGGAGACATACCCTTAATGACTTAAAACATCCCCACCCACCACCTTGTGAAGGTCCTAATGCTTTTCAATTGTGCCAAGTTTTTTTTGTTTTTTTTTTTTTCCTGAGTTTGAGGCCAGCCTGGTCTACAGAGCGAGGTTCATGAATGGCTATATAAAAACCCGTCTTGAAAAAACAAACAAGAAAAGAAAACAAGCAAGAAATTCATAGTTCTGAGGACTTGTGTTGGTATCCTGGCATCAGAGAACAGTTATTTATATATTTTTGACTAAAGAACCGTTCTTGGGAGGCTGGGGAGATGGTTCAGTGGTTAGAGCTCTGGCCGCTCTTCCAGAAGACCTGGGTTTGGATTCCAGCACACATGCTGGCTCACTGGTGTCTGTAACTCCAGGGATATGACACCCTCTTCTTGCCTTTGAGGGCACTACATGCCATATACATAAAGGAAAAATAAAGAAAAAAACAAAACAAAGTAAAAGTCCTCTCTCGGGGAAAGTTGTCCTTATGTCTGTTTGGTGGTGGGTAGGCTGTGCTTGCCATCTTGCACATGTGCAAGTCTGTTTCTACCAGGTGGGACCCAGGGATGGAACTCAAGTCTTTAGTCAGGCTTGGTAGCAAACTCCTTTACTCAGTGGGCCATCTCTGCCACCCTGAAATTAAGTTTGTGTGTGTGTGTTGTCGTTTTTGTAATTTTTGTGTGTATGGGTGTTTTGCCTGCATATATGTCTGCACCACATGCGTTTGGCACCTGTGGAGGTCAGAACTTCTGGTGTCAGATCCTCTTAATTAGAGTTACAGACAGTTGTAAGTTCAGCACCCATGTAGGTGCTGAGAATCAAACCAGGATCCTCCTGGAAAAGCAGCCAATGCTCTTAACCCCTGAGCCATATCTCCAGTCCCCTGAAATTCAGTCTTAATTACTTGAATGACCGTATCCATTTTTGATGCTATTGTGAATGTGGTTTCTTTTTTTATTTTTTATTTTTCAAGACAGGGTTTCTCTGTGTAGTGCTGGCTGTCCTGGAACTTGCTGTATAGAGCAGTTTGGCTTCAAGCTCAGAGATCACCTGCCTCTGCCTCCCTGAATGTTGGGATTAAAGGCTTATACTACCAAAACCAGCTGGTGACTGCGGTTTTTTACATGTGTTACTAAACCTGAGTTTTGGCTGGCAATTGCATTGTTTTCTATTAATTTTATAAGTCCCCTTTTCCCCCCTTTTCTCTCTCTCTTTCCTTTTTTTTTTTTTTTTTTTTTTTCTTCTTTGAGACAGTGTTTCTCTGTGTAGCCTTGGCTGTCCAGGACTTGCAGAGATCCACCTGCCTCTGTCTCACCTAGTGTCGGGATTACAGATATACACCACCAGGCCTGACTTCTTCCCCTTTTCATAGCATATTTTATCTGTCATGGGCTCCTTATATTGCTTAATAGACCCAGTTAAATGGCTTTATTTATTTATTTTTTCATTAAACATGTTTCCACATAGCTAGTTCTTGCAATTGAACCTGTGTAATGGAACTTTTGGTTTCTTTGTAAATTCAGTTATGAAAACATGTTTTTGTTTTAATCCCAAGTGTGGATTTTATTTGGGCTTTAGTTTGTCCACAGCTGGTAACTGTCACATGTGACTGTGATCTTTGGCAGCTGGTATTGGCCTGCCATGTGTGGCATGGAGAGGAGCGTGGTCTAGGGCTCTCGAGCATGTAAATATGAGAGCCCAGAAAGAGAAGGTGTGATGTGCGGTGGTGGTGTGTGGTGTGTAGCAGTTTGAAGAGACCACAGATGGACAGTGTGATGGCTTGGAGCAGACATGCTTGGAGATGCAGTGGCTTGGAGGAGGCTGCTGGCTGCCTTTGCTGTTGATGGAGATTGGCATATTCCCCCAAACAGCCAGAGGAAGTAAAGGCGTCTGCATCCCCTCTCCCTGTTAACCTTTTCTGTCCAGTGTAGAGTTGGGAGGTTGGAATGGAGGTTGAGGCCTAAACATCCTAAATAAAATAGTTTAAAAATGAATGCTACAGGTGGTACCCGATGTGGGGCTGTAGGATGATAGAATGAAAGGTAGATTATTGAATTTATTAGTTTCAAATATTATGTATTGGCATGGATTATTGTATATTGATAGAAATTTAAGATTGTTTTGTTCAACTTTGGCTTACTGTATTGTACATACACAGTTTATTTAAAAATGTGGTGTAATGTTTTAGTCTTTTGAAAGCTAACTATTACAAACTGTTCAGGATGATTGGAGATGTAAATTAATAGTCATCTATAGATAATCTTATGTCTTGTTAGATGTTAGTTTAGTTAATTACAGAAATAATTTTTAAAAAATAATTTATTTAATTTCTATTTTATGTGCATTAGTATGAAGGTGTCAGATACCTTTGAGTTGGCATTACAGACAGTTGTGAGCTGCCATGTGGGTGCTGGGAATTGAACCTGGGTCCTTTGGAAGAGCAGACAGAGTTCTTAACCACTGAGCCATCTCTTCAGCCCCCAGAAATAATTTTTAATTAGTTTTTGTATGTTTTTAAGGCTAATCAAATAGTATATAGCTGGAAACAAGCAGTGAAGCAGTGTTGCTCTATTATCCAGTAGATAGAAAGACAGACAGATAGGATTATGGAAGATAAAGAGGTAGTCTTCAAACACTTCGGAGATCTACAGAATATGGTATTTAAAATATTTTAAATAATGAAAGCTTGTCTGACAGACATGTCTGCTCCTGGCAGCACCGCAAATCTACTTCAAAGAAGATGATAGGCATCAAAGAAAAAATATGACAAGGTAGCCACTAGAGAAAAAAACTGTCCTTCAACTGCTGAGAGCAGGCTGTCTGAGCAAACTGTGTACAAATAGGATACTGGAAAACTGAATGTCCAGCTTTGCAGAGACTATATGGTCAGTCCTTAAAATTCCTGCTTCCCAGAAAAGCCTGTCAGATATTCTGGGGTTATAAGCTGAAGACTGGATGCCCCAGTGACACAGCAACCTCTGGTGACTGTCTAGGCAGTCAGTGTCTCTGTTATGTCTATAGTTCCAAAAGCTCTACGCTTCCTACATACTTAGGGTAATAGTATTTCCTTGTAAAGTCCATGATGGGGTTGAAGACTAGACAGTCATACTCAGTGTAGTTGTTTAGGCACTAAGACAATGCTTTAGGTCTAAAACAATGTTTTAAGGTCTAGATAGATGTTTTTAGGTTGATAGATACAAAATAGGATAAGAAAGGGATTTAGATACAGAATTTTGGACTCACCAAGAAAGGATAAATAATAGAATACTTTTTCCAAAGATGCCAAATACAAATGGACTGGACATAATAATAATAATAATAATAATAATAATAATAATAATAATAATAATAATAATTCTTATTATTATTATTATTTTGAGACAGGGTTTCTCTGTGTAGCACTGGCTGTCCTGGACTCTCTTTGTAGACCAGGCTGGCCCTGAACTCTAGTGATCTGCCTGCCTCTGCCTACTAAGTGCTGGGATTAAAGGCGTGCACCACCACTCGAAGCTCTCATAAGTATTCTTATTGTATATAGTTCATTAATAGTAGAGAAAAGGCCATTTTTTAAAACAAAAAGTGGGATATGTAAAATGGAAGTTTTGGTTTAAAATAAATAAATAGCCGGGTCCAGAGGCAGTTCTGCAGAGGCCGGTGGATCTCTATGAGTTCTAGGCCAGCCTGGTCTACAAAAGTGAGTCAGGGGGCTGGAGAGATGGCTCAGAGGTTAAGAACACTCACTGTTCTTCCAAAGGTCCTGAGTTAAATTCCCAGCAACCACATGGTGGCTCACAACCATCTATAATAAGATCTGGTGTACAGGCAGAATGTTGTATAAATAATAAATCTTTTTTAAAAAAGTGAGTCAGGGACAGCCAAGGCTACACAGAGAAACACTGTCTCAAAAAACAAAAACAAAAACAGTAAGTAAATAAATAAGCACATACACACATAAATAATAAATTAAAAACAAATGCTAAAAACCTGAGTTGTAAATTAAAATTTTTTGAAAAGAATACATTTTTTTTTAAGAATACATTTTTGGGGAGGAGAGAGGGGCTTATGGGGGATACAAAATGAATAAAGTGTAATTAATAAAAAATTAAAAAAAAGAATACATTTTTTATTTCTTCTAATTCTGCCTTTATAACACAGAATTATATTTGCACTGAATTTGGCAGCATGCTTTGGCATTTAATGCCTTTTCAGATCATAGTGTTTGTAAACAAATTCCCTCCAAATTAATCGTAGTATTTTACTGTATAGCTTGGGCTGTATAGCAAGTCCATGACCCCCTTAACGCCCTCTGCCATACACAGTGAAAGAGAGAATTATGGAGTAAATTAGACTGTTCAACAAAATGTGGCGAGATCTCTCTCTCTCCCTCCCTCTCTCTCTCTTTCCCTCTCTCCCTCCCTCCCTGCCTCCCTCTCTCTCTTTCTCTCTCTCTTACACACACACACACACACACACACACACTATTCTGCCTGCATATACTCCTGCAGTTCAGAAGATCTTGTTATAGATGGTTGTAAGCCAGCATGTGGTTGCTGGGAATTGAACTCAGGACCTTTGGAAGAACAGCCAGTGCTCCTAACCTCTGAGCCTTCTCTCCAGACTCTCCCCCCCACCCCCAGCAATTATTGTGCCCCAGTATACTGACTGCTGAAATTACATGTCTAGCCTCTGCTCTCATCATTCATTCATTTACTTACTTTAGCCCTGACTGGTCTCAAATTTACAGAGACCTGCCTGCCTTTGTCTCTGAAGTGGTGGCATTAGAAGTGTGTTGGTGTACCTTTTAATTCTATTTTATTTACGTTTCTTATATTTCTTTCTCCCTTCTCCACCCCAATCCTTTCCAACACCCCAACACCATATAGGAGGGTAAGAAAGGCAGTAGGGATAAGGGCTGGAATTTTCCTTAGCTACTTCCTGCTGGCTGGGGTCATGGGATTCCTTAGGGCAAGTCCAATCTTCATTTTAGGATATCTTGGGGCTGGAGAGATGGCTCAGTGGTTAAGAGCACTGTCTGGTCTTCCAATGGTCATGAGTTCAATTCCCAGCAACCACATGGTGGCTCACAACCATCTATAATGTGAACTGATTCCTTCTTCTGGCAGATGTAAATGCAGATAGAACACTCATATACATTTTAGGATATCTTCAAGTTCTTCTCATCACACTGCATCAACAGCAATCAGGAGCAGCATGGGTGGACACCAGCAGCCTTCTTTCTTGGAGCCCCCTCAACACTCTCTTGGCCCTGGCATTTATTCCCTCTCAGAATTAAACTTTCTCCATTTGTCAAAGCGCCCCTCTCAGAGGCCGCATGAGGCAAATAGTTTGCTGCTGTGGACATTCTGAATCAGTCCCATATCCTACATGTGGGTTCAAAACAAAAATGTGTACATCCACAGCAAGCGTGTGTCATTATGCCCTCTTAAAAAAGAGGTTAACTCTTTTTTAAGGTAAGCAAATCAAATGTTCAGAATTGTGTTTAAACAGATACATTTTTTTGTTTGTTTTATGTGTATGTGTGTGTGCCTGACCTTAGTGTACATATGTGCACTCTGTGTGTGCAGGATCCTCCAAAAGTCAGAAAAGGGCACTGGATCCACTGAAACAGTGAGCCACCTTGTGGGTGTTGGGATTCAAACCTGGGTCCTCTGTAAGGACAGATACTTAAATGCTGAGTTATCTCTCCAGCTCATAAATGGTATGTTCTAAGAACACTATGGAGGATGGATTGCAGAGAGAATTAAAGTAAGTAGGAAATGGTTTTAGTATGCCAGGTTAAGTATTAGTGGCCTATGTAGGTGAAGGCAGTAAGTAAAGCTCAGAGAAATTCTGGCATAATTAGCAGTACACGGTAGAAATGAGGAAGAGAAGAGCCATGTGTAGCGCCTGAGGCCCTCCTGTAGCCAGAGGGAAAGTGGTAGTGCCACTTAGAAGCACAGAGCAGAGCACGGCGTGAGCTGTCTATAGGGAGGTGGTTATTTTCAGTTTAGCATATTGGATCTGAGGACTTTGGATTATCTGAGTGGAATATTTCATAGGCATTGGAAAATTAGTTAAAAGAAGGCAGTGATGGTGGGATGGCTGTTGAAGGTTGAAGAGAAGTGGAACAAGAATTCAGTGTGTAGGAAATAGATGTAGCCAGTTTGGAGAACTGTGTAGTAGGGCGGAATGTAACAGAAAGGAGGAAAGCAAGGAATAGGTCACAGAGAACATTTAGGGACCATAGAGCTAGTTGGCATGTGGATAAAAGGGACCTGACACCAGCCTGAAGACCTGAGTTTGATTCCCCAGGACCCTATATAGTATAAGAAGAGCATCAACTCCCACAGATTGTCTTGACCACTGCGTGCACCGTGGCACATGGACACATTCACATAATAAATAAATAAAAATTTAAAAGAATTATATAGCATTGTAATTATTCATAGATTTAATTCTTCATTTTGAGGAACCTGAAAAGGATTGGTTAATTTCTGATAAAGGGCTTAAGTACAGGGTTTCTTGATTGTAAATCAAGCATTCTACTACTGAGCTATTTCTCTATCTTGGGGTGCATACATGCATGTGTGTGTGTGATTTATTGTATGTGTATGAGTCTTTGGCTTTTATTTAAATAAGTGTCCTGTGTCTGCAGGGGTCAGAAGAGGGAGTTACATGTGGTATGGTGAACTGCTCTGCTGTGGGTACTGGGAACTAAACCCAGGCCCTGTGTAAGAGCGGCAAATGCTTTTATCTGTCTGTCTATCCTATCTATCTATCTATCTATCTATCTATCTATCTATCTATCTATCTATCTATCT
>NW_026595981.1:645793-702607 GCF_907164565.1 Psammomys obesus
TCTGTCTATCTGTCTATCTGTCTATCTGTCTATCTGTCTATCTGTCTGTCTGTCTGTCTGTCTGTCTGTCTATCTATCTATCTATCTGTCTATCTGTCTATCTATCTATCTATCTATCTGTCTATCTATCTATCTATCTATCTATCTATCTGTCTATCTATCTATCATTTGTTTTGTTTTTGGTTTTTTTGAGAGATTTTTAGGACTGAAGGTATGTATTATTGTGCTAGGCTACAGCTTTTTTATAATTTATTTAATTTAATTTTATGTGTGAAGGTGTCAGATCCCTTAGAACTGGAGTATAGACAGTTGTGAGTTGCCATGTGGGTTCTAGGAATTGAACCCGCATCCTTTGGAAGAACAGACAGTGCTCTTAACCACTGAGCCATCTCTCCAGCCCCAAGCTGCAGCTTCTTAAAAGTCTGTGCAGTGTGGAATACTGACAATGAGTAGAATACTGACAATGGAGATCTGTACATTTATCTTACACTGGGAATTGGATTTTTTAAAATTTTATTTTTATTTTATGTGCATTGGTGTTTTGCCTGCATGTGCCTATGTGAGGGTGTAGATCCCTTAGAAGTGGAGTTAAAAACAGTTGTGAGTTATGGGTGCTGAGAATTAAACCTGGGTCCTCTGGAAGAGTAGCCAGTACTCTTAAGCAATGAGCCACCTTTCCAGCCCCTTTGAATTGGCTTTTTAAATTGTTTTTATTAGCATATCATACATAGGCTTTACAGACATGTGCCGTTATGCTTGGCAACTTACTTTGTTTGTTTTTATTTTTTTTGAGACTGGGTTTCTTCAAGTAGCCTTGGCTGTCGTAGAACTAGCTCTGTAGACTAGGCTGGACTCAAATTCAGAGATCTGCCTGACTGCCTCCTGAGTTCTTGGATTAAAGGCGTATACAGCCACAGCCTGGCTCAAAGTTAACTTTTTAAAAAAAATTATTTGTGACTAGAGAGAATACTTTATGGTTAAGAGCACTTAGTGTGCTCACGGAGGACTTGAATTTGTTTCTGATAACTCCTTAGGTGTCTCAGGGCACTGTGAACATGCGGTGCACAGTTATGCACGGAGGCAGAACAGCCATAAAACAAACACATATAAATATACAAAATAGAAAATTATGTCAATATATAAAACATATACATTTATATAAAAATATATGCGTGTGTGTGTATATATATATATAATTTATTTATTCATTCCCGAGAAAGGGTTTCTCTGTGTAGCCTTGGCTGTCATTGACTCTTCTTTTTTAGACCAGACTGGCCTCGAACTCATAAAGATTTATCTGCTTCTGCCTCTCTGAGTGCTGGGATTACAGGTGTGATCCACTATGCCTGGCCAAAAATAATTTTTTAAAATTAAAAGGTTTTAGGACTGGAGAGATGGCTCAGAGGTTAACAACACTGGCTGTTCTTCCAAAAGGTCCTGAGTTCAATTCCCAGCAATCATGTGGTGGCCCATAACCATCTATAGTGAGATCTGATGCCCGCTTCTGTTCTGGAGCACAGGCAGAATGCTGTAGAAATAATAAATAAAGAACTTTAAAAAGAAAAAAATTAAAAGGTTTTATTCTGTTTATTTATCATTTGTGTGTGTGCCTGTGTGTGAATGCAGTCATGTGCAACAAGGCTGACAGGCTTTAGTGATTATTCACACATTTGAGATTCAGCTTCTGCAGTATTAGAATGATTGTTAGGTCAATCCTTGTATAGTGGAAATGCATATTCCAGAACTTGTTTCTAGAAATGATACATTAAAGTATTCATTTGCAGCAGAGTGGAGTCATTCTGGGGAAATCAGAAGTCTGTTGACAATAGGCTGTTTTGTGAGGCTGCATGTGTTAAACAAACAACAGAGACTGGAATGAATAAATGCTAATTTTCACGTGAGAGCTAATTTTAGTTCCTAGGCCTCCCTGTGATCTTGGAAATGAGAATAAAAAACATCTTGCCTGTGCTCAGGATTTGCAGTGTCCCAGGGTGCTAATGTGACCTAGATATTTAAGTAATGAAGCTGGGTGACTAGACTTTGCCCTACAAAGAGTTTCCAACACTTAGACTGACGTCTGCCTTTCCCTAGAGCTACAAATGGACACTCAGCCCTGTTAGCAGAGTCTGAGTCAGTTCTCCTGGGTCTTCGTTTACCCGCTCTACTGCTCTTTCCTCTGCTTCATGTGCAGTGGTTTGGGTGACAGGTTACAGTTTCTTATGAATAAATCACGTGCTGTAGTTGATAAGAATGTGTATGTTTGAGGGGTTGCTGTTTGAGACAGTCTTCCTCTGTACCTCTGGCTGCTTGGCATTCACTGTGTAGACCTGAATGGCCTTGAACTTGCAAAGATCTTTCTGTCTCTGCCTTTTAATTGTTGAGATTGCAGGTATATGCTTCTATGCCTGACAATAGATTTTAGTTTTGTGCAACTAGGGTCAAACCTAGGGTTCTTGTGCACACTAGGTAAACACTGTACCGCGAGCTAAACCCTGTATTTGCAACAGCTAGGGGAGGTCCGAGAAAGACAGGGAGGAGCTTTTTAATAATTTTAATTTTTTCAAATTACATCATTTCCCTCTTTCCCTTTCCTCCTCCTCTTTCCTCTCCCATGCACGTCTTACTCTCTCAACTTTATGGCTTCCTTTTCTTTAATTGCTGTTGCTGGTGATGGTGGGTGTGAGTGAGTAGGTGTGTTATTTTTGACACAGGATTTTAGGAAACTTAGGCTGGCCTTGAACTTAATGTGTGACCAAGGATAGCTGTGGATTTCCGATCCTCTTGCCCCCCCCCCCCCCCCCCAAGTGCTGAGCTTACAGGGCTATACCATAGTGCCCAGTTTAATGTGATCCTGGGAGTCTAACCCAGGGCTTTGTACCTACACTTACCTCCACTTGCTTTCTTTGAGATAGACCAGGGTCTCCCTATGTAGATTTGGTTGGCCTGTACCTCACTGTGGACCAGGCTGGTATTAAACTCAAGAGATGTGCCTGCCTTCCCCCCCCCCCCCAAGTTTTTGGGATTAAATGTGTGCAACACTATACCTGGCAGAAAGCGGAAAATTTAAAATACACCTCTAGACCACTTAATGGGAAAAATTACAGAAATGCATCATTCCTAGATAATATAATGGCAATGTGCCATGTGTAAAAGAAAAAAAGTTGGGGATTGGGAAGATGGCTCAGTCAATAAATTGCTACACTTACATGATGACCTCAGTTTGTTTCCTTAGTACCCTTGTAATGCCTGGTGCCATGGTTATCCTGTAGTACCAGTGCTCGAGAGACAGAGAAGAGGATTCCTGGGGCTTGACCTCTAGGTTCAGGCCCAATCTGGAGAGTGCTGTATCAGAACATGGTCCCCGAGTGGCTGCTCAGCCATAAATGATGTGTTACTGTCCACAGGTATAAGGACATTGTCTCATTTGATTAGTTCACAATTCTTTCCCTCAACTGTTATTTTGAAAGCTATTCTTGGTAAATTCCCTGGATTTGCAACCCTGGATTTTCACAGCTCAGCTGCAGACTAACATTGAGAAGTTGTAAGGCAGTAATTAAATTACTGTGTATGCTCTTGAGAAAATACTTTCAAACTTTGTTTTAGAAGGTGTTTTTAGGTTATTGGGTTTCTTTAATTTCTAAAATTTTACATTTGAAAATTTAGGACTTTGGGCTGGAGAGATGGCTCAGAGATAAGGTCCTGAGTTCATTTCCCAGCACCCACATGGTGGCTCATAGCTATCTATAATGAGATCTGGTGCCTCTACTGAGTCACACATGTAGGCAGAACACTGTATACATAATAAATAAATAAAATATTTAAAAAACATAATTTAGAACTTTACGTATAGTATGATGAGATATTAGATCAGCCAGTGTATTGGATATTCCAGTATTGGATATGAATATATTTAGTGTCTTACTTGAATGAGGATTTCTTTGATGTGTAAGATTGACTTTTTTATTTCTGTCATTGAAGAAGATGGAGTTAGTCCACTCTTTCAATAAACTTGATTAGTTCTACAGGAGTAAAATGCAATATTTTGTTCAGTCTTTTTTTTTTTTTTGGAGACAGGGTTTCTTTTATGTACTCTAGCTGTACTCTGAAACTGTAGCCCTACCCTCAAACCTAGCAGCCCTGCTTCTGCCTCCCAAGTAGGGGAGTAAAGGTGTGTGCCATCACACCTGGCTATCACTGAACATTTTTATGTTACTTTTGCTGTTGTTGCTTTTTGTGTTTGTGGTTTTTTGTTTTTTTGTTGTTGTTGTTTGTTTTTTTTTTTTGAGACAGGGTTTCTCTGTGTACCCTTGGCTGTCTTGGACTTACTTCGTAGCTTAGGCTGGTCTCAAATTCAACAGAGATCCGCCTGCCTCTGCCTCCCGGGTATTGGGATTAAAGGTGTGCACCACCACCCCCTGGCCATTTTTCCCCCCATTTTTGAGTGTTTTTGAAGAATGTGTTAATGTCAGTGATGTTGATGATAGTAAAAAAGAAAAAAATAGTCAGCATTTATAAACTCAGTATGTGTCAAGAGCTGTGTTCTTTTCAGAGACTGTCACATGGCACTCCTACCCTTCACAGCTGAGAGAAGTGTCAGCGAGGCCAACGTCTTGTCCAGACAGGAAACAGATAGGAATTGGAACAGAAGCACACTTAACCCCTGTGGATGACTATACTGCTCTTCATAGGTTCTGAAGGTGTCAAGCATCCCTGTGTGTCTGCTGTTGAGCTACATACTGAGTGTAACGTCAGGAAATCCAGATGGTCATTGGGTCCTCGTACAGGTGCCTGATATGGTGAAGGAGCTAGTGCGGCATGGTGGTGGTACTGATCAGTTTGTCTTTCTTTTCTCTACTCCTCAGTCTTAACTTCAAAGACCCTGAAGCAGTCAGAGCTCTGACTTGTACTCTCCTGAGAGAGGACTTTGGACTTTCTATTGACATTCCTTTAGAGAGACTAATTCCCACAGTTCCCTTGAGACTTAACTATATTCACTGGGTAGAAGATCTGATCGGTCATCAGGATTCTGACAAAAGTACTCTCCGAAGAGGAATTGACATAGGTAGGTAGTACTTAACTTCTTTTTGCGACCAAGAGTAAGTTCCATAGGTTTTGCATTGTACATTCTTTATAAAGTCCTTCTAGTACTTACTGTGAAAGAAGCTTTTGTTTGCTGCATGTGGACATTTCTACGTTGGTTTCTCTTGAGAAGGGACGTCCATGTTAGGTAGGGAACAAGGGGGTAAGAGAAGTGTGAAAGGAGAAAGAGACCTTTGTTTACTTAGCTTTGGAGTTTCTACTGTAATATCTTTGTTGGGCATTGTTTACTCTGTCATTAAACAATTTTTAATTTAATTTATTAGTTTTTTTGTTTTTTTTTTGTTGTTTTTTTTTTTTTTTTTTTGAGTCAGTGCTTCTCTGTGTAGCCTTGGCTGCCCTGAAACTGTATAGCCTCTACACATCAGGCTAGTATAGATCTCACAGAGATTTTCTTGCCTCTGCCTCCTAAATGCTGGGATTAAAGGTATGCACCACTATGCCCAGTTCTAAAGCCCTTTCCCCCTTTTTTTCTTTTGTTTATTTTGCTTTTGAGACATCCTGGCTGTCCTGGAACTAGCCTCTGCCTGCTGAGTGCTGGGATTAAAGGTGTACGCTGCCTGGCTTTTTAGTAAACACTTAAAGCCTTGATTTGGCCTCTCAGAATTCCCGTTGTCTGTCCTTAATCCTTACCCGCTTTCTGGGTTCTCTAAGCCCCAGTTTATATGATTTTCTTTTGTTTTTCAAGAATGTCTTTTAGACCCCCAGGCCTTTCAATGTTATTTCCTGTGCTTCAAACTTCTCCCATCTTTATTTTGTTTGTTCCCATTAATACAATACTTGTTAACTCAAGACTGCTTTCTCTGATCTTGAAACCTAAGAAAGGTTACTTTCTTGGTTATAATACTTGGTTAATATTTTTATTTGCCACTAGACTGGAAACTGTAGTTACAGTAATCTTGCAAGGCCTGCCAAAGTTTTTGGATAAAAGCACTGTTCTTTTAACACTTGTAACACTGTGCTTCATGTGTGCTAAGCACAGAGACCTGATTTAAAGCTTTTTATGTTGATGATAGAAGACGGCGATGGGGCTTCGGAAGCTAAGATCTTGACTTGAAAAGTGTTACGGTATTTGTGATCCCAGCACTTGGGTTGTGGTAGTGGGAGGATAGCAGATTCCAAGCCAGTGCTTGCCTTGGCTACGAAGTGAGCTCATAGCTACAGAGGATGTGGAGAAAAGGCACTCTAGCCTATTTGGTGCTAATTGCATTTTAATTTTGCCCCAAACCGTCTAACATGGCACTTGGGGATATGTGAGGTTAATGGATTTTAGCTCTTCACGGGGGGGCAGTACTGCCGAAATCGTCTTTCTAATTAGGGTTCTATATAGATTCTTCCCCCAGACTCCTATCCGTTTGCTCTAATTCCATGACGAGGCTTTCCATTTTTATTTATTATTATAAAGATTGTTACCCACTTAAAATGTCATCTGGCTTTCTGAGGATATCAGAATGTCAGAATACAAGCTTCTTGGTCTTTGTGATTGAGGACCAATTTTAGGAGGATAGAGGAGAGGTCTTTTTACCTGAATTTTTCCCTTTTGAGGTGAAATTAACAGAAGTCCCCTCCCTTTTTTCCTTCAGAGGTGACTAATGACTCTAGTTGGAATGCCCATGCTTAAACAATTGTGACTCTTTCTTCCACCTCCCAAATTCCTAAGGAGGTGTTTGCCTGACAATAACTGGTTGGCAAAAAGGTTAAGTATTGCAGCATTTACTTTGGTCTCTGTTTCCTAGCCTGTTGAGAGTAGGTCATGAGGACATGATGGGATGAGAGGGCTTCCCTGAGCTAGAAGCACCTCCAGACCCTGTAATGCAATCAGTTTGTGGGAAAGCAGTCCTGGAGTGGCTGGTCCAGGCTGTAGCTATCAGGAGAAATCCTAGTTTTCTTTCCTTTGGATAAACTTACTAGGATCTAATTGGTTAAGATTTGTCAGTGGAGAGGAGGGAGGGAGGGTGAAATTGGGAGGGGATGGGAGAAGGAGCTACAGCTGGGATACAAAGTGAATAAACTATTTAATAAAAATTAAATAAAAATTAAAAAAGAAAAAAAAAAAGACCTGTCAGTGTTGTAAAGGCAGCATTTTTTGGGGGGGGGGGTTGGAGGGAGACCAGGCTACAGTTAGGGACCCTACACACAAATTTAGGATCAAATACTGGCTGTTGAAGCTGCTTTTTTGCATGAAGCGCTGTCTTCTCAATATGTACCTGTGCTAGGGTTAGTCAGTGACTGATATGACTGACATTTTCCACAACCACAGAGAACTGGATCATTTGACGCCATGAAAATCACACATGTAGACACACCATTCTTCTGCTTTTCAAGAATGAGCTATGTGTATGTTTTGTTTTTCTCTCCCCCCCCCCCCTTTTTTTTTTCTTTTTTGGAGACAGGGTCTCAAATTCAATCTTACTGCCTCTGCTTCCCAAGTCCTGGAATTACAGGTTTGTGCCACTGCATTGATTTGCTTGAAGATACTACTGTGGTGTTGTAACAAATAGCATTGCATTGAGGAAATTGAGTTTTGTGTTGGTATGTAAA
The DNA here is from genome assembly GCF_907164565.1 of Psammomys obesus. NCBI lineage: Eukaryota > Metazoa > Chordata > Mammalia > Rodentia > Muridae > Psammomys > Psammomys obesus. The sequence goes on from NW_026595981.1 coordinate 653,432, forward strand.
GACTTCTATGAGCAAGTTGAATTTTGGCTACTTTAGGTTCATAAGTTGTGTTTTCCTGGTCCTCCAGTTATCCACACCTCATTTTACACACAGCATACAAGAGTAGGGCAGAAAGGTTTCTGTCCTCTCAGAAGTTTGTGCTGATGAGGAATAAGACTCACAGGTGAAATGAGGAATGAGCTCAGTAGCTACGGAATATCACCACTTGTGAGTTAAACTGTGCAGACCTGAAAATTCTTAGGAAGGAGGGGGCGGGGTTTGTTGTACTCACTCATATGTGGGATGTACTCTGGATTTTTATTTACTAGGTACTGGGGCATCCTGCATCTACCCCTTACTTGGAGCAACCTTAAATGGCTGGTATTTCCTGGCAACAGAAGTGGATGACATGTGCTTCAATTATGCTAAGAAAAACGTGGAACAGAATAACCTATCTGAGCTCATTAAAGGTTGGTTCCTCTGAATAAATAGCCCCTCAAGCTTTGTTCATTAAAATTTTTCTAATTTAACATGTATTATATTACCTTCTGTGAGTTTTTGTTTGAACAGAATCTCTCTGTGAAGCTTTGGCTGCCGTGGAACTCACTTTTCGGGCCAGGTTGACCTCATTCTCATAGAGATCTTCCTGCATCTGCCTCCTGAGTGCTGGGATTAAAGATGAGTGCCACCATGCCTGGCTTGTTATCTTTTGCTGAAATGTATAGACTTCAAGTTTTGAATAATCTTATATATTGTAATTGGTTTTGATTCCAGAATTAACTTAGAAGGAATATATTAAGTATAGTTGATCCTTTGATATTTCTATATTGTGATTTGTGAATTTGGCTTCTGTCTTGGTTACTGTTCTATTGCTCTGATAAGACAGTATGGCCAAGGAAGTATGGAAGAAAGAGTTTATTTGGGTGTGTAGTTTCAGAAAGTTAGAATCTATGACCATCATGGTGGGCAGCATGAAGCCATGCAGGCAGGCAGACATGGTGTTGGAACAGCATCTTGAGAAACAACCCCAGTGGTGTATTTTTTTTTTTTTTAACCTCAGAGCTCACCCACAAAGGCCCACCTCCTCCAGCAAGGCCACACCTCCTAATTCTTTTGAGGGGAGGGGCTTGTCTTATCCATTCATCCATCCATCCATCCATCCATCCATCCATCCATCCATCCATCCATCCATCTGTTATCTCTGTGTGGCCTTGGCTGTCCTAGACTGATTTCTAGACCAGGCTGGCCTTGAACTCACTGAGATCTGCTGCCTCTGCCTCCTGAGCACTGGGATCACAGGTGTGTGTTACTGTGTCTAGCCCCACCTTCTAATTTAGTAAGTTAAGTAGGTTTGTTTTTCAGTAGATCTTAAAAATTTGTTCTGTTGAGGCTGGAGAGATGGCTCAGGGGTTGAGAGTACTTAGTATTTCCAACACTAACATGGTGGTTCACAACTGTCTGTAATTCTTAATTCCTGGGGATCTGATGTCTCTGGCTTCTGAGGATAACCAGCATGCATACGGTGTACACATACATACAAACAAAGCAATCTTACACCTAAAATTAAAAACAAATATTAAGGTATGCATGCCATGTCCAGCTATTAAATCGTCATCGTCATTATTTTGTTATATGTTTCTTAAATGGTTTTGGCATATATTTTAATATACTTTATTTTCTAGAACTGTTCACAGCAAGATTGAATGTCCTCATGAATGCTGGGATTAAAGATGTTCAGAACTATGCTCTTCCAGATACGTTCTTTGAAAGTGTTTTCTTGCAGCTTGTGATTTTTCATTTTCTTGACAAAGTGTTTTCGGGGGGGGGGGGACACACAAAAAAACCCCCTCTCTCTCTCGCTTGCTATCTTTTTTTTTTTTTTTTTTAAGAGATAGGGTTTCTGAGTGTAGCTCTGGCTGTCCCGGACTTGCTTTGAAGACCAGGCTGGCCCCAAATTCACAAATATCTGCCTACCTCTGCTTCCCACAGCCTGGCTTCAAACATTTCTTTTTCTTTTTGAGGGTTTAATATACACATAAGTAGAATATATATGTATACACAGTTAGCGGGGTCAAGATGGGGAAGAGCATCTTGGGACAGGTAGGAGGCTGGGTTCACTCATTGCACTCTAGTGACTTAGCTGTGAGGCATTGACAAACCAGATAAAAAAGCTCACCAAATCTCTTCCTGGATTGAATTGGGTTGATGGTCAGTGCAAAGAAAACACCTGTAGTTAACTCTTTCTTGCTTGGGGAATTCTAAACTGGAGAATGGGAAGGTTGCTTACAATATCCATATCAGAACCCTGTAGAAGTGGTGGGTTAAAACCTAAGGATCGCATTCCCCATCCTCCCTAGACTCAGGGTCAGGTAACAGTCTATATCTAGGAACAGAGGAGAAAGTGGGCCTGTTTCTGCCTGCATCTCCATATCAGGCTCAGTAGTTCATGGTCCCAACATAGTCTCCAGAGCAGAAGTTGGGGCCGTCAAATACTGGCTTCTCTTTGGGGCCAGGAACGGATCTAGTGGTCTTCTCATTAAAATTTCTGACTCAAACCCATCCCAGGCCCATGGGAAGTGCATAAAGGAGGAAACACTGACACTTGGGACTTCAGCCTTAGGAATAGCAGAAAACTAGATTCTAGCCAGTCCAGCATAGAGACACAAACACTGAATTCTGGCCTTTCTTCGTTCCTTCCAGGTGGAGGTTGAATAGCTTCTTTACCTTCTTTCCCACTGCTTTTCTTTAGATCTAATCATCTCTCCCATACTTCATCTTCACCTTAGCTCCTCAGTGTGGGGAAAGAGGGGAGGGAAGGGGAGGAGGAGGAAGAATGTGCCAATTTCTAGTCACATAGAAATAGCTTCTACCTCCCCCCTATATTTAGGAAATTAAGTTTCCCCTCCCCTGACTCCAATCCCTTCATGAGGAGGAGGAACTAGGTGAGCTAGATAGACAGACATGCACACCCACACACGTTCATGCACACGCACATGTTCGAGCATGTGCACGTGCGCGCGCACACACACACACACACACACACACACACACACACACACACACGGGGTTACGGCCAAGTTAGTAAGTTGCCCTAGCCCCTCCCATTGAGGATAGGGAAAGGAGCGGTCTAATGAAGATCCAACCTTCCTCTCCTTCCTCCTCTACCTCCCCTTCTGCATTCTTTGGTGGGGGAGCCAGTTTGATTTCTTCCTCAGGGCTGTCAGATAATGTCATTGTACTTCTTGGCCTGGGGATTCCGGTTAGCTTGGTGTCCAGCTCATCCTCCTTAGAGATCTTCAGCACATGGGTTCTGTAGTCAACCACCATAGTGAGTAGGTCAGGATGGCAGGATATCTCAACGATGTGTTCAATGCAGGAGAGGTGGTGTTTGTTCAGCTTGTTGTGGCTCACCAGGGAGCTAAACAGGCACTTCCTGTAGTGATCTCTTCACCTGCTGGGGATGTCTTCCTTGCAGGCTTATTTGAGCTGTTCCAGATCTTCCAGGGTGATGATGTTGGTCAGGTCCTGAAGGAGAGTCTGGTATTCTGCCAAGATGCCTCCACAGCTCAGTGAGCTCAGAGGGCTCAGTGTATGGGCACTTCTGGGTCCCTGGTTCCGAAGTAGCGTCCGGAGCCTGCTCTGTGGCTCCTGCTGCTGCTGCCTCTTCTACTTGTGGAGCAGAGCAAACATTTCTTTTCAGTGCAGTTTTTATCTCCAGTCTATGTCATATATTGTATATTGGCCTGATACTTGGGATCTTCCTACATAAATCAACTGGCTGGGTTATGGGTAGACAAGGAAGCCTCTTTGGGCTGATCATGGGCAGCTTTTGTTTCCTCCCAAGTTTGGCAGCAGTGAAGGGTAGCGGTAGGCTGGCGGCAGCAGCAGATAATGTCCTCTAATGTCCCTTCGTCTGTTATAGGTAAAAACTTGTGCTCTTCAGCTGGTTCTGACAGGTCCTTAGTTCATCCTCACCAGCCTTTCAAGACTTGACAGCACCCTAAACTTGCAGACCAGGGTGTGCATGTGCTCTTCTAAAGGCTGACTTCTTAAAGCCTTTCCCCTCTCCAGTCTCAGCTCTCTGCCCTCTCTTAATATGTTTCTGCTTCTGTCCCTCATACGGGATAGCATCACTGAATGTGGAAGGGGTTCTGGGGGATGGGTAGGAGGGGGGAGAAGTTGTTTAAAAGGTTTCTGAACATTCAGTAACCAAAGATGAATTCAGATTAAGTGCATAATGAATCTGAAGTGTTTCTGGAAGCAGCATGTTGCATGATCGGACTTCACTGTATCCCTGGTTCTGAACCTAGAACATATGCTTTGTGCTGTGAAAGCCAGCACACCATGCTGACCAAAAAACACTACATGAAATACCTTGGTTCAGATTTGAGGCCATTGTGTTAGAAATTGATGTGTTTTGTTGTGGTGGTTTTTTGTTTTTATTTTTTGAGCACTTAAACAATGCTTTAGCTATGGGAAAGCTTTCCTATTGTCATTCTCCAGGATGTAACTATTAAATTAATATAATTTTAGATCATGTTGTAATAGAATATTTGAGACCATTTGGGAGCCATCAAGATGGGTCAGTGGGTAAATGCACTTTTTGCCACGCCTGATGACTTGAGTTGAATCCCCAGGACCCACATGGTAGAATAAGAGAACCCAAGTTGTCCTCTGACCTCCACATTCTTGAGCATGTGTGCCAATGTGTGCGCACACACATACACACACACACACACACGACTCACGTGTATATACACATACCTATCTATATGTTTGTTTAATTGGTGTTTGTGCCCTGGGGAGATGGGGAGAGCTTACTGCTCTGGTAGAGGATCCTGTTTTAGTTCCCAGCACCGAGATCAGGTGATTCACGACTGCCTGTAACTCCAGTTCCAGGTGATTGGATGCCCTCTCTTATGCAGGCTCCTCAATAGGTGATTTGCACGTGAACTTTTACAGGCACACTAAGGAAAAATATACGTCTTTCAGATTCTGGGTCAGGAGCTCATCCGTCGAGCTATCCAGGCCTTCTGGAGTAATATATCTCTGAGAGCAACAAAAGCTGGGCATGGTGGTGCATACTCTGATCTCAGCACTCAGAGGTAGGAGGTGGATTTTTTTGAGGTCAAGTCCAGTGTGGTCTATGGAGCCAGTTCTAGGCCAGCCAGAGCTACACAGTGAGGCCTCGGCAGCAGCAGTAGTAGTTGGAGCAGTAGTTGTGGTAGTTGCAGTAGTTGTAGTTTTGGTTGTATTAGTAGTTGTGGTAGTAGAAGAAGAATGAAAAAAGTAATAAACAAAGATTCCACTTGAACCACACATGGGTGTGCATGCCTTTAACCCCAGCAGTCGGGAGGCAGAGGCAGGCAGATCTCTGCGAGTTCGAGGCCATCCTGGTCTACAGAGAGAGTTCCAGGACAGCCAGGACTCTGTCTCAAAAAAACAAAACTTATGCTGTTTGAGTTGCTAACTTAAATACATTAAAAAATTGTTTAGATGAATTTTAGTGTGGGATCAGAACAGAATTTCCAAGGATTTCTGAGATGCTTTGCTGTTTTATGCTATTTATTTTTGTCAATCAGCACTCTTAGACTGATGGTTATAAAATGAAAATATCGATCACCTGAAAAACATGTTCTATGACTTGCAGTATCACATACTCAGCCAAGATTTAACTTTTATGTAAAAAAAATAAACACAGCATATCCATTTCTACTGCAAATTTTCTTTCACCTTTAATGAATGAAAAAACTATATGCCAAGTAATTGCTTCATGCTTCTTTATGATTTGTCAGTTAATGTTTGATTTGTGTACTTTTGAGTTGTTTATTTTAGACAGGGGGTTCTAGTATAGGCTGGCCTTGACCTCTGTAGACGAGAATGACCTTGAATTTGCTGATCTTGCCTCCACCTTCCAAATGCTGGGATTATAGGTGTCTGTCACTGCCTGTCTGTTGTTCAGGGAATTGATACTAGGGCTTTGTGTATGCTAAGCAGTCACTCTAGAAACTGAGCTACATTTCACTGCCACTTAAATTTTTTTTTTTTCTTTTTCTTTTTTTGAGACAGAGTCTCTTGGTATTCCAGGCTGGCCTTAAGCTCACTGTGCAGCTGAAGATGACCTGGAACTCTGGGGTTATCGATGTGGACTATCATGCCCACTTACATACCTGTTTTTTAGGCCTGTACACTCAGAGTCACATAAAGTCTCAGTCAGAGGGGGTCATGAGTGCTAAAATCTTAGGAAGTTTTGGTCTAGATCTCATGATTCTGGTGATAACACAGTGTATGTCCGATATAAACTGTCTCAAACAGCCTGCCTATGAGTGTGCCGTCAGAGCTGAAGCAGCTACTTAGAGCAGTGGTTTCCTTAATGGGATGGCTGGTGCTGGCTAAGCCCTTCTGCCCAAGGCAGCGGAGAGTCCAGTAGCTGGTACTTGAATTACATTATCTTTTTTGAATAGATTTTTTTTGTTTTTCTTTTTTTTAATATTTATTTATTCTATATGAGTGCTTTATCTGCATGCATACCTGCATACCAGAAGAGGGCATCAGATCTCAGTATAGATGGATAGGAGCTACCATTTGGTTGATGGGATTTGAACTCAGGACCTCTGGAAGAGCAGACATGGCTCTTATCTGCTGAGCCATCCCTCCAGCTCGAATTACATTATCTTATTTCCTGACCTCTTTGGTTGCTGGAAAATGAACACCAGGAGGAGTATTTATGATATGAATTTAAGGTCGGCCTGGTGGCATAAGTTATCTTAGCTCCTTGGGAAACTGAGGCCTGCAGATCTAAAGTTTAAGGCTCACCTGACTGGTTTGTATACTTACAGTAGAAAATATCATTGGGTTGAAAATTTTTTCATGAGTAGAACACTTGCCTTGTATTTGTGAGGTTCAGTCTGTAGTACTACAAACAAAAGCAGATAGGAATTTCAGGGGCTTATTAGCACTGATAATGATTTTGAACCATGGTTTAGCACTGTATCACACCTGCCCAGTACACTAATGAGAGTTCCCTTTCTGTCTCCTTCCTGCCTCAGCACTCTGAGTTGAGGCTCTAACTTGAGAATCAGGTTTGTTTATTTTTGTTGTTTTTGTTTAATTTAATGTGCATTGGTGTTTTGGCTGTGTGAGGATGTCAGATCCTCTGGAACAGTTGTGAGCTGCCATGTGGGGCTGGGAATTGAACCTGGGTCCTCTAGAAGAACAGCTAATGCTCTCAACCACAGAGCCATCTCTCTAGCCCCCGAGAATCAGTTTGTTAATAGCTAAAATTTGAAGTGTTGTTTTTGTGTTTTTTTTCATCAGTTCATTTGTGTGTTAGAAAGACTACAAAACCCCAGCAGTGTAGACACAGCAGTGTAGAGCAGTGGGTTCTCTCTCCCTCCACAGGGGTCTTAGTCCCCGGTGTGTGTTCCCAGCAGACGTTCACCCTGTTGTAGTCTGCCTCCGCAGTGTTTTGTTCGGAACAGCTCTCGCTCTTTCTTTCTAGTGCTACATTGACTGCATGTTTATGCTATTTCAAATGATCCCTGAACAGTGCGGAAGCGTTGTCTTCTGTTTCTCTGTGCCATAGAAAATATGAGTTGTAAGTCATGAGTTACAAGTCAGCAAAATATATTAAAAATTTTTTTCCAGCCAGCCCATGATGGCACACACCTTTAATCCCACACTCAGGGAGGCAGATCACTGTGAGTTTGAGGCTAGTCTGGTCTATAAAGAGAACTCCCAAGGCTACACAGAGAAACTCTGTCTCGAGAAACAAAAAACAAAACAAAACAAAAATCCCATTAATGAACTAATTTATTCACTTTACACTATACATCCTGGTCTTCGCCCCCTTCCTCCTCTCTCCCCAGTCCCCCCTTCCCAACCCCTCCCTATATTTTTAGTTTTTTAATTAAAAATTTGTATATGTATTGATGTTTAACCTGCATGTTTGTCTGTGCACCACATATGTGCCTAGTGCCCAAGGAGGCCAGAACACAGGGTCAGATCAGACAGTAATACTCTGCCATGTGCATGCTGGGAATAGAGCCTAGTCCTCTGAAAGAGCTGCCTGTGTTCTTAACCACTGAGCCTTCTCTCTAGCCTCTTCTTCTCCCTCCTTCCTCCTGTTTTGAGACAGTAAAACTCCTAGCTGTGTGTGTAGCCCAGGCTAGTTTCAAACTAATAGAGATCTGCCTTGATGAAAGGCTTGTGCCACTACACCTGACCAGCATTGTATATTAAATACTTTATCTTGGGGCTGGAGAGATGGCTCAGAGGTTAAGAGCACTGGCTGCTCTTCCAGAGGTCCTGAGTTCAATTCCCAGCAACCACATGGTGGCTCACAACCATCTATAATGAGATCTGGTGCCCTCTTCTGGCATGCAAGTGTACATGCAGACAGAACATTGCATACATAATGAATGAATGAATGAATGAATAAATAAATAAATAAATAAATGCTTTATCTTTTGGCCAAAATGTACTAAAGATGAGGTTATGTATCTAAGAGGCTTTCAGAAAATGTGCTTGTGCTTACTTCCCATAAAGAGATTTAGCCGTTAATTTTTATGTGTGAGTGGGTGGCCGTGACATGTTATTTTACCCAAAAGTCTTCATCACAGTGTTCTTCAATCACTTTCTACTTTTTGATGTTTTAAGTTTTAAAATATTTATGTGTGAGTCTTGCATCTGTCTGTGTATCTCTGTGTGCAGAATGTGCAGTGCGCAGTGCCTGCAGAGGTCAGAAGAGTGTGCCAGATTACTCTGGGGCTGAACTTACTGGTGGTTAGCTGTCTTGTGGGTGATCAGAATAGAAACCAGGTTGTCTGGAAGAGGGAACAGCTTATGCTCTTAATCATTAAGCCTTCTAGTTAGCTTCTTCACTGTAGTTTTTGAGATGGGTCTTACACTGAGCCTGGAGCTCAATGGCTCAGCCAGGCTACCTGGCCAGCAAGCCCCAGGGACCCTTCTCTTCCTGTTTCCCTGGCGTTGAGGATGGGGGTGCTGCCATGCCCGGTTTCTATTTGGATATTGAGTATCAGATTGAGTCCTTATGTTTGCGAGGCAAGCGCTTTACTGACCGGATTGTCTCCTAATCCTGGGCACAAATTTTGCGGGGTGTGTGTACATTTTATTCTTTATTAAACTTTAATTAAAAAGACAAACTAGGCTTAGCCGAGTGTGGTGGCATGCTCCTTTAATCCTAGTACTAGGGTGGCAGAGACAAGTGGGCCTCTGTCAGTTTGAGACCAGCCCGGTCTACAGAGTGAGACTTTCACAAACAAACAAAAAATAGGGTCTTATTATATAATCTAACCTGGTCTTGATTTTTGTATCCTGTTTCTGCCTCCCATTTGCTCAGACTTCAGGCATGTGCTACCATTCCCTGCTTAATTAATTTAATTCTAGTATTCAGATATTTGCTTTAACTAGCTCAAGTCCCTTCCACGATCATTTACATTTTGTGAACATCATATATTGACAGTCTTTAACATTTTAAAGACTCATATTATGTGAATGAGTGTTTTGCCTGCATATGTGTTGTATACCACATACATACATGGTACCTTGCTTCAGACAAGCTTAAACTTTCTAAGTTCAAACTAGTCTGGAACTTGCAATCCTCCTGCCTCAGCCTCCCATGTACTGGCAATTATAGGTCTCTACACATCAATTTATTTCATCCATAGATTTTGTTCAGTAGCTAACAGCAAATATATTTTTTTCAACCTTCAGCCATTTGTTTACTATCAAATGACAAGAAAGTAGTGATTTTTTACTCTAGGCTAACAAGCTCAGTCCAGCAGAGACTGGGACCTCCCTTGGTTCAATTTTAAAAGTTCAGAGTTTAAGGGGCTTGAGAGGTGGCTCAGAGGTTAAGAACACTGACTGCTTTTCCAGAGGTCAGGAGGAGGTGTTGGCTCTTTCACAACTGACGTTTTAGATGGTTGTGAGCCACAACATGAGTGCGGTGAACCAAACATGGATCTTGGGAGAACCACAAGTGCTCTTACACTCTCCAGCTCCTTGTTACTGATTTTTAAAATATAATTGATTTAGTTTTTAGCAGTTTGAACATAAATTTATTACAGAAAAGTGAGAACTTGCCAGAGTAGGTGGAGTTCCAGGGGGCAAACCTCTTGTTAAGCAGGTTTTACTTGTCTCTCTAGAAAAGAACTAACACTTTTCCAGTAGTCTAAAGGGGACATTGACATGGCTAGTGCATCGGCTTTAATTCCCATTGCTTCGTCCTGACGCTCATTGTGAGCAGTGTGAGGGAATGTGTACACATGCTTGTCAGTGTTGGCCTCCCTAGTTGTGTATTGTGTTGTGCACTTATTTTAAAGCCATTACAGAACAAATGGTAACTAACAGTCCCGTTTTCTCTCTAGTGGTCAAAGTGCCGCAGAAGACACTCCTGATGGATGCGCTGAAGGAGGAGTCTGAGATAGTTTATGACTTCTGCATGTGCAATCCTCCCTTTTTTGCCAACCAATTGGAAGCCAAGGTAAAGTACTTTTAAAATTATCGAATGCTTAGCTAATTTTACCTCATTTGAAGAGATAAGAGCAGAAGGCAGTTTTTCTTTAGCATCTGCATAATTAAGAATATTGTTGGTTTGAGATGTCTGTGAGCCCAGTACAAACTCACAGACAGTTAAACAGTTTATGTAGCTGATGGTCCGGTTACTGAGGCTCCAGGAGCAGTTTGATCAGGGAATTCATAGCATCATGAAAGCTGAGGCTTTGCTTCTAGTCTCCTCTTGGCTCTGTTATTTTTTCTTAGGCTTATTTGGTTGTGAGTGAGCCACTCTTAGGGGGTGAGGTGGTGAGGCGAGAGCTCTTCCTCAAGCTTTGAACCTAAAAACTTTAAACAATTTTTGAGACACGGTTTCTCTGTGTAGCTCCTGGAACTTGCTCTGTAAAGCTGCCTCTGCCTCGTGAGTGCTGGGATTAAAGATGGGCACCACCACCACCACCACCAGGCTAAACTATTTTTAAAATTAAAGTTTATTATTTTATGTGTATGAGTGTTTCTGCCTGCATGAATGTTTGTGTATCACATGTATGCCAGGAGCCTTAGACCCTAAAGTTATGAGTACCATGTGGGTGCTGGGACTGGAACCCAGTTCCTCTGGAAGAACATCTAGTGTTCTTAATTTTAACCACTGAGCTAGCTCTCCAGCCCCTTCACTTTAAACTTAAAAAAAAAAAAGATTTATTTATTTATCATGTATTCAATGTTCTGCCTGTATGTGCCTGCACACCAGAAGAGGGCATCAGATCCCAGGATAGATGGTTGTGAGCCACCATGTGTATGCTAGGAATTGAACTCAGGACCTCTAGAAGAGCAGACAGTGCTCTTAACCACTGATCCCCTTAAACTCTGAACTTTTAAAATTGAACCAAGGGAGGTCCCAGTCTCTGCTGGACTGAGCTTGTTAGCCTAGAGTAAAATGTCACTACTTTCTTGTCATTTGATAATAAATAAATGGCTGAAGGTTGAAAAAAATATATTTGCTGTTAGCTACTGAACAAAATCTATGGATGAAATAAATTGATGTGTAGAGACCTATAATTGCCAGTACATGGGAGGCTGAGGCAGGAGGATTGCAAGTTCCAGACTAGTTTGAATTTATTAGTTTAAACCCGTCTGAAGCAACTTATTTAAACCCTACTTAAATTTTAGAAGAGAGGGCTAGGAAATCTGCCTTAATGGTAGAGTGTTTGCCCAGCACGTGAAAGTCCTCACTTCAAACCTTAGCACTTAACTTCCGCAGCTAAGAACACTAACTCTTCTTGCAGAGGGCATGGCTTTAGTCCTAGCACCTACATGGCAGCTCACAACTTACAACAGTAATTCCAGGGATCTGGCGTCTTAGGCCCCAGTAACACACATACATGAGTACAAACACATAATTACACATAAAATTTTTTTAAATTATTATTATTACTATTTTAGATAGGGTCTCACACCATGTAGGCTGCTTGGAGCTCATTATGTAGACTAGGCTGGCCTGGAACTCACAGAAGTGTCTTACTCTCAAGTGCTGGAATTAAAGGTGTGTACTGTCATGCCCAGCCCAAAATAAATAAATCTTCAAAAAGATTTTTTTTTTTTGCAAAATTAGGAATTTGAGCAGAAATTTATTAGAAATACTAACATTCTTGATTAGAAAATAAAGTGAAGTACAATTTAAATAATTAAAAATTTAGCTTTCAAGTTTGTGAGCAAAAATAACCATACCCTGTAGTAAAATTTATTAAAAGTGTTGTTTTCCTACATTAAAAAATATATAGATAGGGGCTTTGGCTTGCCAAAGAACTTGGTGGCACAGTACTGAGTCAGCAGGGGTTCTCACCTACTGTGCCATTTTCTAGCTGCCTGAATGTCTTATTTCACCATCCTTTTAAATTTAGGTGGGTATTAATAAGCAGCTTGCCTGGCTGCCCGTTTTTTACATTGCTGCCTCTGCTCCAGCCAGAGTGTAAGGCTCCTCAGCACTTCTGAGCATCTGTAGCTTTGGTGTGCCGCCCCGTGGGTGTGGGTGTCGTTCCTCTGAGGGCTGGTTATGCTGGGCATCTTCTCATGTGCTTGGTAACCCTTCGCTCATCGTCTGTGGAATAACACCATTCAGATCCCTTGTCTTACCTACCCCCTTCCAGTGTGGAGGATCTGATCAGACCTTGCACTGAGCTGATTTAGCAGTCCTGGGGCCTTGCCCATTCTGGGCAAACACTGTGCCACTAAGCTGTGTCCTCCCCTCCTCTTTGTCAGTTTTAAAATTGGATTATTTTTCTTTTTTATTAAATTTTAAAGATCCTTTTTTTCCCCCTTTCCCAAGACAGAGTTTCTCTCTGTAGCCCTGGCTGTCCTGGAACTTAATGTGTAGACCAGGCTGGCCTCAAACTTAGAGGTCTGCCTGCCTCTGCCTCTGAGTGTTGAGATTAAAGGCAGCACCACTACTGCCTGGCTGGTTTAAGGATTCTTTATATACATATCCTAGGCCCAAGTCCCTTTAATTATAATGATTTGGAAACATTTTCTCATCCTGTGGTTTGTCTTCAATTTTTGATGGTATTTGCTATAGTGAAGCTGTTTTTAGTTTTGATAAAATATAACTTACCTATTTTTTTGTTGTTCTTATGCTTTTTGGTGCTGAATCTAAGAAACCATTGGCTAATCCAAGTTAATGAAAATTTACTTTTATGTTTTCTTCTTGGGAGTTTTATAACTTAAGCTCTTATATTTAGGTCATTGATGCATTTGAGTTCTTTTTTTCCTATGACGTGAGGTAAGGATAGATTAAATACTTAAGTATAAAAAGAGAACCATAAAAGTATTAGAAGAAAACATAAGTAAATATTTATTTAATCTTTGGGTAGATTTCCTGGCCATGGTATCAAGACAGAAAGCATAAAGGAAAAGCAACAGATTGGGCTATATAAAAGGTAAATGTTTTTATATTTAACCCCCAGGGCCTTGCGCATGCTAGGCAAGTGCTTTCTCACCAAACTACAGCCCCGGCTGGCTGTGTGATCTTTCAAATCTTCAGTGTATGTAGCACAATAATAGCTAGATTACATTCAAAGACTGTGGCCTTTGTTGTTGTTGTTCAGGGTGTAAACTCCCGGAATTCTCGAAGACCTCCACCTAGTTCTGTGAATACAGGAGGCATCACAGAAATCATGGCAGAAGGAGGTGAACTAGAATTTGTTAAAAGGATCATCCATGACAGTTTACAACTTAAGAAAAGATTAAGGTAAGTAGGAATATATATCTTCTAAAGAAATGATGTCTCTTTAAGGAACAATAGTCAGTGCAACTGAAAAATAAGTAGATACTGTCCAAAAGGCTGCACAGATGACAGGGAGGAGCTCCCAGGTGCTTGTCACTCCCATCAGTGTAGACCTGTGATGGAACAAAACCAGATCAAACATGGCTTTTCGTTAGAAAACACATAGGCTGGAATCTGTCACCTGAACCAGAATCAATTTATTACCTAGTCCTTGAAGCAGTTGAGGTTCTTGGACTTAGTTTCCTAAACAGTGACAGATATGAGGACATAGAGTCAGAAACTTATGAAGGGAAACAGATTACCAACTGTCTCCAGAGATGGGTCAGGGCTGTTGTGTTTTAAAAGCTGACCATTTTGGACAGCCACCTGCCGTAAGGCAGTGTTAGCACTCAGACAGCAGAGTGTCTCCTGGTGCTTTGCACCCTGCCACATGTTGGTATGATGGATAATGAGGTAGCTGAGAGCTAAGAAGAGCTCTCAACCCTAGGATTTAGTTTCATGAAATAGAGATAGTGTGTATTTTTATTTATTTATTTTTGTGTGTGGTAAAAACATAATAAATACTTCCAAAAATTGTATGTTTATTAAGGGTAGAGGCCATGTTAGGGAGATTGAACACAAGGCCTCACCTTGGCAGGCACACACCCAACACTAAGTTACATCACATCCAAATATTAGTCTTTGGTTTGTTTGTTTCTTTTTAATTTTTTGCCTGCATGTGTATGTATGAGTGACACACGAATGTCTGGTGCCTGGGAAGAAAGAATAGGGTGTTGGATTTTTTGGAGTAGAGTTTCAAATGGTTGTGAGCCGCCATGTAGGTTTCTGGGAATCAAATTCTGGTTCTCTGAAAGAACAGCCAGTGCTCCCAAATGCTGTAACATCAGATCAGCAAGTTGTTTGTTTGTTTGTTTGTTTTTTGAGACAGTTCCTCTTGGCTGGCTTCAAACTCATAGAGGTCCGCCTCCCAAATGCTGGCATCAAAGTAGGTCACCACCATTCCAGGCCAGAACTCTTGGTTTTCCAAAGCTGCACTGGTTAACCAGCTCCCTGTTTCTTCTCTTCAGCTCCAGCCATCTTCTGTCTTTGAATTTGACTCCTCTGATACATCATCTATGTGAAGTCACACAGTACTACTTGTCCTTTTCTGATTGACTTAGTTCACATTTTGCTGAGCATAATCTTTTTCATGCTGTAACCCTGTTGTTACATGTGTTAAGAGTTCTCTTTTTAAAAAGGGCAAATATTTTTCAGTTTGGGGTGTTTGTTGTTGTTGTTTTCTGTTTTAGTTTGTTTGTGACAAGGTCTTCATGTAGATCCTTGACTAGTACTTGCTGTGTATCCTAAGCTGCCATCAGAATTGTGATGGACTTTCTGTCTCTGCTTCCTAAGATTACAGGTGTGGACCACCATACCCATGAGGTGTGTTTTATTTTTATCAATAATAGAAATAATTTTCTACAATATCCCAGGGCAAGCCAGTGAAATTTGGCAGTTGGATTAGTGGGGGATAGGAAAGGCTATTGCTTCAGAGACCCAGACCCGTGGCCTCGGTGTAGTGCTTGAGTTCACGGTGCAGCTTTTGGCTTCCATCCATCTTGCAGGAGGCTCTTTCTCCACATCATGAAAGGTCTTGGAGATGACAGGGTGGGGTGGGGGAATCCTCCTAGGCTTGTAGGAAATTTCACTCTTTTCCTGGTCAGTGGTCTCTTTGGTCGGCACAGCGCTCTCCTATGTCTCTGTTTTCTTCAGCTTGGCCTTCCGTATCAAAGCTGGGGATTTCCCCTATGTCTGGCTTCTCTGCCATTTCTTTCAACCAGTGGAGTCTTGCTCTGAGCTCACTGAGCTCACTATGCCTGGTGCTCCCACTCCTGTTACTGCAGCAAGAGACAACCATGACCAATTTTTTTTTTTTTTTTTTTTTTTTTTTTTTTTTTTTGTTTCTCTGCGTAGCCTTGGCTGTCCTGGACTCATGTTGTAGATCAGGCTGGCCTAGAACTCAGAGCAGTCTGACTGCCTCTGCCTCCATGAGTGCTGGGATTACAGGCGTGTGCCCTACACACCATGACCAAGTTTATTATTCCATTATATATATAAAGCACATTTATTTATTCATTTATCCATCCAGTCATGGCAACTTATATTGCTTTTAAAACCCTTTGGCTTTTGAATGAGACAGTATGAGTATGGGTCTACAAATACTTTTTTTTTTAAGATCCTATTTTAAATTCTGCTTTTGTTTACCTAGAGGTGGAATTTCTAGGTAGAGATTTTTTTCTCCCTTTTGTATTTGTAAGTGCCTGAAGCTGCTTATTTTGGCCAAGTACAATTGCATATACCTATGGTCATAGCACTTACATAAGCAGGAGGGCTGTGGGTCAAGTCCATACTGGTCTATAGGAAAGATTTTGTCGTTAAAAATGATGCTTAATTTAGTAAATTTTAAGTCAACATGTATTCTGATTTGGTAGTGTGAACTTTAAGTACTTATGGAAAGCAGCTTGAGGAAGCTGTAGAAGTGGCTCAGCAGTTCAGAGCACTTACCTGGGGCCGAAGCTCTTCTCCCAGCCTCCACATAATAAAGTGGACCTCTAGACCCCGTCTGCAAACCCAGCTGTGGGGATACAGAGAGACAGAAGGATCATAGAACTTGCCGGCTTACAACCTAGCAAGAAAGCACCAGTCTTCCCCCACCCCCAGTTCAGGGAGAGAGCCTGCCTCAGAGGAATAGGAGGAATACGACAGAACACACTTCATACCCGTTTCTGGCTTCTTCATACGCACATAGGAACCACCCTCCCAGACTCCCACAAATAAATACATTAAAAAAAGCAAGAGGAAAATAGCTTGATTATTGTATGGTCTGCCTCTCACACATCACAGAAGCCCTTTGGCTTAAGGTTAATGCGTTTTGTTGTTTCAATTGATTTTTTTCAAAGACATATTAGAGTATATTGAAGGAGAAAGAGCTTGGGCTAAGCAGCCTTGTGGAAAGTCTGAAGTAAAGTAAATTTAAAGAAAGTCAATAGAGCACGGAAACTTGAAAAAGAAATAGACATATGACCATTGTGGTCTATGACCATTTCATCATCTTCTGGCTTTTGTTTCCATTCTTTTTTTGAGAAAGGCTCTCATTTATGTAGCTTTGGCTGTCCTGGAATTTGCTGTCTAGACCAAGCTGGCCTTAAACTTGTAGAGAGCTGACTGCCTCTGCCTTGTGAGTGTTGGAAGTAGAGACTTGTACCACCATACCTGGGTTTTGGGGGTTTGGGCCAACCAGAAAAATGGGGGTTCTCTTAGGCTATAATTTACTGGGGAGGGAGCTGTTACTTTTTTTAGGAGACTTTTAAATTATACATTTATCTCCACAGAGTCTTCATCTTAACTACAAAACTAAGTTTTAGGCGGTGGTTACAGGCCACAGGTATGTGGCATCAGAAGTCTGGTTTTTCTGTGTTCCTTTTTGGGCTATTGCTGAGGGTGCCTGCCTGCCTGCCCTCAGGCATTTTCTTACACCGATGAAATTGTTCTTGAGTTTAAAAAAAGTTTTAAAGGAACATTCTAAGGAACAGAAAGCTACTTATAGAATATTCTAGGTCTGCTTATACCTGGCTCTGCAGCAGTCCCAAAGTTGAGGAAGAGGTATAGGTTGTCTGAGGAGAGCCATGGTGCCCCTGGGTGGTTGGCCATTTGGGGAAATGTCACCATTACAGTCAATATAGATAAAGTGTTCATCTGTCTGTGGTTAGGGCTTGGGCAGGTTTTAGAGGCGCAGGATCAGCTACCAGAAACCACCTGGTGGTTCACAACTGTCCCTCACTCCCAATTTCATGGGCCTCAACAGCTTCTTCTGACCCCAGAAGGCATCAGGCATGTACATGATGCACATAATATGCATGCAAGCAAAACCCATACATTAAAAAAAAAACTTTTAAAAATGTAAATATTAATTTTTCTTTTTTCTCCTAAAGACACACAGAAACTCAGACGTAATGCTCAGTAACAGTTTAGTTCATGGCCACCATATTTTGTTTGCATTTGTGAGGAACTTGAAGGGTAAAGTTGTACAACTTGGTTTTACTTATAAGGTAGATTTTCTGATTCTGTTTCAGTGGTCTGTTCTGCAGTTATATTCTAAATAGACCACAGTTGCAGCGTGTAGCCATCCTGGCCTATATGAGATTGCAGGGGGAAAATGTGAAAGTTATTTTTAGCTAGGACAGTTTAGAATTAGTGTCAGTTTAAATGATGGATTTTGAGATGAAGCAGACCTTCAGCTGCTCTGGTGGCTGGAGCCTTTGCTCTCGGGGTCTGTTTATGTGTACCAAGGGGTTGGGCTCGTAGCCATTTTCACCCCAAGCTTCTGCTTGTAACTTGCTTTTCTGTATTACAACTTAAATTTTAAAATTGGCTTAAATAGCCAGATGCAGTGGTGCCTGCCTGTAATCCCAGCTCTCAGGGAGGCAGAGGCAGAAGCAGGCGAAGCTCTATGAGACCATCCTGGTCTACAAAACAAGTCCAGGACAGCCAAAGCTACAGAGAGAAACCCTGTCTCAAAACAAAGCAAAACACCTCCAAAATGGCTTAAATGTCTAACTAACCTTGCCCTACTGAAATAAGACAAAGTTTCTCAAACTTATTACTGTTGAGTTATCCATGGGTCAGTGTTTATAATGACAGTTGCTTGGTAATCTTTCACATAATTGATTACATAGCTGAGTCAAGATGAACATGAGGCTACAGTACCTCCTAATGCCCCTAAATGACATATATTAGAAGTGCATAAGATCCCCCAACCCTCACCCCAAAATAAATAAAAAGCTGGTATGATGGCACAAGCCTTTAATCTCAGCACTTGGTGACAGTGACAGGTAGAATCCTGAGTTCGAGGCCAGCCTGGTCAGTAGACTGAGTCCCAGACAGCCAAGGCTGCACAGAGAAAAACCCTGTCTTGAAAAACAAACAAACAAACAAAAAAAAACAAAGAAAGTATGCATACGACCTAGTTCAAGCCAAATTGTGTTCCAATGAATAAGTCTATAAACAGCAAAGGTAGAAAGATCCCCATTTTGTAGTTGTGATAGTAATAATTGATCTGTGGGAAAAAATCAACAGTAGGTAATTTGAAGAACTGGATATTATTGGCTGGGGCTATAGCTTAGTTGCATAGTGTGTGTGGAATATTTTTGTGCCCTGGGTTTGATCCCAAGCATTGAAAAACAACGAAGAATAGTTTCAGAGTACTCTAAATAGAGTAACGACTTTCAAAGAGGACTGTGGGAAATTTAAAGTGGAGAAGCCATGAACTTCTGATTGATATTTCTCGAAGGACACAGGACAACTGATATGCCCTTCACAACAAAAATAGGTACTCAGACTCTAACTTACATCCTGACATGAAAGTAAAATATGATCAAAGAGCAGTTCCAGATTGAGGAAACTAAGACATGACAGGTAGCTAAAATGCATGAACACACACTGGACTGTGTATGCAGGGAAAGTCGGGATAATTATGAAAGTGAATGTGGACTATGTTCCAGTCCAGATCATAATAATGATATGAATGTTATGCTTTCTCCAGTTTTGATAGTTGTTGAATGTTGGTACCAAAAGGGAAGTTCTTGTTTGTAAACTGTACATGCCAGAATAATAGGGTTCAGGAATGTTTCATAGCTTAGATGGCTTCCACCCCCCACCCCCAAGAAGTCTAGAAAAGATACAGAACAAACACATGGGGGAACTTGATAACTACTGAATCTGGGTGAAGGGTTAGGAGAGTCATTGTATTAATCTTGCAACTTTTCACAGCCAGAAATTATTTCAAAATAGTTTTTCTTGAAACTTAGCATCTCAGAGGAATTTTGAAATGCTGTAATGAATAGAGAACTACTTCCATGATTAAAATACTGTAATGGGTTCAAAGTCTCTTGGGTAACTAGATCTTCCTTTGTTCCTTTTTGCTCTACTTGCATTTTGATTAGTTGTCACGGGGTATCTCTTGAGATTGTAGGCAGTATTTAGTGGTTAGGCACGTTTATGTGTGAAGCTAGAAACAAAGAGGGTGGTTATATTTGTCTTTAAGACAGTTTTCATGTACCAGGCCAGCTTTTGAACTCACTATTTAGTGGAGGATTACTTTGAATTTCTGATCCTCCTACCTCTACCTCTCAAAGGTATGCACCATTTTGTCCAGGGCTTTGTACTTGCTAGGCAAGCACTATTACCCCGCAGCCCCCTTTCTTGAGACAGTTTCATATAGTCCAAGTATGTGGTTGAGGCTGACTTGATTCTGATACTGCCCTGCCTGAGAACTGGGGTTACAGGTTTGCACCATACTCAACCTGTGTATTTTTTTTATTATTATTAAAAATTTTTAATCATGCACTATTTGTTTTATCTTTTTATTACAATTTATTCACTTTGTATCCCAGCTGTAGCCCCCTCCTTTGTCCCCTCCAATCCCAGCATCTCTCCCACTTCTCCTCCCATGCTCCTTCCTCAGTCCACTGATAGGGGAGGTCCTCCTCCCCTTCATCTGCCCCTAGCCTATCAGGTCTCATCAGGACTGTCTGGTGTATTTTCTTTAAATGTACTTAACAAAAGTAGTTGGGCCAGGAAGAGTTTCTTTAAGTGATATAAGAACCATTCGAGTTACCTACTTCTATAGTAAATATGATCGTGTCTTTGAAGAAATTTGTTTCATCTAGTTGTGAGAATATATAGTAAAAATTGTTTATATTTTTTCTTCAGGCTAGGGATGTGGGTAAATTGGTGGAGTGCTTGCCTAGCATACCTGAATCTCTGGGTCCAATCCCAGCCCACAGCACTGAATAGACTCAGCATGGTGGTACATGCTGTTAATGCTAACAGTAGCTATGAGGTCTCCAGAGTCTGCAGTCAGGAGAATCAGAAGTTCAAGGTCAAAGTCTAGAGCCAGGCATGGTGGTACACCTATAATCCCAGCACCCAAGGAGGCAGAGGCAGGAGGATTGCTGTGAGTCTAGCCTGGTCTACAAAGCAAGTCCAGGACACCCAAGGGTACACAGAAACCCTGTCTCAAAACAACAACAACTAATCTTGATTATTTCCTTTCTTGAGTTTTATTTTAATTTGCTTTGCAGATATTTTTTAAAGATTTATTTATTTATCATGTATACAGTGTTCTGTCTGCATATACACCTGCACACGGAAGAGAGAACCAGATCTCATTATAGATGGTTGTGAGCCACCATGTAGCTGCTGGGAATTAAACTCAGGACCTTTAGAAGAGCAGCTAGTGCTCTTAATATCTGAGCCATCTCTCCAGCCCCTGTTTTGCAGATCTTAATTGCTTCTTTGTTGTTGTTGTTTTGCTTCATCTTCTTAACTCTCTCTCAGTCCTTTCAACTCAGCAAGATTGTTGGACTATGTTTGGGTTTCCTTTCCCTGTACTGCAGCTGAAAATATACTTAGAGCAGTAAGCTCCAATAGTTTTCTACAATTTCCTTCCATTCTTCTTTTTAGACAATCTAATCTCTTTCAACAACAGAGGGCAGTTGTGTGCTAATTAATCTTTCATTGTCTGAAGTGCAATCCTATATCTTTTCTGTATTTGTCAGGGCATTTAGAATAATCAGAAGAAATGATTTACATGACTTTACCTTTCAACCAGTGCATGTCATTTCTCTACACTCTTCAGCATCTGTGTGTACTGTAAAGCAGTTCCACAATACAACTTCTTTCTTATGTATGTTTTCTTAATATGGTGCAAAGGGTATTTATATGCCTTTTTTGTTATTTTGTCAAAGATACATTTGTTGGTTTTAGTTTTTGCCTTTATGTTTGTACCCTGTGTGTGCAGTGTCTGTGGAGGCCAGAGGAAGGAGTTGGATCTCTTGGAATGATAATTATGGCTGGTTATGAGCTACTGTTTGGGAGCTGGAAAACTGAACCTGGGTTCTCTGCAAGAGAACCATCTCTCCTGGCCCTAATAGCTGCCCTCAAATAAAATGGCCTTCATTCTGTGTATGAGAGATGGAGTCTTCTTCATTCTCTTCCCAGATATGTACAATTAGAAAACTAAGTTAACTATTTGTTTTGATGACTAGGTCTTAACTGTGCAGGTCTGGCTAACCTGATCTGTATTGTAAGTTCCAGGACAGTCAGGGCTATACCGGGCCAAACCCTATTTTGGAAAACAAAAACAAGGAAACCAACCACCCCCTGCCCCTCAAAAAAAAAGATTGCACTATCAAGCTGAGTGCAGTGGTCCATGTCTGTAATCCCAGCACTCAGGCAGGTGGATCAAATACAAACAAACAAAAACCATATAAAAATAAAAGATGTGCCTACCTTTAAGTAGTTTCTTTTAATTAAAATTTTTTGATTATTTGTATGTGCCATGGTGGCACATGGTGCCATGGTGAGTGTGTAGAAGTCAAAGAACAGCTTTTTTCTTTCTACCATGGAATCTGGTTAGTGAATTCAAACTTATTTATGGAGTCATTTTGCCAAAAATTCTGTTTTAAAGTTGCCTTAAGTGATTCCATATTTGTTTAATTTGTAATTTTGCTGAAGTCAATGTCATCTTGTTTTCATGAACACTGTCTTGGTGTTTTTCAAGGTGGTATAGCTGCATGCTGGGAAAGAAGTGCAGCCTGGCCCCACTGAAGGAAGAGCTTAGAATCCAGGGGGTAAGGCTTATCATTGCTGTTCTCCTGTGTCCTCCTAGGATGTAGTTGAGTAGAGCAGCTTCTTTATACCCTAAAGCTAAATGTGTTAAAGTTACTTTTACATGTTTTATCTGCAGGTATGCAAACGTCAGAAGAGGCCAGATCCTCTTCAGAAGTCATGGGTAGTGGTAGTCTGCTCTGTGGGTTCTGGGAACCAAGCTGGGTTCTCTGCAAGAGCAAGAATTGCTCCAAATTGCTGAGCCATCTCTCTAGCCCAATATTTCTTGTTAAGGATATGAAAAACTACAAAGTAGATCCCTTTTCTTCTCTGAAATCTGATATATGAAAGGGACATTCCAAAGCTGCTTCTGGCCAGACTTTGGTTGGCTCTTGTCCTTCACAGAGTAAACAAAGGCCAGGCATGGTGCATGCCTTTAATCCCAGCACTCAGAAAGCAGAAGCAAAGTTTTGAGTTATGAGGCCAGTATGGTCTCCATAGCAAGTTCAAGGCAAGCGTATTTAGAGCCCTTGTCCAGAATGCTTGAAGCCCTGCAGTCAATTCCAGCACTGCAGGTGCTGTACACACCTGTATTTCCAGCACTTCGGAGGGAGAGTCCCAAGTGCTAGAATTTAATTTATGATTTAAAATCACAAGTTGGAGGCCATTTGGGGCCACTTAGCCACTCTATCAAAGAAATAAAGAAAAACTACTTAAATCATTTTACAGTGACTCTCCTGAAAACTGTTTTAGGTGTTTTGTTTGAACTCTCAGACATCTATAAATTTTCATATTTTATGAGAGATAAAAATTCTGTAGAAAGATAATTTGTTATCAGACAGCTACAAATACCTATTTTTTAAAAATAGTATTTGTTGATTAAAAAAAAAAATAACAACAGGAGTTAGCAGCCAAGAACATTAGTAGAAAGACTTTAATTTAAAAGGTGGCCATGGGGTGGCATTCACTGAGTCATGAATCAGAACTCAGGGGTTGAAGCTGGAAGATCAGGAGTTCAAGGCCACCATTAGCTACCCTAGATCTTACTTAAACAAAACTTTCATGTGAGATGCTGTGTTTGCTGGTTTCAGGTTCCTAAAGTTACCTTCACGGAGTTCTGTCAGGGTCGGACAATGAGATGGGCCTTAGCTTGGAGTTTTTACGATGATGTCACAGTACCGGTAAGTAAAGACTTAACTTTGCTCTTTCCAGTGCCTGTTATGTGATAAGCTTCAGTAGATCATGAGTGGACTAGGTCTGTGCTGTTCTACTTGCCTAAAGTTTTCTCCAGATGTTTATGGTAAATGAAAGTGTTCATGAACAGAACATGCCTAGGATCATGTAGAGGGTAGAAGTTAGGGAGCATGGCCTGTGGTGGACCTTCTTCAGTCTATTTCTCTGCCTGGCACTGTGGCTTTGCTCATCTGCTGGAGAGCTGCCACTGTGGTTGTGATCTTTCTCCTGCTCTGATTTTTAACTTCTGAGGCATTGCTACAGTGAAGAATTGTAGGCAAATGCTGTGCCCCTGAGCTTCGTGGCTGTATCCTTTCCATGTACAACACTTAGGAATTGTGTTGGTAAGAAGCTCTGGCTCATCTTTTATGATTACCACTAGAAAGTGGGTGTGGGTAGCTTGTTCCAGTCCCAGTACATGGAGAGCAGAGACTGAAGAGTTCTGAGTTTGAGGCTAGCCTGAAGGTAGTACCGAGGAAGCTGCCGCATGAAGAGAGAGCAGGAGATGTGGCTCAGAAGTGAGTGCTTTCTGCTCTGTCAGAGTGCTGGCGTTCAGACCCTAACCTGACATCTGACGGCTTGTAACACCCGTGCCAGGGGCCAGTACCTCCTCTGGCCCCCGTGGGTACCTGCTTGAGTGTGTGTGTGTGTGCATAGATGGGCACATGTGCACAGGAACACATGCAACACTTACACCACATCTTAAAAAAATATATTTCTAAAATTTTTTTCTCTTCTCTGTACTATTGTATCTACAAGGAAAAGGTTTCCAAGGCTAGAGATGGTGGCACACAGCAATAATCCCAGCAACCAGGAAGCTAAGGTAGAACCTGAGAGTTCTAGACCAGCCTGGCCTACATGCTGAAACACTGTCACACGCAGACACTAAACAAACAGATTGAGTGGTTTTACGGGTCACCCTGGGAAGTGATACTAGAATAGCATGTGTCTGTTCTGTCTCTCTCTGCAAGACTGGGCTCCTTATTATGGAGGCTAGGACTGGCTCCCATAGATCTCTGTCCCAGTCCATATAGCAGCCTTGTTTTGGGAGCACCTCTTCCAAGGACTTGACCCCTTGGTCTCCAGAGCTATCCTAGATGTTGCTATCTTTGATCTCTTCCTGTTGCTGTAGGCAGAGATAGATAGATGTGTGTGAGAACACCAAGGGACGATTTGCAAATGCTGCTGTTTCTGAAAACACGAGGTCACATTTGAAGCTGAGCCAATTCTTTATCCACTGGTAGATGTATTGTAGGGTTGATACTGCCCCTATAGGTGTCCTTTCCATAGAGGCCTAGACTTGCTTCCTTTGATCATGTCTCTGCTTTCCATAGCTCCCCCATCCTCCTCCAGATATTACCTTATTGTTTTCTAGACTCCTAGGACCTACACAGCAGATGGTTAAAATCATTAGCAGTGCCCTAACTGTCTCTGTGCAGACATAAACAGCTGTGGGAAATTGGAGCAGCACCTGCTTCCAAGACTCTCTGTTTAACCTGCTGCCCACATTTTTGACTCCGGGAAGAGCTGATAATGGCCTCTGACACTCCCCATGGCAGCTCAGAGACAGTCTCCTTTGCCCTCTTTGATGAAGGAGTCTTCACAGATACTATTATTGAACAGCAGTGTCTTTATACAAAGTTAGTTTAGTTTTGTTCTGTTTTTTAAATATGGGCCCAGGTGGTCCTACAGAGACTGATGCACCAACCAAGGACCATGCATGGAGAGGTCCTAGACCACCTGCTCAGAGGAAACCCACAGGCTGCTCAGTGTCAGAGTGGGTGCCCTAGTAAGGGGGCCAGGGACTGTCTCTGACATGAATTCAGTGGCCTGCTCTTTGATCACCTCTCTGTGTGGGATGCAGCTTTTCCAGGCCGAAGAGGAAAACGATGCAGCCATCCCTGATGAGACCTGATAGGCTAGGGTCAGAGGTTAGGGGAATAGGACCGCCCCTATCAGTGGACTAGGGGAGAAGCATGGGAGGAGATGAGGGTGGGAGGGAATGATGGAGGGGGCTTCAGCCAGGATACAAAGTGAATAAATTGTAATAAATAAAAATAAGTAAATAAATAAAATACATTCTAAAAAAAGTCAGCTTACTTAGAAAAGGAACCAAGAGCCTCCCTGCCTTTTTTGGGGGGGGGGGATCTTGTAGTCCTGCTTAGTTTCCAACTTTCAGAGTATGCATTTTGCTAAGGGCCTGAGATTCTTCCCATGCTATAAGGTATCCCCCCACACACACCCACAGTCATCCCTAAGCTTTTAATGCATTCCCCAGTGTTCAGTTAGATGCGCTTAAACTGCTGGGTGTGACCCAGCAGTTTCTGATTTGTAGTAACCCAGCAACAGTTTCTTAGGCTGGCGCCCTTGATCAACCACGGCTTTCCCTGTGGGTAGGTCAAGGTAACTTGGGAGATTTTGGTTTGACCTTCCTCTTGGTTCCCCTTCCTTCTACTTAGACTTTCCTTTAGTCACTGCTTCTGTGGAAAGCTCAGCCAACATTCCTTTTTTGCTCCTGTTGGGGATTGGGCAGGAGGAGAATGCTGCTTCAGTTGAGGAAAGGAAGACACAGAATAGACCTGGTTAAGCAGAATTACTGACCTACTTCCCTCCCTCCACCCTGCCATTTAGCTTTATGTACAAGTTCCTATGGCAACTTGTGTTTTCACTTATCTTAGGACTCCTGACTTGTTTCTGTGGGTGATGAATGCTGAAAATTCTAATTCAAGCAATTTAAGTGCCTATACTAAGCCCACTGCTGTTGTCTGGACTCCCTTCAGGAGCAGGAAGACAATCCTAATGTTGGTAGGGTTTCTTGTTTGTTTGTTTGTTTGTTTCTTTTTGTTTTGTTTTAGAGACAGAGTTTCTCTGTGTGGACTTGGCTGTCCTGAGCTTGCTTTGTAGACCAGGCTGGCCTCGAACTCACAGAGATCTGCTTGCCTCTGACTCGCTGAGTGCTGGGATTACAGGAGTTCAGCACAGTGCCCCTCTTTGGTGGAATTTTTGTACCATCATTTTTGATGATGGTGAAGCAGTGTTTTCCATAGGATGCTGTCAGGTCACTTTTAGAGCTCTTTTCTCCAGTTCTGTAATTCTGCAAGGTGGTGCTTTGGATCTATTTTGCTTTCAGGAAGTTTGACGTTAGTTGAAGGGTAAGGATAGAGGGGGACACACAGCTGTAGTAAATTGTGGACTCTTGATGTGAACATTGCCCAGAAACCCTGGTTTGTAAAGTATTCATAGGGCTGGGGAGATGTCTCTGTGGTTACAAGAGCTTACTGTTCTCTCAGAGGACCTGGGTTAGGTCTCAGCACCCATGAGACGGCTCACAAAGTGTCCCAGACCTTCTCCTAAGACAGGCTAAGTGTAGACATAAAAATAAAAATATTTAAAAGCAGTCCCCTCTGTCCAAGGCATTTCTCTTAGTCTGGGCTTCCCTGTCTAGCTTACTAACAGGAAGTTTTTTTCAGATTGGATGGGGAAGGGTCAGAATAAAAGAGTGTCATGTGTTTTCTGTTTATACTTCATGGATTCTTTTTGTTTTAAGATTTGTTTTTATTTTTAATTATGTATATTGAGGGTTATTATGTGCACATAAGGGAATGTGCCCACAAAGGCCAGAGGGTTCAGACACCCAAGAGCCGGAGTTACAGGCACTAGTGAGCCTCTTAAGATAGGGAATGAACTTTGGTCCTCAGGAAGAGCAGTACCTATTTAAAATCCTAAGCCATCTCATACATACATACATACATACATACATACATACATACATACATACACACACACACACACACACACACACATACATACACATTTTTAAAATTGAGACAGTCTCACTATGTAGCCTTGGCTGGCCTGAAGTCTGCTGTATTGGTCAGGCTGACCTTCTTCCTGAGTGCTAGGATTGAAGGCATTCACCACCGCCTTCAGTTTAGAGTTTCTTTCTTAGAAAAATATTTTTGGGGGCTGGAGAGATGGCTCAGCAGTTAAGAGCACTGACTGTTCTTCCAGAGGACCTGGGTTCAATTCCCAGCACCCAAATGGCAGCTCATAGCTGTCTGTAACTCCAAAAGCCAACACCTTCACACAAACATGCAGGCTAAACACCAGTGTACATAAAATAAAAATAAGTACATTTTAAAAAGAAAAGAAAAAATGTTTTTATTTATTGAGGTTAGAGAGATGGTTCAGCAGTTAAGACCACTACTGCTTTTTCCAAGGACATGGGTTTGGTACCTAGTACCCACAGGAGGTGGCTCACAGCTGTCTTATAACTCCGATTTCAAATTATCTGATACTCTTTGGCCTCCAGTGCACCTGCATGCAGTGATAACACAAACTCACATAAGCACACACACATAAATAAATCTTTTATATATGTATTTGTGTGTGTATGTACGCATTCATGTATATGTATATAGAACTCGGAGGAAAACTTGCTAGAGCCAGTCCCCTCCTTCCAAATTGAATCCCCTCTCCCCCCATTGAATTCGCCTTG
This sequence comes from Psammomys obesus, assembly GCF_907164565.1. Taxonomy (NCBI): domain Eukaryota; kingdom Metazoa; phylum Chordata; class Mammalia; order Rodentia; family Muridae; genus Psammomys; species Psammomys obesus. Next base: position 681,589 of record NW_026595981.1, read on the forward strand.
ACCCACTGAGTCCACTTGGCAGTCCCCTTCATAGATCTTTAAGAAAGATAGTTGTAGGATTCTAAGCACATGGCTCGGGGTCGACAATTGCAAGTTGGAGGCAAATATGAGTTTGATATTTTAGGCTTCATTCTTTGCTCCGTGGGTTGTGTTGTTTGTTTTTTAATCAAATTTCAGGTGTGGATTTTGTTGCTGAAATTCTGTTGCTAAGAAATAGTTTGGGAAGTGAGTGTATGGTTTAGTGCTTATATGTGAGGGTTGACTTTTCATTTGGTTGGTTGGTTTTGTCTACTTATTTAGAGGTAAGGGTCTCATTATTTTAGTTCTGACTGGCCTGGAACTTGCTATGTAGATCAGTATCGTGTTCCTCTTGTTTTCCCATTGGCTCTGAGATTACAGGTGTGTGTCTGCACAGGTACAAAACAGAAGTAGTGATTAGGGAACTGAGCTTTGAGCAGAATTAAAGTGTGATGCTTGCTCTGGTAATAACAAATAAATCAGGGCTGGAGAGATGGATGGCTCTGCTGTTAAAGTCTAGGCTCACAACCATAAATAACAAATAAATCAGAACTGTTTCAGTTCCTTACTTAATAGTTTTGTGGCAAAGGAAAACACACCTGAAATAATGTATATAAAAATTGTATATGCATAAGTGTGAGATGAATGATGGGGCAAGAACGTTTCAGAAAAAGAAACAGTCTAATCTGGTTAGAAATGACTTGAGGGGGGCTGGAGAGATGGCTCAGAGGTTAAGAGCACTGACTGCTCTTCCAAAGGTCCTGAGTTCAATTCCCAGCAATCACATGATGGCTCACAACCATCTATAATAAGATCTGGTGCTCACTTCTGGTGTGCAGGCAGAATAATATGTACATAATAAATAAATAAATCTTAAAAAAAAATAAAAATAAAAATAAAAGAAATGACTTGAGGGAAGAAGATTTGCCTCTTCGTCTCTCTGACTGTTTTTCCTAAGGAAAACTGTGTTGCGTGTGTAAAGGAATTGCTGAAGGTTTAACCTGAGGCCCTGGCCTGGGAATAGGATAGCACTAGGTTTTGAAGTGTTGAGCCTAGTCGTAAAGTCATTATTTAAATACAAATAACATCTCCTTTTCATTAAGCCAGGGGACAGTGGCACAGACAGTGGTGCCAGCATCTGGAGGCAGCAGGGTCTTGTCCCAGTCTTCATTTTCTAGCCCAAACCTTAAGCCCTTGCACATTCTGCTAACCAAGCCTTTTGTCTTTTCCTGAACTTGGCCACCAGAACCTCTGTGTGTAGTCTTTAGTCAAGAATCTTACGTAGGAATTATCCCAATAGCCTCTTTCCTGGGAGAATGGAAGTTACCCTAAGTCCACCATTCTGGTTAGAGCTCCAGAGCTGTGGTTTGGGCATGTAGCTCGGTGAAAGAATGCTTTTCTAACATGCACATAGTCCAGAGTTCCATCCTTCACATCACAAAAATAGCAATAGTAATAATTTCCTTAGATATAAAATACAGGCTATTGATACGGGTTTATAGAGTAAATATTGAACAATCTGTATTTGATGTGGTCGAGAAGATTGAGTAAAGTAGTTTCTTATGAATAAAGCAATTTGGTCCCATCTCAGCCTTTTTGTACTGTCCCACTCCCAAGATCCTTTTTTTTTAATAGAAGTTGCCTCTGTGGCCTCTTCTTCTAAGCATTTTTTTTTTAATTTTATTTTTTTCTTATCAGTTACATTTTTAAGCATTTTTTAATTAGCATATATTCCATGGCCCCTTGATTGATTGATGCTGTCTAATATGGTAGTCAGGAGGATTGAGAATTCAAGGATATTCTTGAGTGTTTTGAGACTAGCCTGGGCTATGTATGAGATCCTGCTTCAGAAACAGCAACAACAAAGTCATTTCAGTTGGGGAAAATGACTTTTCTTTATTAGTGTCTTTAATAAGGTGTAAATTGTCCTAGTGGCAGAAACCTGTGGGATTGAGTTTAACGATCAATTTTTTTTTCTGCCGAGCTAGGCTGTCCTGGACTCCCTTTGTAGACCAGGCGTGCCCCACTGAGACAAAGTGGGGTTTAGAATTATTAGTGTATGCCAGAGTTAAGTTAGGCTTTTATCATTTGAAAAACTTATTTGAAGAGTTCTAGAGTATAAGTTATATCTCTTGAGTGAGTAGGTTGTTTTTTTTTGTTTGTTTGTTTTGTTTTGTTTTGTTTTTTTAAAGACAGGGATTCTCTGTGTAGACCATGTTGACCGTTGACCTCAAACCTGAGATTTGCTTGCCTCTGCTTCCCAGTGCTGGGATTAAAGGTGTGTGACACACAACTGGCTAGTTGTCTTTTTTTATTTTTTCTTTTTTGTTTGGGGTGTGTGTGTGTGTGTGTGTGTGTGTGTGTGTGTGTGTGTGTGACCCTGGCTATCCTAGAACTTGTTCTGTTGACCAGGCTAGCCATGAATTGAACCCAAAGATCTGCCTATCTCTGCCAGGTTTTGTCTTTTCTCAACTGCCAAAAAAAGAAATTAAAAACAGGGCTGGAGAGATGGCTCACAGTTTAAGAGCACTGGCTGTTCATCCAAAGGTCCTGAGTTCCATTCCCAGCACCCACTGGTGCCTCACAACCATCTCTAAGGAGATCTGGTGCCTTTTCTGGCCTGCAGACACATGTAGGCAGAACATTGTATGCATAAGTAAATCTTTTAAAAAGCAAATTAAAAACAGATTGTTTCTTAGAAAACTGTTTCTGACACTACCTTCCATGTTTGCCAGCACAGGAGCCACTGGCTGTCTTCTCAGTGTGTTCAGGGTAAAGTCGCTGGTTAACTGTCACAAAGCGTCACCAAGTCTTGGGTGTGTGTACATGCCCTGTGGGTGTTGCTGGGCAGAACCGGAGTTAGGGGCAGCACAGTTCCCCGAGATTCCTGTTCATAGGGAAAGGCCTTCAACTTGCTTTCTCATCTTTGAACTTTCTCTTACTATCCTCTCCTGTTCACTTTGCCCCGACCTTCAGAGGTCTCTTAATTTTTTAAAAAGTTTTTACTTTTATTGACAAGTGCAAGTCTGTATGTTTTTATTTTATTTTTTTAAATTTTTAAATTTTTATTTTTTTGCAATTTATTCACTTTATATCCAGATTATAGCCCCCTCCCTCATTTCTGTCTGGGTCCACCCTCTGCTCCCTCCTCCTCCCCCCTAGCCCACTGAAAGGGGGAGTTCTCCTCCCCTGCCATCCGACCCTAGCCTATCAAGTCTTATCAGGACTGCCTAGATCCTCTTTCTCTGTGGCCTGGTAAGGCCATACCACCAGGAGGAAGTGATCAAAGAGCAAGCAACTCAGTTCGTGTCAGAGGCAGCCCCTATTCCCCTTACTTGGGAACCCACATGGAGACTGAGCTGCCTGTGAGTTACATCTGAGCAGGGGGGTCTAGGTCCTCTCCATGCACGGTCCTTGGTTGGTGCATCAGTCTCTGTAGGCCTCTCTGGGCCCAGATTTTTTGGCTTTGTTAGTCTTCTTGTGGAGCTCCTGTCCACTCCGGGTACTTCTATCCCCCACTCTTCATAAGACTCCCTGTTCTCTGCCCAAAGTTTGCCTGTGAGTCTCAGCAACTGCTTCAACCCCCTGTTGGGTGAGATTTAAGCATCCTCCCTATGGTCCTCCATGTTGTTTAGCTTCTTTAAGTCTGTGGATTTTAATATGGTTATTCTGTATTATATGGCTAATATCTGTTTATAAGTGAGTATATACCATGTGTGTCTTTCTGGTTCTGGGTTACCTCACTCAGGATGATCTTTTCTAGTTCCATATTTCATGATTTCCTTGTTTTTAATAGCTGAGTAGTATATAAATCTGTATGTTAAAAGTGTTTGTCCTTGGGCAGGAGAGATGGCTCAGAGGTTAAGAGCACTCATTGGCTGTTCTTCCAAAGGTCCTGAGTTCAATTCCCAGCAACCACATGGTGGCTCATAACTATTTATAGTGAGATCTGGTATCCTCCTCTGGCGTGCAGGCACACAAGCAGACAGAATACTGTATAAATAAATAATAATTTTTTTTTTTTAAAGAAAAATATCTGTCTGCCCTGTGCCTCCTAACCCCAGTTGTTACTCAGAAGACAGGCAGTTGGATCTCTGTGAGTTCTAGGCCAGCCTAAGCAACATAGTGACCCCCCCCCCATTCAGAAAAGTGTGTGTGTATGTTCTTAGCTAAATGTAACTTAAAAGTACCATGTAGAAAGTTTTAACTTTCAAGAAATAGCTTAATTACTCAAGTGTTACTTTTGATGTTTTAAGTGGAACTGGAGTCCCTCTAGTGGGTGGGGTATAACTGCCTAAACCCCAGGTAGAAAGTGTGAAGGTGATTTGGATTCCCGTGGCCCTGGCTTTCAAGTGTAGTGTTCTCATTGGCACTGGTATCCTTTATTCCCAACTGACAGGCGGTACATAGTCTGGGCCCAGCTTCTTCTGCTCATGTGGTTCTCAGTGGCCCTGGTCATTCCTGGCCTGTGATTGTGTAGGCTGCTATATTTCAAGCCCCAGCCGCTGGTGTGTTTGGTATTGGTCTCCCTTTGTACCGTTGCCTGACTTGAAACTTGCTCTGTCGGTTAGGCTGCCTTCAGACTCAGAGATCTGTCTGCCTTTGCCTCCCAGATGCTGGGATTAAACGCGTGCACCACAACTGCTGACTACTGAGCGTATTTAAACTCAAGTTGTCAGCTGATGGCTTTATGTCAGACACGTGCTTCACTGCTGAGCTGCATTTCTAGTCAAGATGTACTGTGCAAGGGTAGTAGTGGAGTTGGAGGCCGGAGGACTACCTGACTTATTGCTCACCACCTTGCTTTCTGAGGCAGCCATCTTCACTGGCTGGGAATCGCCAATCGGGAGCTGCCTGGCCCGGAGCCGAGGGGCCATCCCGCCTCATTAGGGTTCCAAGTGTGCCGTTGTCTTTTCTGCTGTGCATTCTTGGGGTCAGACGCACACCTAAGGCTTGCCTGGTAGACACTTTACACGCTGGGCTGCTGCCCTGCCTGTGTGCACTTCGTCGTGGGCTGCCCGGGTCAGCACAGATAGAAAGGCCAGTGTAGCTTGTGGAGAGTGACTGTACTCGTAGCTGGAGGAGAGCCAGGCGATAGATAGGGTTTAGAAGACTTTGGATTTGGAGTTCCGCGCCCCGGGTCTGCCGTTACTGATGGTGTAACTGAGCTTTAGCAACAGCCTTTGTCTTACTTTTCTTTTAACCGAAGGAAGAAGTAGAGCTTTCTGTCTCGGCTATTTGATTGAAAACCCTGGAAATGGCCCTACTTGTGTCATTTTGCTGTGGTGGATTTAATGGTTGGGATAACTTTCTTCTTCTTTTTTTTTTTAGTCACCTCCAAGTAAACGAAGAAAATTAGAAAAGCCAAGGAAACCCATTACATTTGTAGTGCTGGAGCCTGTGATGAAAGAATTGTCTCTGAAAGCCTCATCTTTGGGCTCCGAGGCAGTGGAGGGCATAGTAGTTGTGACAACATGGATAGAAAAAATTCTCACTGATCTGAAGGTGTGTAGTCAGGCACACTGACGGTGTGCTTAGCCATGGCCTTTATGGGTTTGTTTGTTTGTTTGTTTGTTTTTATTAAAGGAATTTGGTAAATAGTGACAGGTGATTTTCCATAAAATTCTGTTTTTTCTTCCATATAGGTCCAACATAAACGAATTCCCTGTGGAAAAGAAGAAATTAGCCTATTCCTGACAGCCATAGAAAACTCTTGGATTCATTTAAGAAGGAAGAAAAGAGAGCGAGTGCGCCAACTGAGGGAGGTGCCTCGAGCTCCTGAGGATGTTATCTTAGCCTTGGAGGAGAGAAAGCCCACTCCCAAAGAGCTGAGTGGCAGCCAGGATGCGGCCGCATGCCCCCAAGACAGTGCCTTGTGTGGGCTTGCTGTGCTGGAAGGCGAGTCTGCCACTGTGGGTGGCCATTGCTTCAGCCAGGAGTCACTGTCCCAGGAGGAAACTCCAGAAGCCATGGAGGATGAAGGGAGTGAGGAAAGGGGAGGGGTAGAGGTCATGGAAAGTTGTAAATTTTCCAACAATGGAGCCCAGGACGGAGAGGCTGCTGAGAAGGGGGATCACCTGGACGGAGTGGCCGGACATTACTTGTTTAAGTGTTTAGTCAACATTAAGAAGGAAGTAGACGACGCCTTAGTTGAAATGCATTGGGTTGAGGGCCAGAACAGGGATTTGATGAACCAGCTTTGCACCTACATACGGAACCAAATTTTGAGGCTTGTTGCTAGTTAATTCTCAATTTCTTCTGCAGTTAGAAAAGTGTCTGTGTGGGGCTAGAGAGTTGGTGCAATGGCCGCATTTGCTTAGTATGCAGAAGGCATCCTGGGTTGAGCCCTTTACCTCCAACATCAATACAAAAAATGTATAAAAAGCTTGCCTTGGAGGCGGAGCCTGTTGGAAGGCCAGAGGAACTTCACCACTGGTCCTTTAGAGACCACGTGGAATCAACTGACCAAGCAGACATTTAGTGGGTGTGGTCTCTGATACTTGTAATCCCAGTACTTGGAGGCTGAGGCAGGATTGCTATGGGTTTAAGGTCACCCTATACTACAGAGAAAGACACTTGTCTAAATAAAAAGAAGAAAAAAAGGAAAGCAGAAACGAATCCATTTTTAACCCTTCCCCCCTTAAAGTTACCTGGAGATGTGTGTAAAGAACAGGGGTTCAGGAGGAATGACTATTGCAACAGCAGATAAACTTAGGATGAACTTTGATCCTACTCCAGCCTGAGGCCAGGGGGGCCGTTTGTGGCACGTGGTGTGGGTCAGCACTGCCTGAACATGTCTGCCACTAAGGGTCTTTTGGTAAAGAGGACAGCAGTGCTCCCCAGTAGAGGCAGTACAGCAGGTCAGCGCCCTGGCACTGCTCAGTTGCCCTCAAGACACCTGCTTTCTCAGGTATCTACAGTTGATGGAGCCAGTCCCCAGAAAGGGGCTAGCCCGGTCATAGGTGGCCAGTGTCAGGGTGAGGGGTGAGACATCTTAGGCCAAGGAGAGGACCTGTCTGGGGCCCGCACAGGAAGCCACACATTCGTCGCTCACTGCTGCCCTGACAGAGCCTGAATAAGCTCAGAATTGAATAAGCAGAACTCTGAGATGTAGCTGAGGCACAACAAAATGTGCCCATCGCCCCATCCCCGCGGACAGTTGCTCTGTAGCAGTTGCACTGCTCTTTTTAAACAGTGAAATGGATTATGTTTCTTTTTTCTAATATAAAACTTCAGAATTGAAAACTCTCGATCTTGTTTGAATCCTGGAATCGGAGATACTTCCTTGTATTTGAGTTGGGTAAATAGTTGATGTGAAAAATGGGACACTAAGAAAGGTCCTGTGTTACCAAGTAGGGTCTGGAGGTATGTCAGTGGGAGAGTATTCACCTAGATGTGTGAAGGCCCTGGTCTCTATCCTCAACACAAGAGAAAACAGGTTTTGGTGTGGTTTAGAGGGTTGTCAACTGATTTTGACAACTGATTTTATTGACCAAATGCTGCTTCATTTGGTGCCTTTCCTTCATTCTCTGCTTATCTGCTAACATTGAACAATGCTGAGACTAGGATAACCGTGTCTGAAACACATTTTTAATGGTAATGCCAAGGTTCTGCAGAAACTTATGGGGGAGAGCTCATTTTTGTTCTTTTTGTGTCTTGGAAATGGTCTCTTGTGCCGGATTCCTGACTAGCAAGTCTGGGGTTCTATATGGACAAACTCTTGTTTAGTGCCTGAGCTCTTTGGCACCCATGAAGACTGGTGCTGAGTGGTTAAGCTCCATTTTTGAGAGGTGGCTCGGATTAGATCTGGCCCTTGGCAAAAGTATAAGGAAATGCAAACGGTACAGTGCATTGAAAGCTAGGAAAGAACATTTTAGCCAGGGTTTTTCTTCCTCCCACCCCTTCCCTCTCGGGATCTGATTCACTCACAGTGATTAGAAACCAGCTAAGGAAAAGTTCTAGTCCATTTATCCATTTGGTTGACAAGAAGAAGAAACCGACATCCACGGTCACAGAACAGGCCCAGACTGAATCCAGGGCTTAGGTTGCGTACATACAGTAGTTATGGCTGTGTGTCTGGGGTGGGGTGGGTGGGGTATATGAATGCAGGTGCCTGTAGATGCAGCAGATCCCTGGAGCTGAAGTTACAGGCTGTGGTGAGCTGCCTCATGTGGGTGCTGGGAGCCAGACTTGGGTTCTCTGCAAGAAGAGTACATATTCTTAGCCATTGAGCCATCTTCCCAGCTCCTGTTGTTGTTCGTGTACCCTCAGACTTGATGTGTAGCTGAGGATGAATTTTCCCCCAGTATCTATATCTGGGATTGCCAGTCTCATCTATGTGGTGCTAATGATCTACTGAGCCCACAACTTCCTGTGTGTTAGGCAAATGCTCTGTCAACCAAGCTCTACATCCTCAGTTCCCCAAATCTAGCTCCTTGATGGCTCTTAGGATGTTTGAGTTCAGTGGCAGTTAAATATCTGCCAGAGCAGCTGGCAGATAATCAATAATTAATAATCAATGCTTTTAAAACAGGTGCCTAGAGATAGGGTTCTGTGGTAGCATGCACAAGGCTCTGAGTTCAGTTTTTAGTATCGAAAAACATACACACTAGTTACCCAGGGTGCTGGCCTGGTGACAGCTCTTACCAGTATTTTTGTGTTTTCTCCCAGTCTTTCTGTAGGTGAGACCAGTGTGTATGTGGCTAATTTGGATTGTATTTATGTTTGAAATTTGACTTTTCTGTTGTGCTTTTTTTTTTTCACACTTTGTCCATTCAAAATGCCCTTCTGGCAGTGTTGACTTTGCTTATGTCTAGTCCCTAGACATTTTTAGAGCTTGTCTATGTTACTGGAGGAGATACAAAAATTGGATCTGTGTCCACATGTGTCTCAGTCCTAAGACTGAGAAGGTTGTATAGATGTTAAAAATGCTGCTGGAATGGGAGAAAAATGTTTGACAAGAGTGGTGTTTACAGTCTTTGGGAAAACGAGCTGTGACTATCTTTTGCAATTGAACACCATTTTTTCTTACTTTGTGTAGTGAGATGGCATTAAAAACGGTTTTGTTTGTTTGTTTGTTTTGTTTTTTTAGACAGGGTTTCTCTGTGTAACAGAACTTTGTAGATCAGGCTGACTTCAAACTAATAGAGATCCCTCTGTCTCTGCCTCCTGTGTCCTGGGATTAAAGGCATGAGCCACCACACCTGGCTTGAGACAGGGTTTCTCTGTGTAGCTCTGGCTGTCCGGAACTCACTCTGTATACTGGGCTGCTCTCCAACTCACAGAGATCCAAGTGCTGGAATTAAAAGGTGTGTACCACCACCACCTGGTGACATTGAGAACATTAGAAACCTCTGATGTTCTGGTTATATGTGTTCTATAATTGAAGAGGAACTATTTAAAGAAATTGGTTGCTGGTGTATTAGTATAGAGTGACAATCTACTTAAGTCTGGAGGTCAAGTTTGTGTTGGTGGTGAATTGACACGAAATTAAATCTTTGTTGTTATCTTAAGTTCTATTCTGGTCCCTGGAATTGGCTTCTGATCTCCTGATAGCTAACGTGGGCACTGAAGCTGAGCTTGTTTTTCATCGTGAACTGAGGTGCTTTTGTTTAGAATCTGCTTTGGTATTGTCTGTTTGGTCCCTTCATCTGTGCTTAGCTGTTCCCACACTAGAGCTGGATCAGAGTTGGCAACTCTGAGAAGTTTCAGCTAACCTTAAGGGTTCAGGTCCATTAGATTATTTTTTACAAAACAAAACCTTTCTTTTCCTAATGGAAATCAAAGCTTCTGTTGTCTGACAGGAATAATTAAATGCCCAAGTGTGGAAAGATGTAAAAATCCTAATCAAAACCAATGCAAAGCCATTTTGTTTTATTTTATTATTATTATTATTATTATTGGTGTTTGAAATAGGGTGTCATCCCTGAAGCTCAGGCTGGCCTGGAATATTCAAGGTAGCCAAGCGGTGGCATTTAACTCCTGTTCTTCTGCCTCCACCTCCCCAGTTTCTGGGCTTTCAGATATTGCCACCATACCGGTTTATGTGGTGCTGGGGATTGAACCCAGGACGCTGTTAGTGCAAAGCAAGCCTTATGCCATTTGGGCCTCATCCTTGGATTCCTTCCTCCTCTCCCTCTAGTCCCCTTCAAGAGAAGGGAGTAAGTGCTGGGTGTGGTGACTTCACCTGTAATCTCAGCACTTGGGTAGAAGGAGGAAGAACAGGAGTTCAAGGCTGAGTTCAGAGTTGCTCTTGCCTACATTGTAGGTTCAGGGACAGGGATGAGACCCTGTGTCGGGGAGAGGTGGGAAGAGAGACCGGGTGTGGGAGCCCCTTGGTCTTTCTTAACTGGCAGCACTTTCTTCTGGAGCCACACGGGGGCACCTTGAGACTCTTTAATCGTGCTCCTGAACTTCATTTAGGGATGTATAAAATGTATCTATAGAATTTTCCTAAAGTATCCAGTTGTATCCAGAGAAATATTTGTGTAAAAGGGTACATTTTCAAAGAGAAAGTTTAAAATGAAAGTATCAGGAAGAAAAAAAGGTCACAACCTGTAGCTTTTATTGGTGTGGAGTTAATGAGGACCCAGAGGAGGGAGTGTTAGTAAACTGTTAAAGGGTTATGTTCCAGGACTGGTAAGATAGAGATCTAGAGAAATGGGTTTTCATCTTGCTTTGAATTTGATCTTGTTGGCAGACTATGCATATGACAAGTTAGTCATATGAGACGATTTGAGGGTTCTCCATTGTATGTTTATGTAAACTAGTTTAAGAATGATGTTTCTGTGTAGAGTAGAACATGCGTATGACTGCCCTGTTTGGCTGTAGACTCAAGGAGAAATTCCCTGTCTACTTTATGATACAAGGTCAGGGTCAGCAGTGCCCCTTCCACCCAGTTTGCAAAATTTCAGTTACTGCTCTTTGAGTGTATGGAGTCTTGGGGGGTGCTATCCAGGGGTGTCCTGAAGAAGAGGAGAAGGGAACATGGCTTCATTGTTTTTAGAGAACTTGTTCCTCGGAAGAGTTTATTTGCTGAATGGCCATTACCTCAGTAAAGTCCTCCCATGTTCATTAATCGAACAGTTGGGTTCTTGAAGAGGGGCATTAATGGTCTGAGAGGTGCTAGTCACCTCATGTGCGTTGTGTGGGTACCACTGCATTGTTAAAATGCCTGGCTCAGGACACCCATAGCAGTAGAGCTTATACGTGCCTGAGATCGTATTCTGTTCTGGAAAGATCTGCTGTGACTCATTCAAATGACTAAAACAGCGGTTCATTTCTTTAATTGCTGGTTGGAACAGCTAATGCTGCCTTTGTGAGTCTGTGCTTTTACTCTGGGAAACTATGTTGTGACTGAGTGAAGACCTCGTACTTTTTTGAGCTGTACCCTGTCTGCACGTCCTAGTGCCAGCAGAAGCCTCAGAGCCTCTAGGCTCTCCCTAGGAGGTGGAGGATCATGGGTGCTCCTTAGCAGCAGGGAAAGTGAGCAAGAAAGGAAGGTAGTAAGTACAGCTACACTTGGCAGAAGTGGCCTGGAAGCAATGATCAAAAGAGTGCAAGCATGCACTCCAGGTACCATTCATCCCAGGGCTGTGAACAGTGAGAGAGAGCAGAGCTTGGCAGCTTATCAGGCCTGGGTTTGCACCGCTATTCCACTCCTTATATAGGGCACCAGGCTGACTGAGCTTTGGCCTCCTCGGGAGAGCTGAGGGCTGTCTGCTCTACAGGGAAGTAGGAGCACTGTGCCTGTCAGAGAAGGACTCTGCTGTCATTGGACTTGACTTGAGAAGGTTAAGATCCTGATTAAATCAGTAAGGGCGGGCAAGCAGGTGGAGTGCTGTCTGTGGACCAAAGCCAAGCCATCTTCTATACTATGGAATGATTAGGAAGTGGTCATCGGTAGCCCATCGTTTACAGAGATTCTCTCTTGTAGTAAGCCTGTTAGGTGATGTGTATCTCTGTGTGGCAGCTGAAGACAGTGAAAGCCGTAAGAGCTTAGGTGATTTGCCCTAATGTCATTCACTGAGCAAACGCACAGAAGCAGGGTTTGAACTCAGGTCCAAGAAGCTAAGGCTGGGCTCTAGTACCAAATCTAGAAATGTTATGGCAAATGATTCATTTAAGGTAAAAATATACTTTCAGGCTCATTTGCTCCACCTCTGCTGGAATTTCAGTTACATGGCACTGGGAAGCCAGAGGAAACATGTTTTACCCCTCATAGTTCAGCACTTAAGGTAGAATCCTCTTCTTCCCTGGGATCAATGACTGAGAAGTGGTAAATGAAATTACTTACAGTTACTTTGTAATTTATGCAACAAAATCTTCACTGAATCTTGTATTTGGCAGTAATGTAGATAATTAAGTAGTTAATAAAACCACAAAATAAGTGCCTGGTGAAAGCACATTGGACCAGAATCAATGTGAAATAACTGATAATTAGGTAATGACTCTTTGACAATACATAATTGTATAATAATAGAAGGAAGGTTTTGTTCTGTTTTAAACACTACATTTCCAAATATTTCACTTATGGAACTACACAAACCCATATGCTTTGTAAGCTTCCCAGAGAAGGTAGGGTTGTCAGGATCATTGAGTTCTCTTCCCAGGTAGGTTTGGGAACCACAGAGGCTGCCTGCCATCTGTGGGCCCTCAAGAGAGTCTTTGGAGCCTAGAAGGAAAGCCAGGGATTCCCAGTGGGGGATCCCGAGAGGAGATGGCAGCTTGTTCTTGGAAAAGCATCCTGCCCTGGAGAGGGCAGCCCTCCAGGGGCTGAACTGGCGTCTCCTACCAGCAGCAGCTGGGCAGTATGGTCTGGTTTAGGCCGCCACCCTGTCACACACAGGTACTGGTATTCCTGCCTTCCAGGCTGAGTGTGGCTGTGCTGCTGGGCTCTAGGCTCACTTCCGGGGTGGACTTAGTGAGATTGGATCTTCACTTACAAGAAAACTGTTCTTCATCTGAGACACTGGAGTCAAGCAAGAAAGGGCTTCACTACAGCCCTCAGCAAGGACTGGCTTTTACTTACCTCCTGCCGATAATTTGTGCCATGTTGTGGGATGTTTTAGGGAAGACCCAAATCTAGGTCTACTTTAATCATACTTAGCTGTGAGTCCCGGTAAGGCACTGTGTAGTAAAGCGCCAGTCTGTGACTCGCGCCAGCTGACAGCTCTTCCGCCTCCACTTTGACCTCCTCTGGAGTTTGGCTGCTGCCCGCCCTTTTTCTTGGGTCTTTCCTGCTCACTAGGTGGAAACCCCAGGGTTGTTCGTCAATCCTACTTGTGCTTTTTTCTCTCTTCAGGCTCCTGCTACCCACCTCTCTGAGTTAACCCACATCTCTCTCGTGCCCTAATCTAGATGTCCTGAACTTGGACTACAGAACCCCCAGGGCTGCTGGACAGTAGGGCCATGGTTGTGTCAATTCGATTGGCTGCTCCCGCTCTATTCTCCCCTCACCCTCCCTGTGCCGATTAGATCTCTCTGCTCCTTTCCTGGCCAGTGTGAAGGTATTTTACTAACCCTGTCAGCTCCAGAAGTCCCCTGAGTAGACATCTCACCAGCCCTTACACTGCCCTCATGTGCTTCCTCATGGCCCAGCTGGATAATCTTGACTCCTGAGGAGTGTCAGAGCAGAAAGAGCAGCTTTAGATGGGGTGGGGGTGGAGTAGAAAACCCTGTATGGGGGAAATTTTCAGTAGAAAGTCGAGTAGGAAATGGTGCCACGGGCCCAGTTCAGGGGAGATCAAACACACCATATCTCAGAGGCTGGCCTTCCTGGACAGACCAAAGGCATTCAAGGACATTTCCCCGTCCTTCCGAGAGCCTTGTCCTGCTACCACATTTCTAGCCTTTGAGTGACTTCATTTTATACTTATAAGTTTACATATATAAAAATTAAAAAATGACAACCTACAATTCCATTACTCAAATTATTGTACATTTTGTTGTCTCTGTGTATGCATCTTAAACAACTGAGGGGTCTATCATTGTACACTATATCTTACAATCTTTGACTTAGTTGTGTATTATCTGCTTCAGGAAAGAGTGGCCAGTGACCACCCGGCCTGGAGCCAGCTACTGCTGCTTCGGTGCTGGCAGCCTGCTCCTCCCGGGCTCTGGTGGACTGTGAGCATGTTACACCAAGCTGGAGATGCTTAGTTTAAATGTAGTTTGTCCTGAAAAAGGTTTTCACTGTTGTAAATGACATTTTACCAGATGTTTTTGGGTAAATGTTTTAATGTAGTTTTCTTTTGGTAGGGTAGGCTTGCCTTGAGTTTTGCAGAGTTAGCCTCCTCAGTTTGCTTACTAAAGAGCTCTAGGCTAATGTGCTTTTCCATGAATAAGCACCTGTCTTTGCCATAGCTTTGATAGTGTCAGAAGGCTGATTTTTTTTTTTTAATGGATTCATTTTATTTTTAGTTGGGTCTCTCTGTCTGCTTGTTTATACATATAAATGTTGATGTCCTAGGAGGCCAGAGAGGGAGTGAGCTGCTGGACATGCATGCTAGGTCTAAACTCAGTCCTCTGTTGGTCTCTGAGCCATGTCTCCAGCCCCAGATAGGTGTTTTTTGTTTTTGTTTTTAAGATTTATTTATTATGTAGAGTGTTCTGCCTGCAGGCCAGAAGAGGGCACCAGATTTCTTTATCGATGGTTGTGAGCCGCCATGTGGATGCTGGGAATTGAACTCTGGACCTTCGGAAGACCAGCCAGTACTCTTAACCTCTGAGCCATCCAGCTCCCAGAGAGCTATTTTTAAAAGATTCTTTATCAATTGATAGGCAAAAAAAAAAGAGAAAGTTTCATTGTTTGAATTTTATCATGACAAGGTCTCTCCAGCTATGTATGTGCTGTTATTTCATGGATATATTTAAAATTTTTAGATTTATATCTTTTAACTATTGAAAATTGAAGGTTTCTCTTGTAAGGCTTCCTTCCATTTTGTCATTTCTTCTCCCTCTTTTTAATGATGATTTTATTTTTACAGTTAAGAATTTCTAGGAATAAATAAATCTATCACTGTGCCTTTATATTTCAAATCCAGCTGTCCCTTTATATTTGTTTTTGTGAGTAGAAAACTCCATTGCTCTGGAGTAGAAAATGTTTGCTGTTGTAGTAAATTAAAAAATGATGAGTGTTGGGCTTTATTATTAGCCCTATGATTATGACAGTGGTATTACCTAACCCGCTATCACAAATAATAATACACAGACACCTGTTAGATTTATAATTGCCTTATTTACCTTGGGCCAGGCAGATTTTTTTTTTTTTATACTGTCTTCACCATCCGTGTCCCAGTCCCCATCTAATGCCATCTGCCTTAATTTTCCTCATCTGGTCTACCTTCCATATATAATCCTTGCTTTTTTTCTTCATCTGGGCCTTTTCATGCCGTTATTGGAGTCCTTCCTCTGGGTCCCACGTTTTGTTCTGCAGGCATCTTGGCATCCTTCTCCTTCCTCTCTTCCTGTCCGTTTTTGTTTGTTTGTTTGTTTGTTTGTTTGTTTTCTTCTTGTGATCGTCTCTGTCCTCTAAAGGCTGGGAACCTTAGCCACACTTAACCCATTCTGCCTGCCCAGGTATAGGCTGTTTAATCAACCAGTCAGATAGGATGTTTTAGACAGGTTTACCCAAACAAGGATGGTTGTAACCAGATCTTGATGACAGTAACCAGATCTTGAGGTCAGTAATTAGCATTAGACCAACCTCCAACAGTTTGCCCATTTTTCATTTTAGTTTGTTTTTTTTCTTTTCTTTTCTTTTTAATACAACACTTGAGAGTGGTATCCATTTTAGGGATCTGTTTAATGGTGCAGTTATCACAGAGTGACTTCAGAAATAGCCAATAAAAGGGACTGGAGAGATGGCTCAGCGATTAAGAGCACTGACTGCTCTTCCAGAGGTCCTCAGTTCAATTCCCAGCACCCACATGGTGGCTCACAACCATCGGTAATGGAATCAGATTCCCCCTTTTGGTGTGCATGAAGACAAGTGATCATATACATAAATTAAATCAATCTTTTTCAATCTTTTTTGTTTGTTTGTTTTTTGAGACAGGGTTTCTCTGTGCGGCCTTGGCTGTCCTGGACAGGCTGGCCTTGAACTTGCAGAGATCCACCTGCTTCTGCCTCCCTGGTGCTGGGACTAAAGGTGTGGGCCACCATGCCCAGCAAATAAATCTTAAAGAAAAACGTAGCCAATGAAGCATCATCTAAGATGACCAGCGGGGACAGGGAGCAGGCAGCCTAGGGAATAGGGATGTGTACAGTATTACCCCCCCCATCCCCATCCTGGAAATAGAAACTCTGGATAGCTTGTGGCCACTAAGCTCTGAATAGTAGCCCCAGCATTGCCCAGGGAGGCTCCTACAGTCTGCCTGTTAGGTATGAACTGGATGGTAGACTTTCACGGGCACTGTGTTCCAGCCCTCTGCCTTGAGAGGAGCCTTCCCTATCTGCCAGCACATCTCCACCCCAGAGTGATCCAATGGCTTTTGAGTCATATCACACGTCTCCACCTCTTTACTCATAGCTGCCCAGTCCGACTCCTTTGACCTGAATCAATTGACTCTCAGGAAGCCACATCCTTTTTCCTTCAAAAGAATGTCTGAAGTCCTCATTCTCATTCTCTGATGCCTTTCCAGTGGATCAGCTTCTTCTGGCCCCTGGCACCCACAGCTCTAACTCTAGACCAGACAGCAAGGCTCATTCCTGGTCTCGAGAGAAACCTACTGTGAGGTTCTCCCTTTCTGCTTATGAACTGCATTTCATGATTACTCAGTGCTCACGCCCAGGGTGGGTACCTGGATAAAGGTCTACTCTTTCCCTCTGTCACCTTCCCAGGCCCAGTTAAAGGCTCCCCCAGGCATGCTCACTCACAGGCTAACCCTGTGTATGGAGCAGCACGAAGCAAAGTTAATGATTATCTGTTTTTAGCAACGCTGTGTGTGCACATATGTGTGCTTGCTTCCCTTGTTGGCTTACTTCCGGGAGACTTGCAGGGAGGGACTCTGGGCCCCATGCAGATGGTACTTGACCAGATTTGAATGGCCCAGACAGAGAAGAGGATCAGGCCACTTCTCAGCTTGACAGCTTGGTGACCTTGGATAGGACACTATTGGGATCTTAGACACTGCAGTCCTACCCTTTCAGCTGAGCTATCCAGTGAGGTGGTGCAGAGTTCTTTAGACAGGAGGAAGAACTCAACTGTGCCTGTTTGGTGGGTGCTGCAGAAGCAGGGAGAGGAAGTACAGACGCTGGGAACACACTTCACTGATGACTGCACAGATGCCCTTGCTGGGCACCTCTGTCATAGTGATTTAGAATTATCCTGATGGTTTTGTCAAGACAGGGCTGGGGAGTTGGCTCAGAGGTTAAGAGCACTGGCTGCTCTTCCAGAGGTCCTGAGTTCAATTCCCAGCAACCACATGGTGGCTCATAACCATCTATAATGAGATCTGGCGCCCTCTCTCATGTGCAGGCACACAATTGTATACATAATAAATAAACCTTAAAAACAAAAGCAAAATCCTTGGATTCAGGGTATCCCAGCCCTAAACCCAGTTGGCTTGACGTTGTTTTGATATGCTATTGGAGACCGTCTCCTCAAAACTGGGAAACCCTCTGCTTGAGCCCAAGTGTTGAGGTAGTTAAATGTGAGCCACCATGCCTGCTTGGTTTCTCTGTGTTTAGAGACATGAAGATCTAGGAGCTGACCTAGTAATTCATGGCCCTCAGGTGCTTGGTGTCATTGCATTGTCCTACTGTATCCAGCATGGAAGAGAGCAAAATGAACCTTGCCCACTGGGAGTGTAGTGGTCAGTGCCGCGTCCTCTCTTTGCTCCACTCACTTACTAAAGATCACCTGGCCTTCCCCATAAACATAGGTAGCCGGTGGTGTGGCTCATGCTTGTTAAGTGAATGTTACCTGGTGTGTTCCTGAGCGTTGCTGTCTGCTGTCCCTTTATCCTATTTATAGCTGGGTGTTTAACTTTGGTCTTCTTTTAATTATGACTGGTAAAAAGTTACCTAAAAACACTAATCAAAGATACCAGGTGAGGGGGCTAGAGAGATGGCTCAGCGGTTAAGAGCACTGTCTGCTCTTCCAGAGGACCTGAGTTCAATTCCCAGCACTCACATGGTGGCTCACAACCATCTATAATGAGATCTGGTGCCCTCTTCTGGTGTGCAGATGTACATGAAGACAGAGCACTCATATACATAAAATAAGTAAATAAAAGTTGGGTGGTCTCCTGGGATCCAGTGTGAACATTTGCATATGTAGCTCCACATCCTTTTACACATCTCTTTGTTTAGAAGGATTAGGGAAGTTATTTCATACAGCACTTGGAATGGTAAATGTCTGACTGTTGGGGTGAATGTTGAGAGGAAGTCAATATAGACAGAGGAAAGTGCATTGTGGGATGTGGGTTAGGCACAGAGGTGTACAAGACAAGTAGGAAGAAGTTGGAAATCTTCATGAGAAAGTCACAGTGGTGGAAGACCCTGTTGCCCTCCTGTTTCATACCTCCTCAGCACCTAGAAGCCATAACAGGTCTTGAAGAGTAAGTCTGTGGTGGCAGCCTCTGGGATCATCCTCCAAACCTGCTGAGCTTTCCCTGAAACATCAAAAAGACTTTCCCTTGAGTGAATGTGCTCGCCAGCTTCCACCCTGGCCCCACCCACTGGAACAGGAAACTGAAACATGTTACAACAGCCCTCCCATTCAGTTCTCTCCTCTCTGCCTCCTGTTAGTGTCCACTCCTGTACTTACGGAAACCTTGGTTGAGGAGAAATTCTGGTGCCCACTTTTAGGCTCCCAAAAGGCCTAGCAAAAGCCTTTCTAAATCCTTGCTTTTGCCTAACATCCTCGGCCGCTGTGACCCAAATAAACATCATCATGTGAGGCCTGTAAGGCTGTTTGTTTTAACTAGCAAGCATCTCAACTAAGCTCTGGAGCAGATGGGCTATTGGGGCAAGGGAAAGGCCAACATTCAAGTCTGTATTCACCCCACTTTCGCTTCCTCTCCCCTGAGAGAAAAGAGATGCTTTCAGAATAATGCTCAGGAAAGTAATTTCTTTTTGTCACAGAACTGGTTCCTCACAAGAGGCTTTGGACTCTAGAAAAGCCTCCAAGGTTGTATGAGTGCCGCGGCCTCTTGAGGAAGCTAGACAGAGTGAAGGCTATGGTGCTGGCTCCATGCAAAAATGGCAGCACCATCTCAGGCCTTCCACACCAGCATCTGTATCATACCCATTTTCTGTAGTCTGAGTAGGTCAGACCACCCCCGAAGCTGGTAGCTGGCACTAGGAAGGAAACAAGGTTAGCGTGTGCGCCCCTATGATCTGCCTAGGAAAAGGCTTCTTACCTTGCAGAGACCTGGACTCTCAGGGTCTACCTTCCTTTGCTTCAGCTTCGTAAAGTCAGTGACACCAGACATTTGTGTAAGGGCTATTCATGCTCAGCTCCACTGCTACAAACAGTTGAATGTACAAGGTCAACGGCTCCATTCCGCTGTGCGGGGCGCCTGTCTTTCCCTCGGATTAACCTCCGGGGGAAGAGAGAGGCCATCCTCTTTTGAACTGCACCCTGGCTGTCCTTCCATCAGCCCCTGAAGTAGGCACATACTCTTAAGTGGGGATAGGGCTTGTCAAGGCTGCCTGCCTCTAAGGTCTTAAGGTTTGTTTTCTGATGTTGTGCAATGGAGCCCAAGGTCCTGAAAGCACCGTCATGTCTCCACTTTCCCTGCACTGGTTAACCAAGGAGGTTGAGGTATTAACAGGCAAAGATGCCTCGCACTGGGACAGGAGATTAGGATCGGGTGCATGGTGTCCATGATATTCCAGTGTTTTTCAATGTTAAATGTATTAATGGAGAATGTGTCGCTTCCACCAAATAGGCCGAACCGGTTACGGGTTTACGGCATTCCTAATCGATGATATGTAACTGCTCAGACCCCTTCCTGACCGCAGTTTGATAGTCCTTCACGTTTTCGGGGACTGGAGGCGGTACGAATCCATTTGGCGGTGAGAGAAGTCTGGACTCAGCCCTGACTTCGAGGAGTTGCTCATGGAGCAAGGAGCAGTTGGAATCGTCCTTTTACTTGGGCCTCAGTTTTCTTATCTGCAAAGTGCAATAATTTGGGCAAGCTGGTTTCGGAGACCTTTGTGATTGTACCTAGGTAAGGTCCTAAGCCCTGGAGCCAGGATAAAGGCTGGCCGGCGAGCCTAGGAGCGAGCGCGGTTCCAGCCCAGCTCAGCCAGGGACCCCACCCCGCGCCCAGCGGTCAGTCTGGGTAGTGCGCCGCTTCCGCCCTCCACGTTGTTGTTCCTGGTTTAGGCCACACCTCCTTGGCCTGGGCTGTGGACGCTTCGCGTTTTGACCACTGCTGTTCGGGCCCCACCACGAAGGGTGTCTTCTGGAGTGGCACATTTTCAGTCCCCTCCCATGGCAGACACGGGTGGACAAAGAATTTAGGGGACGGGAAGGAAGGCTTGGTTTTGAATGGGCGGGCCATGTGAAGCAGGGGATGGGCCTGAGCACGACTGCGGAATTCCCCGGTAGGTGTCTGGCCCTCCGTCCACCCGGTGGCCTATCCGCACCCGCTCCTACAGCCCCGCAGACACTGGCCCTTTAAAAGGAAGGCTGGCGGCGCGGGGTGTCCATGTGGAGCTGCTCCATGCCGTGTTGTCCTGCCTGCCCATTGGTGGGCGGCCCGGTGATGTAGCCTAATAGGATGCGAACGCACTGCGGGGGGAGGAGCGGCGGCAAAACCCGGAGCCGGACCGGCGCGCCGCCCCTGTCAGGACTCGGCGGCCGCGCCGTCAGCCCCGCCCAGGGGCGGATCCCGGGGGGGATTGCGACAGAGCGGGCGGCTGCGGGGCTCGGGTCGCGTCTGCGCGGGGCGTGGAGCGCGGGGGTCGGACCGCGGGTCCCCGGAGCCGGCCGTGGGCGCCCCGCGCGCGCGGGCCCCGGTGACGCGCGGCTGGCCGCGGAGGGCTG